>NC_087206.1:67939392-67986892 GCF_015104395.2 Macrobrachium nipponense | reverse complement strand
TTGACACAGAACCAGTACAAAAAGAGGCATGATTCAGTGGCAAAAGCCCTCCACTGGAGCCTGTGCAAGAAACATCAGCTACCTTGCAGTAATAAGTGGTACGAGCACCAACCTGAAGGAGTGATAGAAAACGATCAGGCAAAGATCCTCTGGGACTATGGTATCAGAACAGATAGGGTGATACGTGCAAATAGACCAGACGTGACGTTGATTGACAAAGTCAAGAAGAAAGTATCACTCATTGATGTCGCAATACCATGGGACACCAGAGTTGAAGAGAAAGAGAGGGAAAAAATGGATAAGTATCAAGATCTGAAAATAGAAATAAGAAGGATATGGGATATGCCAGTGGAAATCGTACCCATAATCATAGGAGCACTAGGCACGATCCCAAGATCCCTGAAAAGGAATCTAGAAAAACTAGAGGCTGAAGTAGCTCCAGGACTCATGCAGAAGAGTGTGATCCTAGAAACGGCACACATAGTAAGAAAAGTGATGGACTCCTAAGGAGGCAGGATGCAACCTAGAACCCCACACTATAAATACCACCCAGTCGAATTGGAGGACTGTGATAGCGGAAAAAAAAAAAAAAATAATAATAATAATACCACACACATGCCTAATAGAATGCCTGAAAATATATGGGGCAGAGGAAAACGCCATCAGCTTCCACAAAAATACAATGCGCAACTGGAAAACAATACTTACAAGCTCTGGAATATGACTAGCAGTGGTTAATATCAGAAGTGGGATCTTCCAGGGCGACTCATTGTCCCCACTACTCTTCGTAGTAGCCATGATTCCCATGACAAAAGTACTACAGAAGATGGATGCCGGTTACCAACTCAAGAAAAGAGGCAACAGAATCAACCATCTGATGTTCATGGACGACATCAAGCTGTATGGGAGAGCATCAAGGAAATAAATACCCTAATCCAGACTGTAAGGATTGTATCTGGGGACATCAGGATGGAGTTTGGAATAAAAAATGCGCCTTAGTCAACATACAAAAAGGCAAAGTAACGAGAACTGAAGGGAAAATTTAAAAAAAAAAAAAGCTACCAGATGGAGCAACATCAAACACATAGATGAGACTGGATACAAATACCTGGGAATAATGGAAGGAGGGGATATAAAACACCAAGAAATGAAGGAAAAGATCAGGAAAGAATATATGCAGAGACTCAAGGCGATACTCAAGTCAAAACTCAACAGCCGGAAATATGATAAAAGCCATAAACAACATGGGCAGTGCCAGTAATCAGATACAGCGCCAGGAATAGTGGAATAGACGAAGGCAGAACTCCAGTAACGTCATAGCATAGATCAGAAAACCAGGAAACATATGACAATACACAAAGCACTACACCCAAGAGCAAATACGGACAGACTATACATAACACGAAAGGAAGGAGGGAGAGACTACTAAGTATAGAGGACTGCGTCAACATGAGAACAGAGCATGGGACAATATCTGAAAACCAGTGAAGACGAGTGGCTAAAGAGTGCATGGGAAGAAGGACTAATAAAAGTAGACGAAGACCCAGAAATATACAGATACAGGACAATGACAAACAGAACAGAGGACTGGCACAACAAACCAATGCACGGACAATACATGAGACAGACTAAAGAACTAGCCAGCGATGACACATGGCAATGGGGAGAGCTGAAGAAGGAAACTGTGCAAGAAACATCAGCTACCTTGCAGTGATAAGTGGTACGAGCACCAACCTGAAGGAGTGATAGAAAACGATCAGGCAAAGATCCTCTGGGACTATGGTATCAGAACAGATAGGGTGATACGTGCAAATAGACCAGACGTGACGTTGATTGACAAAGTCAAGAAGAAAGTATCACTCATTGATGTCGCAATACCATGGGACACCAGAGTTGAAGAGAAAGAGAGGGAAAAAATGGATAAGTATCAAGATCTGAAAATAGAAATAAGAAGGATATGTGATATGCCAGTGGAAATTGTACCCATAATCATAGGAGCACTAGGCACGATCCCAAGATCCCCGAAAAGGAATCTAGAAAAACTGGAGGCTGAAGTAGCTCCAGGAACTCATGCAGAAAGAGTGTGATCCTAGAAACGGCACACATTAGTAAGAAAGTGATGGACTCCTAAGAGGCAGGATGCAACCGGAACCCAACCCCACACTATAAATACCACCCAGTCGAATTGGAGGACTATGATAGAGCAAAAAAAAAAAAAAAAAATAATAATAATAATAATGAATTTCCTAGAATGAAGGGGAATAAAGGTTCCTCTAGTAATATGTGTTTCTTGGAAATGTAGGCCTACGAATAAATCATATATTATTTTTATTCTTTATTACAGGGGGACAGTTTCCTTCACATACCGAAGAATTTTCAAGAGTTTCTCTACATAAATTATCGATTTTAATTATCTGCTATAACGCAGAGCAGCCAATTCATCGAAGAACATGTCACAGAACGCCGAACCAAGCAAACTCTTAAAGTTTCCCCTGAAACAAAAATTAAGGATTTCGGCGTCCACCTACATATGCAAGTTAAAAGATAGGTGACTCCACGGTCCTTGATGGTGACATCATGAGAATTAAGGTTACCCGGAAACCAGGATTTAAATTACCATTTACTCAGTTTTTGTTTCGACAGCGATCTGAGCGATGGTGTTTCATAGTGTGGTTAGGTTGTTTGGTGGCAGATTTGAGGTGTTATGTCTGATACCTTTTACGGCGAGAACTGTGGAAAAGGAAATAAGTCTTCTTTGGTGAAACTTAAGACTGAAGTTAAGTGGTAAAAAGAACTATACTACAGGCAGAGTCGTGTGTGAGTTTCTCGAGCTATACAAAGGTTAGTTTCGTTATTGTTATCCATAATATTTCTATTAAATTTTTAAGTTTCGTAAGTTTATTTCCCTGTAACGTACTGGTTCATGGTTATGGTCACTGTTAAATTGATTAGCGTTTTGTAAATGGATAATTTTTTTTGATAGTTTTTTTTCTGGAGCTCTTTAAAGGTAAGTTTAATTATTATGCTTTGTTTTTAACTTTTTTAATAGTTTTTAAAAATTATTTCCCCTTAACGTATTTGTTCATGGCTGTGGTTACTTTATAAATTTATTAGTGCTTTGTAAATGGATTATTGTTGTTCTTTGCTTATAGATTTTTTGTAATATTTTAGAAAAGTAGCTTTTTTTCTATACATTTCCCCTCACATTACGAGCAGGTTATCAGGTAAAAGCATCGTACTTAACGTCTGTTTAAGTTACTTGCCTCTTGATATTCTGAGTTTTAATCGCTATTTAGTAGAGCTCTCAAACACCATATAGCATCCCTTTTGCTAGTCTGTTTTTCGCCTAAAAATATCTTGGACACCGGTCATTTACTTCGCTACAAATCTGATATTTTAAAGGATTCGATAAGATCTCTGATCCAGAAAGTTAGTGTTTAATCTCTAATGAGCCTGTTAAAATCTTAACGTGACTAAGTTTACTTTGTTAAAATCTTAATGGGACTTTTAAGATAATTTTTTTAAAGCTTTTTGTCTACTTGATTTATGAAAAGGTAAGCTTTGTTAAAGTGGAATTTTACTACAGCAAAACAATTTGCTCAAGAAATAGTTTTTGAAAATTTCTTCTAGATTTTCGTGGAATCCAAAACTCGTCATGATTCGGACTAAGATTGACAGGAAAAAATAAACACTGAAGACAAATTCATAAGCCAGGTAACTTCGTCTCAAGCTGCGAAAAATGGCTTTTCCTTTCGCTAGTTTGACTTATACAAACCAGGTAAGAAGTGCTATGTAGTGAATTAGCGTAAACCAATAATTTTTTTTTGTCCTCCACCCCTACAGAGGTCTTATGACCTATGGGCAGGCGCATGGGAGGTTCTGGGTAGGGCGGGTCAAATAATAGCAAAGTATTAATTTTAAGGCGGTCATTTTCACGAGTTTAGTAGGTTTAAAAGTTAGCGTACCTTGACTTGAGATTTCAGATTGAAAATTTAAAATCTTTTGTTTTAAGTCTTGTAACACATTAGATTTGTTTACTTGACGAAATTGAGTAAGTTAACGTAAGCTAATAATTTTTTTAAATTATTATTTTTAACTGTTGCGATATTTTTCTAATTATCAGCAATTTAGCTATGCCTTTGCATCTGGACTTTTCAACTTTAAAGGGCGTTGACGTTTGTTATTTGTTAGGTTAATTTATCAGCTTGGCATATGCCTTGCTTTAATTTTCATTTTTTTATTTAGATCGAAATTTTAACTTTGGTGCTGTTTTATCACTAGTTTAAAATTATTGTAACTAAATTTAATTTAAATCTTACAAAGTTAACTTTTATTAATGCTAGTACAATGAGGTGACCTGTGTTTTTACATAATGCAGACCTACGATTACTAATAATATAGTTTACTTTATTTCAATGTTAAAATTATTTTATCAAAATGTTTAAATGATTTAAAGTCCAGACATTAATTCCAGGATGTTATGCTTGGACTTATCATGGTAAATTGTCCCAATAACACTTGGACTACTTGACCATTTAAACGGTCGTTTTAAACGGTCGTTCTGTAGGTGACTTCACTTGTTAGCACTTTTGGGTACCTCTGATTCCTCAGGTTTCCAGCTCTTGTGGTAATCTTCCCGATCAGGTCAAAGGCTTGGTTCGTGATTGGTCCGAAAAGAGAAAATTTGATCTATTGTGAGGGTTGCAGCTGAAGATGCTTATAAGAGGTTTGTTTTATAGGAGAAAATTTGATATAGTGAGGGTCGCAGTTGAAGAGCATTGTAAGTAGTTTCTGTATAAGAGGTAATTTTAGCTATTGGGGGTTGCAGTTGAAGAGGCTTAGTTTCTGTATTGGAGGGAATTGGATCTATTGTGAGGGTTGAAGCTGGTGATGCATATAAGTGGTTTGTTTGCATAGGAGAAAATTAGAAGTATTGTGAGTTGAAAGTTGAAGAGGCTTAAGTAGTTTGTATGGAGGAAACTGGATCTGTTGTAAGGGTTACAATTAAAGAAGCTTCGTAATTTGTATTGGAGGAAATTGGATCTTTGTGGGGTTGCAGTTGAAGAGGCTTATACTAGGTTTCTGTATTGGAGAAATTTTGATAGTTGCGAGATTTGCTGTTAAAGGGTTGAGGGTTGCAGTGAAGAGGGTTATAGGTAGCTTGTCTGTATTGGAGTAAATTGGATCTATTGTGAAGGTTGCAGTTAGAGGCTTGCAACAATTTTCTGTATTGGAGAAAATTTTATCTATTGTGAGGGTTGCAGTTGAAAAGCTTATAAGTATACTTTGTACTGGAGAAAATTGGATCTGTAGTAAGGGTTGCAGTAGAATTTTTTTAGTAACTTGTACATGAGAAAATTGCATCTGTTATGAAAGTGTGAAAAAAATTTGATCTATTGTGAAAGTTGCAGCTGAAGCTTAGTACTGGAGAAAATTTGACCAGTGGTAAAGATTGCAGTGGTAGATACTTAGGAGTGTTTTGTCTTTTGAAAAAAAATTCTAGCTATTGTGAATGCTTAATCTTAGTTGAAACCAAATTTTATCGACTTTATAAGAATTATTTATGTTTTTATATTTTCTAGAAAATATTTCTGCCCAGATCTTCTGATTTACAGGATGTTCATGGAACGGTGATATTCAGTACAAAAGGAAGACTTCTGTCAATCAAGAACTCGAGTGGACGTTGCTTTTGCCCTCCACAATATTTTTTGAATAAGGTGAGAGTGGAGCCTGGCGTTGCTGATGTCTTCCAGTTTATTCCAAATGATGTCCTGTGTTGATGGCTCAAAATTAATAATTAAATAATTAGTATTAAATGAGGCCCACGAATTACATCCTTAATTACTTTAATGATAGCAATTATAATGTAATTTCTCGCCATAGATTCAAAGTAAAATAAGTAAAACATTTAAAAGGTATTTTATGCTAATTGCTTGGATCAGGTAGAAATTTGCTCATCCTATCTCTTATCCCAGTCTTACCATTCTGTGTAAGTGACATTTTATACATTTTGGAAAAATTTGGTATTGTCTTGAAAAATTTAGTCAAGTACTGAAAGTACTGAAAATAACGTTTAACTCTTGACTGTTACTTAATCCTGATAATTAACGAATGTTGAAAAGCGAATAATTGGTTTTTAGTAGCTGTGAAGTTAGTGGCACCAAAAATAAATTTTTTTTGTTAAGCATATATATGAAGGTGCCTATTTTATTTAAAAGAACATTGTCCAATGAGAGAGATCTTTTAAAGAGAGGAGAGAGGATAGCAAAGAAAAACTTAAGAGGTTAAAAGCAATTGATCTTAGGAGCTAGACAGTGGTTTGTGTTAAAAGTAATTGCTCATTTAACCTCTTAAGAGCTAAAGTGTTGTATGAAATTAACGCTGTACTGAATGTGGCTTCTGTCTGTATGGTAAGTGTTATTCATGTGATGTACCAGTGACCTAATCCTTAAAATAGATCATGAGTATGCCAAAAGTTCATTCTTTCATTTTGATGGTAACTGAAAATGGAAGATGCTTACTCTTAAGACCAGTCTGATTAGAGATGTGCATTTCTGGTGATAGTTCTTCACTCTTGACGTGGTTAGGAAGTCCCGTAAAGCCGTTGGTCCCGTTGCTGAATAACCACTGGTTCCATGCAAACAAACTGAAGATAGTTGATTGGGCACCCAGCTTACGTGGTAAACTTCACATTAACCCAATGTTCAGAAAAATAAACAGGGCCCATAACTTAACGGAAGTTATTGGTTGATTGTTAACCAGTGGAACAATTCTGATTTAATCAATCGAGCGGTATTGCTGTCGATAATCATAGTCCTAATAAAAGCAATTGCGATGTCCAGGTATAGCTCAGGCTATGTGAAGGTTGATGACGCGTTCCTACGTATTTTCAGGATAAAATTTACTGAGAAGGAACTAAATATAGGGTGTTAGAACTTTTTTTGGTCAACCTAACCCTAAATGCCATTACCTATATGGCTGGGGAGCTTCACCTGCCATGGTCGCCACCTTGCACCTGTCCTATGGCTTCATAGCTTCCAAAATCAGTTGGGTATGTTTCATATGCTTAAATGGCTTTCCACAAACGAGACAGGGTTGGCTATAGTTTGATATAAGACTGAGAATAAAAATTTCAAATGGATGTCATGATTCAATAAAAAAAAAATAAAAATTTCTAATGGATGTCATGATTCAATAAAAAAAATTGATTTCATCCTGTATTGAAGATATTTAACTCTATCATCCTTTTAGTCAATGCGGGCATTACACGACAGGTAAACACTGTTCCCATAACCCACCCATTCCACTATACTGACTGACAGAGTATGGAGCCAGAACGATAAGATCATCTGGTAACACTGCTTCAGAAGAGAATATAAACGGCTGGAAGTGCCCGACGGACATGCCCGCTAGTGCGGACAGACCTTAAGAGGAGTGGTTCCACTGAATTGTCTTTGATCAAAGTTAATGCTAAAGTTTTTTTCAAATGTTGCGCAATTTTACCTGGTTAGAGCTATCAAATCTAAAATTAAGGTAGCCAAAATAGCTTACATGGATAGGGCAATCAAATGAGATGTCCGAAATAGATTGATATATTACGAAAGTTGTTAGTTACTTATTGAATCCAACGCTTTTTCAGTTATGCATTTCTTGCACTGACTGGGTAGGTACGTCAAGAAGCGGTTGGCGAGTCTCTCAAGACTCACGAGTCCTAAGGCAAAATTAAATTTTCCCGTTCGGTGGAATGTTGGAGCCAGAATGACATTTCTCCTCTTACAGTATGTTGCTGGAAATTGCAAATGCCAAGATCTCAAGCGTATGTTTGCTAACAAAAATCCTAAAGTTTAGGAGTCAGGTGACAGCAGCAGCGAAGTCTTGGAAGTAGTTGCAGTTTATTTAATTTCTATGCCTGAGATAAAAGTTTAATTTTGCCATCGTATATGAACTTCAATCATCGGAAATGAAGGTGCAGAAAAGGTTGGTCCTATTCTTGCATCCGGCCGCAAATTCCCGAGTAGTATGCGATTATTGCACCAGTCCCCGTTTTTTTTCCATGCCCCCGGGTTAGGTAAGTTAGGTTGGGTTAAGTTATGGGTAAAGTACTGTAAATTTGGGTGTGAGAAACATAATGAGATTATGTACAAGAAGGTTCTATGGATAGTTTTTAAGATACAACGTCCCACTTTTTCCAGAAAGGGTCGCTACTTGGTTATAGTTTGGGAATATGCCACCCGGCCCCCATCCTTTAGTACGGTACTGTTTTCAGATATTTCCCTTATTTTAGATGCGTCGTCTTGTCATCCCTGAGGAGGCAAGCGTCCTCTCGAAGCTCCTGTCTCTACTTTATCCATCGATTCTCTCTGATTTGGGGTTGGTCACTGATGCCCACTATCCGTGTACGAAGTCCAATTCGTGTTAGCTACGTAAGAGGAAAATTGTATAGTGTATCAAACCACCATTTTCCTTGTTTAATGGAAGTAGGATTCATAGGATCTATATAAACGCAATAATCTTCAAACCCTATGAAAAATTAGACTATTACGCCCAGCCCAAAGTAAATTTAAAAAGGATAGCCAAAAGTGCGTTGTTTATCATAGCGCAAATGATGCTCAAATCAAGATGAATTGCAGCCGAACAAAAGCCTACCTAATCAGCCTCTGCTGAGGAACAGAACACTCCAAACCACTTAAGAAAACTGGATGATTGTCATCACAAAGATAAGATAATGCCACATAATCATGAATATCATTAGACCTAAATACAAATGTATACCTTTGTATTCAGAGTTAATGCATCGATACAAAACACCAGCAATGTTAATTATCGCCGGAAATGGTAAAAATCCTGATTAAGTTGGTACAAATGTCGGGAAATACACAGACATTAAATCCTTCCGGATGGAGGACTTCACTTCAGGCCTCTATGCTAAATGAAGATTGGGGGTTAAGCTGCAATGGAAGAGAGCGCGCCTCATTTCGTGATCACTATGGTCTTGGCCTGCCACCTCGGTGGCCGCGAGTTCGATTTTCGGGCATTACACTGAGGCGTCAGAGATGGTGTATTTCTGGTGATAGAAGTTCACTCTTGACGTGGTTCGGAAGTCACGTAGAGCCGTTGGTCCTGTTGCTGGATAACCACTGGTTCCATGCAACGCAAAAAACAAGCAATGGAAGAAAGAGAGAATGGGAAAGGATCACAGTTAATCAAACTCATTAGTTTCTCATGAGATTGGTGTCTTCATCACAGTCTTTCCACGAAGACTTCATTCCCACTAAGAACGCTTTTGCTATTCCCGCCAGTATACGGAAGCTATCGGCGTAAGAGCCTATTATTCAATTTCGGCAACAACTGCGAAGAAAAAGACTTAAGTAAAGTATGTCCTCGATCCTGAGATGGTTTAAGGAGGCGTCTTTAATGTGGTCTGACTTGTGTTACGACTTATTCAACTTAACGACTGACCATTATAGAGAAGGGAACAGGATGTTTATAGCTTCCTAGAGACATCTATATATAACTGGTGGGCGTGAGGGAAGAGTGACGTCTAACGCATTCAAATACCTTGCTGTTCATTTCATTATTATACTCTTTCTTGGGAAAACTTGTATAACTTGTGAAATAAAAAAGACAATTTGAGTGACATATATATATATATATATATATATATATATATATATATATATATATATATATATATATATATACATAAATGTATGTGTGTGTGTATTTCTGGATACATGTTTTTTATTCTGCTAGATTGTTTCTTAACGAATCCAGAAAGCTCTTGTCGTTATTGCCAAGAAATGTCGATTTCATATAGCTTCCTTAAGCATTTATGTGATTAAAGTATTGACTTCTCGATACCCGTCATATCTTCCAGCAAGGTGGAGCAGCGAATGATTTGATGTTTTAATTGGATGTTGTGGTTCCTGATTCACCTTCAACGATTTTATCCGGATGTCTAATGAGGTCTTTGAAGCCTCATCTTCGCGAGGAAATTCTTTTGCATCCTTCTAATGAGGGACCAGTAAATGAGAAAAGTAATCTCTTTGCCAAAGATGATGTCTTTGACAAATCGTGGTACTGGAGCCAATGAATCTTTTTCTATTCAATGAATTTACGTTTATATTACTAGAAGACTTTATCTATCCGTTATTTCAGTAACGAAAAATCTCTGTAAGGGGGTAGTGCCGTCAGTGGACCTCATGCAGCTTGCCTTCGGACCTCTAGCTGCAATCACTTTCGTTCCTTTTACTGCACCTCCTTTCATATTCTCTTTCTTCCATCTTAATCTCCACCCTCTCCTAACACTTGATTCATAGTGCAACTGCTTTGAGGTTTTCCTTCTGTTACACCTTTCAAATCTTTTACTGTCAATTTCCATTTCAGCGCTGAATGACCTCATAGGTACCAGTGCTGGCCTTTGGCCTAAATTCTATATTCAACTCAACTCTTACTCACTTTATTTTACTTTATCTTCCCGCCACTGGGCAGTGGCATAAGGCTGATACAGTTCCTCTCCATCTGTCTCTATCCTGAGCCATTTCCCTCGCTTCCTCTAGGTTCTGGATTTCATCTTCAAGATCTCTGACAATTATGTCTATCCAACTCGTTCTTGGCCTTCCCAGCCATCTTCTTCCTCGACTCAACTCAGTAGTGAAAAATTGTGAGGTGTCAGTCAATGTGACGTCAGAAACAGAGAAACAGCCAATAAGGTTCTGACTTTGCCCGCTTGTGACGTCCCATCGAGAAAAGTTCGTCGGGCAAAGCTCGATGGTGTGGACGGGGTCTTATACAACGAAATGGATACAATCTTTTTTGCAGTGCTAGGTCCTACATATAACTTTTTGTAGTGTTGAAAACGCTGATCTGTTTACACACGCCTGAAAACTTGGCTCGTTTTAGAGACTAGAATTCCGTCCAGAAAATTAGTGTTAAAAAACAGAATGACCCATTCATTCGTTTTCGTTACAAGTACACGAGTGTGTTATAGTAGATCCACATCAAGCGTGCATGTGATGTCTAGGCCAATCCCATATGACGCTTCTGATTGGCTGCTGATAAGCCAATCACAGGGCTGGAAACTCTCAGTATCTCTCGAGAGTTCACATGGGTAGGATGTATGTTCCACCTCCCCTGGGGGATACTTTTGAAAGACGTACCCATCAGGAGAGGTGGAACATACATCCGCCCATGTGAACACTCTCTCGAGAGACAGTTTCCAGCCCTGTGACTGGCTTATCTGAACAGCCAATCAGGAGCGTCGCAAGGGACGGGCCTAGACATCAGTTGCACGGTTGATGTTAATCTATAGTAACGAGAGCAGTGACGATTGTTCTGAGTCTTAATTTTTAGTCGATTTTCTTGGCAATTCATTTGCGTATCAAGTTCCCGGGTTACGTACTCACTACTGTTCTAATTGAGGACTTTGTGACTGCTTTGTGAAAGCGTTATTTATTTGTATGAAATGAGTAAAATGTAAAAATGATGATGTGGTCTTGAGGATTCCATACAGATGCGTCTGGCATGGCTAAGTCTTATGTCTGAAGATAGTGGAGGCCAATCTATTCTCGACTTCTGATTACTCCCGTTTGCTTGTGGTAAGTGATATCTTGTTTTCATTGTTTTGCACTGAGTTACTTATCTAATTAGCATATTGATATGTTGTAACCACCGTCTAATTCAACCCTTGAGATAGACTGTTATTGTGAGATGTCAGTTAACGTAAGTAATAGAACAGTAGGAAAGTGAAAATTATGTTACATGACACTTGGAGAGCAATTTAATGTACTCATAATCAATAATAGCCATAACCAAACTAGAAAGAACACTGAACTGACACCTACTGAATTCCATCCCAATCAAATAATCCGAGGTTACATATTGCTATATTTCTTCTGTACCTGCTTCCGATAAAACGTCGAAATGGAATTAATTCCCCGATGACTCTTATCCAGGGTTGGTGATTTTTTTAAATAAAAAAAAAAGTGATTTACTTGATTTTTTCTTCATTTGATTTTTTTTATTTATTTTTTTTATTTGTTAGATGTTTTTCAAATCTTTTTTCCCCCAAAAATGTATTTTATTACCGAATTACTATTGATTTATCTTTTAGGTTTCCAGTTCTTTATATAAAAATAAGTAGATACAGCACAGTTATGCTTAAGTTTTTATTAGTCTCCAAACCATATTTTTCAGTTTGTTTGCTTTCAAATAAAAAAAAAATTTTTAAATGCAAAAATGATGATTTTTTAGTGAAAAAAATCAATAATTTAATCACTTGATTGAATCAGTTTGATTTAATCATTGTCAACCCTGGAATCTTATCTGTAGGACAATCAAGCGAAAATTATTACAGTTCGATCCAAGATCAAAGGAGACTTGTCAGATGAAATGAGTTTTTATTAACTTTCCCCCCATTAATAAACTCCGATGGCTGCGTCAGGTTGCCATGTGATTTCATTGAAGGGGAGACGTGAAAACCCTTTTCAAATATCATTTGAGAGTCGTTGCTTCACAAAAATAAATTCCAAGCAAAAAATAAAGAAAATATTGGTACACGGATTTACTCGATCGTGGAGATTGTTTCTAAACTGAGATTGTTTAATCGTTTTCATTGCGCCTCAGTGGCGCGATCTATATGGTCTTGACCTGCCACCTCGGTGGCCGCCAGTTCGATTCTCGGGCATAACATTGAGGGGTCAGAGATGTGTCTTTCTGGTGATAGAAGTTCACTCTCGACGTGGTTCGGAAGTCACGTAAAGCCGCTGGTCCCGTTGCTGAATAACCACTGGTTCCAACTACAAGCATTGTTTTGTATCTCTGACTAAACAACAAAAAACTTTTAAAATGATTTCCAGTGAGAGTGAAATTTTCGTCTTTCTCGTATCTCTTCTGTACCACATCCGCAACTTTTCATTTGGGAAATTGTTTGTTCCTCTCGCGTGCATAGTTCAGAGTAATAATTACGTTATGAATGACCGATCTTATGATCCTTGAGATAGGGCCCAATTGCACGATGCACGGCATCGCTGCTAACGAAGATGCAAGATTAATGACAAAAGATTTAGCGACGAATGGACCGCACGGATTTCACTCAATTCTGTAGCAGTTGGTGTCTGATTGATAATTCAAAATTGATGATACTATATTTTTCTCTGAATAATCTAATGTTCAAGCATTCATGAATAATTTTCATTTCGATTATGACCCGCATATTTAAAATAAAAACGAATGAGTCTCTTCAAACCACGTATTAAGCCCGAAAACAATTTTAAATTATATCAAAAGTCTTAATTTTCTTCTTTCGTCATTAATTTTGTTCTTTGATGATTTAGAATATAAAATCTTCTTCATATAGACTGGGAGAGAAGATTTGAATCACTTACTTTATGGCCGTTCTTTGAATATTTCTACAGTTATCCGAAGTATATAATATATTTGAGCCAATGGCCAAAACTGATAAGTCGTTATCACTACAGTGAACTGATTGTTCAATGAGGATTGTAAGATTATCGGTCAAGCAAGTCATTCAGTGAATTCAAACGAGCGCCTCAGTGGCGTGCTTGGTTTGGTTTTGGCCTGCCACCTCGGTGGCTGCGAGTTCGATTCTCGGGCATTCTATTGAGGGGTCAGAGATGTGTATTTCTGGTGATAGAAGTTCACTTTCGACGTGGTTCCGAAGTCACGTAAGTCGTTGGTCCCGTTGCTGAATAACCACTGGTTCCATGCAATGCAAAAACACCATACAATCAAACAAACGTGAACACTTTCAGTTCAAATATTAAACCTTAATGCAAAGTTCTAAAACTTTTCCTCCGAAACTTGGTAGAGCGTTTCTCCGGTCCTGTTGGGGTGGTGAGAGAGGAATAATTTCCATTATTCATGAGTCCTTTCACACACTGGGCAGTAATTGTACAATAGCACTTGCAAACTATTCACTTAATTAATTATTTGAGTGCTTGTGTAGAATTCAGTGGGGTGGCGCAAAAGCTAATATAGTAGATTCACACCACCTGGCATCTGATGTATATTGGCCAGTCCCTTACGACGCTTCTGGTTGGCTGCTGCTAAGCCAATCACATGACTGGAAACTCTGTCTCTCGTGAGAGTTCACATAGGCAGGATGTATGTTCCACCTTTCCTGAGGGATACTTTTAAAAGACGTATCCTTCAGGAGAGGTGGAATTTTCATCCTGAGTATGTGAACTCCTGAGAGAGACTGAGAGATTTCAGCCCTGTGATTGGCTTATCAATAGCCAATCAGGAGCATCGTAAGGGACCGCCTATATCTCAGATGCACGGGTGATATGAATATACTATAGTTTTATTTTTGGGAAGGGTGATAAATGCTCTATCTATTCTTAAGATATCCAACTTTTTTTTTTATTTATTTCTTATTTGCCCGATAACTTTAAAGGCATTAAATTGTTATGTTCCGGGTTCTCTACCAAAATTAAAATATTGGACTTGTAGTAGACAATATGTTTATATTATTAGCGTTATCATTGTTATTATACGATCAAATCAAATTAACTTTTTCACCACAAAGTAGAATTGAGCACCTCAGTAGTGTGGTCGGTATGTTGTAGGCATGCCACTTCGGTGGCCGCGAGTTCGATTCTCGGGCATTCTATTTAGGTTTGAGAGATTTGTATTTCTGGTGATAGAAGTTCACTTTCGACGTGGTTCGGAAGTCACCTAAAACCGTTGGTCCAGTTGCCGAATAGCCAATGGTTCCATGCAACGTAAAACACCATCCAGACAAACAAAGTAGAATTGCATCGCTTTAATATGCCTGCTAATGTTAGGAAACAAATACCTATTGCCACCGCAAACCGTTCTCACAAGAAAAGATTTATTTAGTCATAACATGCCCTCATAACTTTTTTCTGGTTTAGATGAAGAGAAGACAATAAATGTCACCTCGGGCATTCCATTGAAGGGGGAGAGATGTGTATTTCTGGTGATAGGAGTTCACTCTCGACGTGGTTCGGCAGTCACGTAAAGCCGTTTGTCCCGTTGCTGAATATTGGTTCCATGCAACGTAAAAACACCAAACAAACAAACAAAGAAACAAACAATAAATGTCACAATTTATACCCAATTGCGTGTGATTGATCTTGTGTCTGGGAGACAGCTCCTCCTTCTGTCGTCGTGTTACTGAACAAAAACCCTTCAGGTCAGATGGTGTTAGTAGTCTGCCTCAGAACTTGGCTCCCTTAGGGATAACTTACGTGAACTATCTACGGCTCTTCTTATATAAAAACCGGCCTTTTCTACCCTTTTTCTTCCTCTCAAGCAGTAATGGCTGTAATTGACGACGATCCTAACGACCTATGGGCGTGTCCGTCTATCTTCGTAAATGTTTGGGCAGTTGTTGATTGTCTGTCCCTAATTCCTCCGCCGTTACGTATTCAATATTTCTCTTTCTTTTTTTTTGTTTTTGTTTTTTTGTTTCTCTAAGTTCATGTACTATGCTAGTCTGTTTGCTGCTATAATTTCTCTCTCTCTCTCTCTCTCTCTCTCTCTCTCTCTCTCTCTCTCTCTCTCTCTCTGTTTCCTGAAGAATGAGGAGCCTGCATCATTGTATCAGTTTTGGTGGCGTGGTCGATTTGGTCGTGGCTTGCCACCTCGGTGGCCGCGAGTTCGATTATCGGGCATTCCATTGAGGAGTGAGAGATGTGTATGTCTGGTGATAGAAGTTCACTCTCGACGTGGTTTGGAAGTCACGTAAAGCCGTTGGTCCCGTTGCTGAATAACCACAGGTTCCACGCAACGTAAAAACACCATACAAACAAAAAACAATACAAGCAAATTCGTCAATGGGACAACTCCATTAATATATTACATATAGAAGCATTCACGTGATGTATTTATGCATTGTGGAATGAGAGAGAGAGAGAGAGAGAGAGAGAGAGAGAGAGAGAGAGAGAGAGAGAGAGAGAGAGAGACTCAACATAATGTTGCCCTGGAAAAATTTTTTTTTCATAAAATTGCGCAGTTCGCATAATGCCTTAATTAAATGGCGAACCGTTAACAGCCTAATCCCACTTCGTACCTCTTTTTTGTCTCAAACAATGTATATTTTCTTGTCCTTATCATCATTATGTTAGTTATCGAGAATAATGTGGGGCTACTTCTCTATCCTATTGCCCCTTCCTTATTAAGCAAATTTAAGTAAAGCATTTGATAGTATATAGGAAAGTTTGTTATCAATATTGGCGGTTCGTGTTCAGTGGGGGAGGGGGGGGGGGGGGGGGGGTAAATTCCCGAGATGTCTGCTAGTATTAGAGAAGGCCCCGTTTTTTGCTATGCCCCTAGGTTAGGTTAAATTGGGTTAGTTCAGATTAGTTCAATAACCTTCAACTTAGGAATTTGGGTGTGGGAAACATAATGAATTATTTTCAAGAAGATTCTATGGTTAGTTTTTAAGATATGGTGTCCCGCCCTTTTCAGGAAAGGTCCCAGTACTCGGCTACAGGTCGGGGATACGCATACGGTAGCGGTAGACTGTCTTGGGCTCTTGATTACCAGATATGGATACAAAAACATTTTTATTTTTACTTCAAGAAACACTAAATGATCTACTGTATATTGTAAAGCTTGTTATTTTTTCTCATTAAAATAGAGATGTCATTATTATTATTTTTTTTTTTTTTTTTTTTTTTTGGGGGGTGGCTATTTTAACAGAGAAAGAATATACGATTTGTTTTGTTAGCAGATTTTCTGGTAAGGGGAATAGTACTGTTTGTTATCTTAACATAAATTTCTCTTCATTATTGTTTGGTTCGATCTTTGCAGCTCCATTATTCTACTTTTAATCGATTTCATAACATCCAGCTCAATCTTGCCATTATCGTCCTCCCTTGGGACTAATCTGAATATATTAGTTTACCAAGCACTTCTAAATTCGCTAAAAAGAACGTTTTTGTCTTGTGTTACAGCGCCAATCTTATCTTTAAAAACTTCATTAAACTCAGAGAAAACTTGAAAAAACTTATAATGATAATTTTTTTATTTTGACCTTAAAACATCCGGCTAGTCAAATCTTATCTTTAAAAGTTTCATTAAACTCAGAATTTTTTTTTTTTAACTTATATTGATGATTTTTTTTTTTTTTTTTTTTTTGTTTTTTTTTTTTTTTTTTTTTTTTTGCTCGATGACCTTAAAACATCCGGCCAGTCAAATCTTATCTTTAAAAGCTTCATTAAACTCAATTTTTTTTTTTTAAACTTATATGAATTTTTTTTTTTTTTTTTTTTTTTTTTTTTTTTTTGCTTGATGACCTTAAAACATCCGACCAGTCAAATCTGAGCTTTACTGTCAACCTTTGTTGTCTGTGCCGTGCATTAGTATCTGCTGCAGCTACCAATTTAACACCCTTACTATCTTAATCTCTCAGTATATTTTAACGCTTTCCAGTTACTTTATTAGGAACATTTCGGAATATTATACATAACCATATGTTAACCTTGGCCATTAATGTTGCCAGGAATATTCGCATTACTAACATGTGTTTGTGACTGAGAATTAGCTTTTCAGTCTTGGAACTCCCGCTTCCATATCCTCATTTCAACCTGTAAATGTGTGTGACCTTCAGTTATAGAATTTGGATACCAACACACATGGCTGTCTTGGTTGCACTGTTTACGCAAATAACGTTCAGTCGCGATATTGGCCTTTAGATCAAGACATTTTTTACTACATTGTATAACTGAATTGTGGTAGTCAGTGTAGCAAAAATGTCAGAATCTTCGTTTTATCCACACGTAGATGTGCTTCCCTCGGCTCTCTTTTGGTTATTGGGTAGCCTTAATATAGAATTATATCGATGAATACTTCATTTCTTTCATTGTTGGGCCAGGAGTACACGAGCCACTTGTGGCACCACAGAATGGCGTGTGGCGGGGATATGTGGCTTCCCATGGGTGGCCATTGTTTATGAGCTATGTCGAGCACACGAGGTTCTGCTGATCCCGGCCACAGCTTATAAACAATGGAAATTTATATGGGAAGCTACATATCCCCGCCACACACCGACGCCACTCTAAGGCGCCACAGAGTGGCGCGTGTACTCTTGGCCTAAGTTAAGCCTTTTCCACTGACTAACCGGGGTTAGTCTGTCTCCGACCTGCAGCTAGATCCATATATATATATATTTTGATGTGGTTTTTCATCATTTATATATGAAAAGAGCATTCACTGAATATATGCATGTCTGTGAACTGAGTGGTATTTCGTGAAAAAAAAAAAAAAAAGATATGGAAATATCATACACATAGTTGTGGCTCTTAAGCATGAAGTTTATATATCCAAGGAACTAACTATGCAAAGTTAATTACGTAAGTATGAATGTGATTAGCATAGCACGAACAGGAATGTGAAGACATAAACAAAAGGAATTATGCAAATCATGAGCACAACTCCTTCCATTACGCAGCCAAATAACCGTAGTGATGTCTGACTCCAATACAAGTTTTCAGTTTAAGAGTCAAAAGTTCCTGTTTTCTCTGAGTAGAGAGAGAGAGAGAGAGAGAGAGAGAGAGAGAGAGAGAGAGAGAGAGAGAGAGAGAGAGAGAGAGAGAGAATGGCACTTGTCAATATTCCTCCGAATATGACGTAAGTCAACTCATTGATAATGTTTTACATTCTAGATGCAAAAGTATTGAGAAACATCAATTACTTGACTTAACTCGTAGGTCAAAATTTGGTTGTAACTGAAGAATGTAAATGATTGCAGTTGATAAACAACCAAAACACACACACACACACACACACACACACACACACATATATATATATATATATATATATATGTGTGTGTGTGTGTGTGTGTGTGTGTGTGTGCCCTTAACTCAGACATTTCTATTCATTTTTCTGTAAAATATGACGACCTTTTTGTGCAACCACTGTTTGCACGAAGAGTAAAAATATAAAAAAAATGAAGGCCAAATGTTTCGCATCAGAACAACAATGTTTCATGATTTGCTGGACGAATTAATCACAAGTAAGCCATCAGTGTGATCGTTTGCTATTCCATCGCGATTTCCTGAACAAAATGCGATTTTAGTGCTAAATTAGATTCAGTGAAATTAAAAACATTACCTTCTGTCTCATTCCATAGTATGTATATATATGTCAATATCGTCAACAGGAGAAAAGAGAATAAAAGACTCTCGTAGCTCGATAATTTCGCCTTCCTGCGGGCCTCTTCAAGAGCTTTATTTTAACTAAATAGAATGAGCATTACAAAAATGCCCATAGAACACTATTTGAACGTTGCAACCATATATTTCGAGAACTTCTTTCTCTGCTCCTGATCACTGGAAGGTATATATATGTGTGTGTGTGTGTGTGTGTATCTATATTAATATATATATATTATATAATATATATATATATATAAATATATATATATATACAACACTATGGAATGAGACTGAAGGCAATGTTTTTAATTTCACTGAATGTAATTTAGCACTAAAATCGCATTTTGTGCAGGAAATCGCGATGGAATAGCAAACGATCAAACTGATGGCTACGTTGATTGTTAATTAGTCCAGCCAAATCATGATTGTGGTTTGTTCTGATGCAAAAAATAAACATTGTAGCTCGAATGATTTATATGAATCACGGTGATGTGATAAGTATTCATGATAGATGCTATCTTCTGGACATAGCTGCTCCTGGAACATTTATTTTAACCTTAGTTTTTTTTATATAGCATTTCATTCAAATTTTTCTTCCATATAACCACAGCCCGGAGGCCCTGATATATCTCTCGGTATTATGCAAATTAGGATGTTTGAGCAGCTGCATCTTTCTTGCGTCACAGCTGTTAAGCCTGGTGGAGTGGACGAAGAATACGATATTCTTCGCAGATTTAAGGGGGGGGGGGGGGGGGGGTACCTGGTCATGTGCCCCCCAACCAACCTCGCCCCATGGATATGCATAATAGAACATTGCTTCTTTCAATAAATCATTACTAGTGGTAAAAATTTGTTTAGTTAATGATTATTTCAATATTAACAACAAAAACATTAGCAACTAATTTCTCGATGTAATGCGATCGGATCCCACAATAAGCTGGAGGTCCCATTGCTAGGTAACCAATTGCTTTCTAGCCACGTAGGAAATTTCTAATCCTTCGGGCCAGCCCTAAGAGAGCTGTTGCATTTATTCACGTGACTGATTCTCGAAGTATACATTGCAAGGAAAACATTTGTGACTTGGTCTGGAAAGAGAGGCATTGTTGTATCAGATGGGTGATGTTGATTTATTCCTTCTTAAAATGGACGACTCTCTCTCTCTCTCTCTCTCTCTCTCTCTCAAACCTTGTACTCCATTCTCTTGAATGCCACGACAAAAACGATGTCATCGTAAAAGAAGCTTTAAACCACCGAAGGTTTTCATATAACTCTCTCCCTTAGCCATTCCAGAATTACACTGAATCATACTTACGCTCTCTCTCTCTCTCTCTCTCTCTCTCTCTCTCTCTCTCTCTCTCTCTCTCTCTCTCTCTCTCTCTCTCTCTCTCTTGTATTTTCGAAATAGAATAAGGCTTTTAAGGTGATAGCTTCCGAGGACGGGTGTGTGTGTGTGTATCCTAAAGTTATCTGAGGGTGGTTGAAGGTATGTAGGGAGAAACTTCTTTGAGATGAAGACAGTAATCTTAAGAGCAACCTTAGAGTCTGTATTATCGTTAACTTGTTCTGTGTTTTCTGCACGCTTTTCTATCCGCCCACACTGTTCGAAACTTAGACTAGTGAGGTGCATCGGTTTCAGTTTCGTAATAAAAGTCTGTAGCTCCTTGGCTGGGTCACTTATTGTCCAGTGATATTCCTCATTGTGGGGCATTGCATTAACTACATAAATCTAATTTATATGTGTGTTTTACTTGTGGTAGTCACTATCAGTGGCTGGTAGGTATGATTGATGCTCGGTTGCACTCCTTTACACGTGATTTGTAATACAAGTTCTGATTAACGATCCACTTTTTACTATAATTTCGTTGTAACACATCTTCTTAAGAAATTCTTTTAAGCGCGCTTTCATTCAAGCAACTGTTATGGCCTGGGTGTATTTAACTGATACTTACGGCGACTGGCCTGTAGACAATGACTTGTGTTAGTTCACAAAGATGAATGTAGGTACGCAGTTTTCCATCACCCTGGTTCCTCAGTGAGCAGTTAAAATCGCAGTTTGATCATTTGTTTGCGCTGTCAAAGATTTTTCTTGCAGTTGTTATGAGCTGAATTAACGTCAAGTCTCTAGGAAACTCTGATCCCGTAGAAGCGGTACCAAGGCCCCATTGCAAAACTCTGTAAGATCATCAACAGACCAGGTAAGAAGCGCCTCGGTAGCGTGGTCGGTATGGTATTGGCGTGCCATCTCGGTGGCCTCGAGTTCGATTCTTGGGCATTCCATTGAGAAATGAGCGATGTGTATTTCTGGTGACAGAATTTCACTCTCGACTTTGTTCGCAAGTCACATCAAGCCGTTGGTCCCTTTTCTGAATAACACTGATTCCATGCTACGTAAAAATACCATACAAACAAACAAACAAACAGACCAGGTAGGGACCGTTAAGCAGAAGACGTTTATCTCCAATTCACTCCAATTAAACACGGCATCAATTAAAAAAAAAAAAATGTTTATCTCCAGTTCAGTCCAATTAAACACGGTATCATTTCAAATTAAAAAAAGTACAGGGATGGGAGAGACCGAGAGAAACGGAGAAGAAACAAAAGAAGAAAGTCTCTCGTTCTTCATTTCTGATGCTTGCGTATTGTCTGTCGTTTACCCTCGTGAAACCCCGTTTACTTATTCAGGAAACTTTTGGACTTGCACAAAAAAAGTCAGGAAACTGTATCACGATCCGAGACTACGCTGCTGTTGTCGTCGAACTTCCAAACTCTTAGCTTTATTGACAACTTTCATCTCTGGACGTGGCATTTGGAATCTCGAGCAATGAAGTGGAGGAGCCCACATTTCACTGACGAGAAAAAATAAAAATTTTTTCTTGGACTGATCTGAGCAGTGTGTGAAATAGTTCCTCTCAAAATACGTCAACTAGAAAAGGGAAAAAATAAATAAATAATGTAGAACAATAAACAATACGGAAATGAACATGAATGAGGAGAACTGAAACGTATTTTGTATTTTTCTAGTGAAGGAAATGGTTTGAATTACTTTTTGACTCGTATGTGAATTATTCCTGACCCCTTCCTTCTCAGAGACAATCATAAGAAAATTCGATTATTAAAAGACACAAGAAATAACGAAACAAAACGATTGTAAATTAACTAAATTAAAAGGCAAAATGAAATTTGAATTTCATTTAAAAAACAAATCGGCTTTCTTCGATTGGGAGTCTTGAAAGTTACTCCTCAATTCATCTCGTACTCAAGCAATGCATTCTAAAATACACTTAGCTACCAATCATTTTGTTAATGCATCGTTGAAACAACTTCAAGCATATATTAGATAAGAGAGAAAGAATTTTGTGGTTGTTTACGAGAGGTGCCGGTATCTTTGGAAGGCATTTCTCTCTACCATCATCAAAGAATCATGGGACTGACCGCCGTTTGGAAAACATCAAATCCCCAAGTTGCATTTTATGGAGGAGGCTTCCTCATCGGGAGTAAGTAATTGAATGTTTATTTATTTTTTTTTTATTTTCTAATTTTACTTGGTGATATTTTCTTATCATCTAATTTTATTTATGAAAGCGAAGTATTTATTTCCCGAGAAACGCGTGCGCTATATCGTTTACCAAATTGAAAGATGTCTCCAGGCAAATGCAATGTCAGTACAATTGCAGCACAAAAAGGCCATTTTGGTTTATTATAATTATATCTAACAGAAGGGACAATATGCGACCAGTTTCCACTAAGTCACAGTGAAAGATCATAGAAAGGACAATCCTTGGTGTTCTCTATATTTGTTCGTTTCGAAATGGTACATGTCAATGCTTACCACTCAGTTCTTACAAAAATATGTACTTGTATATGCATAGCTCATGTTTTTTTTATGACATTATCAGAATGGCTGTCCATCTGATGAGGACAGGTTCGAGAATATTCAGGCATGAGTATATTTGATCATTTAAGTTAAATATATCTTTTATGAAAAATAGAAAAGATGTCCTTAGTCATTCTACTGATCCTCTTGTTTGTTACTCAAGCGAAAGGCCCCGTAGCGGGGTAGTGCCATCAGTGGACCTCATGAGGTGCACTGTAGGCTTTACTTAAGGTTCTTTGCAGCGTGCCTTCGGTCCCCTAGCTGTAAAATGTCACAAATTGAAAATGCAGATATACGAAAAGAAGAAATTAAAAACTGAATTGGATGTTACATAATCACGTCAAACCTTGACCTCCCCAGGCATCCAGTTGTTTTGCGCAACGACGTAGAAAATAATTATAGAAATAAAAACAAAATAGTGGGAGATAGACTGCCGAGTGAAAATTACTAGCAAAAGTTTTTTTAAGTAAAAATAAAATAATAATAATCTTGCGCCAGACATGTTACACAGGAAAAAAAGGACTGATATAATGCAATGTCTGACCCACCTCCACGTGGCAGTTTCCATCCCATCCCGCAAAATAAATCTCTCAGATATTTTTAACAGTTTCAGCAATGATTAAAATTAAAATTTCCATTTGTCGTCTTATATTTTTAAAACACTGCCACCTTCGTTTGTTTGAAGGCGAAGTATCTTTTCATCATACTGACGACGTGAGTTAAAAATAGAAGGAAGTTGTAGGAAAATATATATATACATATATATATAAAAGCTTCCTAGCCTACCGACATCATCATCTCTTTTTGAATTGAATTGAATATAGAACTTAGGACAAAGGCCAAGCACTGGGACCAATGAGGTCATTCAGCTATGAAACGGATATTGGCAGTAAAAGGTTTGAAAGGCGTAACAGGAGGAAAACCTCAAAGCAGTTGCACTATGAATTAGGAGAGGGTGGGAGGTAAGATGAAATAAGAGAATATGAAAGCAGGTACAGTAAAATGACTGAAAGGGGGTTGCAGCTGCAAAGGACCTAAAGTAATGCCTACGGTATACCGCATGGGGTGTCCTGACAGCACTATTCCCATACGGGAATCATCTCTTCTTAACGATTTAGTAAAGACGATAGCATACCAAACAGTGCACAACAATTAATATTCTAGGAATAGAACATAAATATTTCAGAGTGCTGAACAAACATAACTGAAATTTTTCAACTCCATAAAACATATAAAACGAAGGAAAATCATCCCTCTACAGAAGGTGGGTTATCTGGAGTCCTGAATAGGCTCGGCGAATATCATCGAAATCGAATGGATGATCTTATGGGAAGTGGAATCGGATGCTATCGGTTTTAGCAGTATACTGGAGGTTCTCGATGATGGGGGTGTGGTGGGGATATGATGATGATGGGCTATTGCACGCAGCTCCATTCCAGTGGTACGCAGCTCCGTTCCAGTGGGGGGAGATCCATTCCAGTGGTACAAAGTGTCCATTCCATTGGTATGCAGCTCCATTCCAGTGATACAAAGATTCATTCCAGTGGTCCAGAGCTCCATTCCAGTGGTATGCAGCTCCATTCCAGTGGTACACAGCTCCGTTCCAGTGGTACACAGCTCCATTCCAGTGGTACACAGCTCCATTCCCGTGGAATAGACCTCCATTCCAGTGGTACACAGCTCCATTCCCGTGGAATAGACCTCCATTCCAGTGGTATGCAGCTCCATTCCAATGGTACACAGCTCCATTCCAGTGGTACTGAGCTCCATTCTGGCAGTACAGAGCCCCATTCCAGTGGTACAAATCTCCATTCCCGTGGTATGGAGCTCCATTCCAGGGGTACAGAGCTCTGTTCCAGTGGTATGCAGCTCCATTCCAGTGGTACAAAGCTCCATTCCATTGGCACATAGCTCCATTCCAGTGGTACTGAGCTCCATTCTGGCAGTACGCAGCTCCATTCCAGTGGTGCAAAGCTCTGTTCCAGTGGTGCAAAGCTCTGTTCCAGTGGTACACAGCTCCATTCCAGTGGTACAAAGCTCCATTCCAATGGTACGCAGCTCCATTCCAGTGGTACTGAGCTCCATTTTGGCAGTACGCAGCTCCATTCCAGTGGTGCGAAGCTTCGTTCCAGTGGTATGCAGCTCCATTCCAGTGTTACGCAGGTCCATTCCAGTGGTACGCAGCTCCATTCCAGTGGTGCAAAGCTTCGTTCCAGTGGTATGCAGCTCCATTCCAGTGGTACGCAGCTGCATTCCAGTGGTACGCAGCTCCATTCCAGTGGTATACAGCTCCATTCCAGTGGTATGCAGCTCCATTCCAGTGGTATGCAGCTCCATTCCAGTGGTATGCAGCTCCTTCCAGTTGGTACTCGCAGTCAATTCCAGTATGCAGCTCCATTCCAGTGGTACGCATCTCCATTCCAGTGGTACGCAGCTCCATTCCAGTGGTGCTGAGCTCCATTCCAGTGGTATGCAGCTCCATTCCAGTGGCACGCAGCTCCATTCCAGTGGTATGCAGCTCCATTCCAGTGGTATGCAGCTCCATTCCAGTGGTACTGAGCTCCATTCCAGTGGTATGCAGCTCCATTCCAGTGGTACACAGCTCCATTCCAGTGGTATGCAGCTCCACTCCAGTGGTACGCAGCTCCATTCTAATGGTATGCAGCTACATTCCAATGGTATGCAGCTCCATTCCAGTGGTATGCAGCTCCATTCCAATGGTATGCAGCTCCATTCCAGTGGTACCCAGCTCCATTCCAGTGGTACCCAGCTCCATTCCAGTGGTATGCAGCTCCATTCCAGTGGTACGCAGCTCCATTCCAATGGTATGCAGCTCCATTCCCAGGGTATGCAGCTCCATTCCCAGTGGTAGAGCCCCCATTTCAGTTGGTACTGAGCTCCATTCCAGTGGTATGCAGCATCCATTCCAGTGGTACACAAGCTTCCATTCAGTGGTATGCAGCTCCACGCCAGTGAGTTACGCGAGGCGTACATCAATGGTATGCAGCTACATTCCAATGGTATGCAGCTCCATTTCAGGTATGCAACTCCAGTCCAAGTGGTATGCACAGCTCCCATTCCAAGTGGTTAATGCAGCTCCATTCCAAGTGGTATGCCCAGCCCTTCCAATTTTCCAGTGGTATGCAGCTCCATTTCCCAAGTGGGTATGCAGCTCCATTCCAAGTGGTTATGCCCAGCCCTCCCATTCCAGTGTACCCAAGCTCCGGATTCCAGGATGCAGCTCCATTTCCAGTGGCATTGCAAGCTCCCATTTCCAATGGTATGCAGCCTCCATTCCAAGTGGTATGCCCAGCTCCATTTCCAGTGGTATGCAGCTCCGATTTCCAAGTGGTATGCAGCTCCATTCCTGGTACCCACTCCATTCCAAGGTTTGGTCTGCCAGCTCCTATTCCAGTGGTACTGCAGCTCCCATTCCAGCTGGTATGCAGCCCAATTCCATGTATGCCAGGCTCCAATCCAGTGTTACTGGCTCCATTCCTGGCAATGGTAAAGTCCATTCCATTGTTAAAGCTCTTTCCATGGTTACAACAGCTCCATTCCAGTGTTGCAAAAGCCTCGGTTCCCAGTGGTACAAATCTCCATTCCAATCTGGTACGTAGCCTTCCATTCCAAGTGGTACTGAGCAGTCCATTTTGGTTGGCAGTACGCAGCTCCATTCCCAGTGGTGCGAAGCTTCTATCCCAGTGGTAATGGCAGCTCCATTCCAAGTGGTATAAAGCCCACTGCATTCCAGTGGTATGCAGCCTCCATTCCAGTGGTATCGCAGCTCCATTCCAGTGGTACGACAGCTCCATTCCAGTGGTATGCAGCCCTCCATTCCACAGTGGTATGCAGCTCCATTCCATCCGTGGTACAAGAGCTTCGTTCCAGTGGTATGCACTCCATTCCAGTGGGACAAAGTCCATTCCAGTGGTATGCAGTCCTTCCAGTGGTATCGCTCCATTCCAGTGGTACGCAGCTCCATTCCAGTGGTATGCAGCTCCATTCCAGTGGTATGCAGCTCCATTCCAGTGGTACAGAGCTCCGTTCCAGTGGTACACAGCTCCATTCCAGTGGTACACAGCTCCATTCCTGTGGAATAGACCTCCATTCCAGTGGTACGCAGCTCCATTCCAGTGGTACGCAGCTCCATTCCAGTGGTACGCAGCTCCATTCCAGTGGTATGCAGCTCCATTCCAGTGGTACGCAGGTCCATTCCGACAGTACGGAGCTCCATTCCAGTGGTACACAGCTCCACTCCAGTATTCTATGATAAGGTTTCTGGTTAGATTTTTTGATCGTTCTTTTTACTTATAATTACATAAATGTTGCAGTTCCGAAGTGGTGTAAAGCATTTGTAATCTTGTTGTCAAGACATCAAGGTACTGTGTTCATCTGAGACAATATTATTAATTTATATTTGTTTTACAATTACAAATACACACACATATGTATATATATACATATGTGTGTGTTTGTATACATGTATAATGTTTTTTTTTATTTATGACTAACTGGTTAGGCATTGCTGACAACCACTTGACGATTAGTTGTGCTACAGACTCGGTATGGGAAGAGAGGAACTAAGTCCCTGAAGCTACGAGGAAGGAGGGAGAGAGAGAGAGAGAGAGAGAGAGAGAGAGAGAGAGAGAGAGAGAGAGAGAGAGAGAGAGCCTGGTGATGCAAACGTCTGAATAGGCCTTGATTGCTGGAAATACATCACTTCTGAAGAAAGACAACTATGAATATGTATGAGAAGAAGATAATGGTGTAGATGTGTTTGTCAGATTTTGTGTCAGAAAAGTATGTTGATGGATATAGTGAAGGACCAGCTCACCATTATTTCGTAAAAGCGAAAGCCGAATCGGTCAATCATAAAGGATGACTTGTCTGTTAATTTCACCAGTTTTGGTTCGATGTCCTGAATGCCGCCATAAGTCTGGAAATAATTTTATTTACTGGAAACACTGGCTGGCTCTCTCTGATGCTCATTCATACTTCATGTAGCTCTGAAAGTGAACCATGGCATTTCTACGATTACCTTATTTGAATAAGGCAATCATAGAAAGTAACATAATCTCTCATCTTCTAATTTCGAACGAAATTCAAATCCAGAGTATTGAAGTTTTGCCCTGGTCAGAACTAAAACATCTTATTTTTTTATTAAAGTGCAATTCATTTAAACAAATTACTACATTTTCTAAATTAGACGCTTCTTTCCTTGAAGTCCATCTGGTTAAGCGCTGAATTCATGTTATGATTTTATTTTTGCCTTCAGGAGATGAAATCATAAAGTAGCTTCCTGATAATACTAAAGTAAGGAATGATAGAGTTTTGATTTTTCTTAAAATTAATTTTATCCTTCAGGATATAGGAATGCCGATGATAGTTAATCGCCGGTTTCAAATATCTGTTAAAATATCGCCTGCGATTTTTATCAAATGTCAGTGGGAATAGAAGTTAAGGGGCATACGAATGCGGCCATGGTAGGATTAGACAAGTCATGAAGTCATCCATATACAGAAATATTTTTCGCTTACACGGGGCGTAAGCCTACAAACTACTTTGTTATTGTTGTTGTTGATGTTGTTGCTGTTGGTGTTGCTATAGATGTTCTTGTTGGAAGGGGATAGGAAAGGTCAATGGAAAAGCCTAAAAACGTTCTGAAAAGTGTTTCATGTTGAGTTAAAAGATACATGAATTTTAGGATAAGATATTGATGATTTATTAATTAGAATGAAAATGTACAAAATAAATGTGAATGAATAATTATCTCTAGTGAATTATTGCGTATTTATTTTAATTTTCGTTTGTGAAACAACGCTCTATTTGACCGTACATTTAAGCTAGCGCCTCGAGTAACCTGTTGGTCGGATCACGCCTTGTATTGAGAAATGTTTTTTTTTCATGCTTGAGAAATATATAACTGCAGCTCGAATATAGAATGGATTAAAAGGTATTCGGGAATTACACGAATTTTATCTTTTTTCGCACATCTTGTTTATCAAGCAATACTAATTTCAGTCATTGCTTAGCTAAAGAAATGAACTTTTGTTGGTATTTGATACTGTTGTATTTTCAAAGAAAATATTTCAGTGGTTTATGAATTCAGTGGTCGTTGAAAAAAAAAAATTATCCACTGGCTGAAGGTGAATTGAAAATGAGTATTTAGTACTTGTTTTTGTCGTATTTTCAAAGAAAATATTAAATTTGTTTATAAAAAAATTTTTGTTAAGAAACGCTAGAGTTTTAAATGATTATGCAACAACACTATTCCCTCAGCAAATAGTGAGAAAACCATCATTTTATCTTTCAGTAAAGATGAAAAAGAGAATATAAATGCCTTTGGGTTATTAGTTGGACATCAAAATATCGAGAAAATTGCTCCAATGCCTCTCGAGGAGGTCAAGTGTCTCGCTGCAAGACGATAAGGAGAACAAATGACGAATCGCTTCCCGATCCGTCTTGCAGATAGGAACTTGTCAAAACGATACGGCTCGTAAATGGAAATAGGATCGGCAATAAGAGAAGCCACCAAAGCTCTTAAAAATCCTCGGCGTGGGCCAGTTATTCTGATGGGGTTTGGAAGGTGCCATTTTCGCCTAAGGCCTCCAAAGGAAGCTGTATTAAAGTTATTATCGGTTTTACCGCTCTGCTCACCGCTGGGCCAAACGAATGCTATGCTTTACGAGACGCGGTTCGGTTGTCTTGAGTTATTCGAGCTCCGGTCGTGAGAGCAGTTTTTTTTTTTTTTTTTTTTTGCAAGAAAAAAAATTAAAGGAACTCTCCTTTTTTGAACGATAAGCTGTAAAGAGAGCCACATTTAAAATTCTTTTGCAATGGTTGCGGCTGTAGTAGTACTTATCTTTGAGAACGACCATAAAAGTTCCGGTTGGCGACCATATCGCCAAGGAATGTTTGATTAGTCATACATGTTGAAACCATTCGTTGACTGAGACGCTAAGCATATTTACTGTTTTCCTGACTTTAACGATTTACCGTCTGCTTAGATACCTTTATTATTTGGTATATTGCTCATCACTTAAAAAGATGGGCATACTCATGTCATGAATTCTTGCCATCAAACTATTGCAGGTTTTATTTGTTTATAACTGATTCATATCAACAGGGATTATATAGAGCCCCTCAGTGGCGTGATCGGTTTGGTCTTGGCCTGCCACCTCGGTGGCGCGAGTTCCATTCTCTGGCATTCCATTGAGGAGTGAGAGATGTGTATTTCTGGTGATAGAAGTTCAACACTCTCGACGTGGTTCGGAAGTCACGTAAAGCCGTTGGTCCCGTTGCTGAATAACCACTGGTTCCATGCAACGTAAAAACACCATACAAACAAACAAACAGACAGACAGGGATTATATATAAATGACTAGATGAAGAATCTTGAACTATTGAAAAGCCCAAACAGCGAATTGAACAGCAATACAAAAATGGTTGTACACAAATACGTGAAGGTTTCAGATAAACAAAATATTGAATTTTCAGAAATGATGTGCATTGCTTACAAGGAAATAGCTAAATCTCTGGACATCAAGAATAAATTCATTGATACTTGAAATTAAATATTATCACGGTAATTATCAACTTCCTTTATAGGGATCTGTGACGATCAGGCGCTATAGTAGATTCACATCAGCCGTGCATCTGATGTCTAGGCCAGTCCCTTACGACGCTCCTGATTTACTGTTGATATTTTTTTGTTTTTTAAGAACACACTCCCTTCATTTTCTAAGGCACTTGATGAAGAATAACGCGAGACAGAGCATTCAAATCGCATTCAAGTTGGTCCCTCCGCGATCTGGTGGGAATGTTGCCCCCCTTTAAGGATCAGGAACATCAAATGCGTTCTCGCGTTGGAGATGGAAATACTCCCTGATTAATTTCGGTATCTGATTATCTCCGAATTCCAACCCCCTCGACGCGTGAATTCGCTGCTTGAGTCTGAATTCGTAAAGCTTCGTTAATGATCTGTTTATGCTATACACTTTGCCCTATTACAGTGATTAGAAATTCATTTCTCGGTATAATGTGGTTCAGATCCCACTATAAGCTGTAGGTCCCGTTGCTAGGTAACCAGTTGGTTCCTAGCCACGTAAAAATATCGAATCCTTCGGGCCAGGCCTGGAAGAGCTGTTAATCAGCTCAGTGGCCTGTTAAACTAAGAGATACTTAACTTTCTTTTTCCTATTACGGAGTTACTCCTGACGCCATATAAAACAGAAAGTTTGACATTTACCAAATATTCTTTGTCAAAACAACTGGGGTTACGTGTATTCATGCTGGCCATGTCCTTGGCTATTATTTTTTTTTTAGATTGCTAAAAAGCCAACCTTATTCAAAAGTTTAAACTCCAATGCCAAAAAATCGTGATTTTAACACTGTTTTAAACACAAGGGAACAATGAAAATGACCAAGGAAAATTATTCTTCTCCTTCTACTTTTAAAAAGTTTGTGTCCAACAAACTTCATTTTCTCTAGATTTCGTATTTTGTAAATTTGTGGCGTTTGAAGATCATACGAAATAAAAATGTTTTCTGGATTATAATCATCAATAATCGCTCGTCCTAAACTTCATTTCACAGAAGTCATCTCACTTCGGTTCCCTGGATTCTTTGTTAGCGTTGAAATTATAGGTCAGTGGCCATTAGGCTCTGCTCATTTTTACTTCCGCTATTGGATGGCTGAGATCCAGAGGCCTAATGCTTTGAAGGTTTCCCTCCAGTGCCGGATTTGGCCTCGGTAAAGTTTTTCCTTTCGTTGTGGATCATTATGTGCTGTCATTTACTTTGATGCTGTAACTGCCAGATTTTTTTTTTTTTTTTTTTCAAATTTTATGAAGGTCGTATTCCCATATTTGCAGACTCAAGCATTCGTATGAGATAGGGGTACACACCCTACACACACACGCGTACGCACATATTTAGTAGGGGGTGGAGAGAACAGAGTGAAATGAAGGGTGAGACACGCTTGGAGGAGAAAAGTAGAAAATAGGAGACAGGAGGAAAAATGGGAACTGGTCTGTATTCACCTGTGAAACTTAAGGAACACAGAATCATACGGCAATGAAAGGTCACACACTCATTCCTCACATACCACACCTCATACGTTCCCAGACAAACGTGTGTATAATATACACGTATATATTTATTTATTTATTATATGTATATATATATATATATATATATATAGATATATATATATATATATATATATATATATATATATATTTGTGTGTGTGTGTGTGTCTAATGAAAGGAACCCATAAAAACGCCAGATTATAGAGAGAAAATACTATATTTCAGAGACTGCTGTCTCTACCTGAAGAGAGAGATAGCAGTCTCTGAAATATAGTACTTGCTTTCTATATTTTGGCGTTTATGGGCTCCTTTCATTAGGCGGAGTTCTGTTGTAACAGAACATTTTTAACAGTCATATATGTGTGTATATATATGTGTGTGCGTGTGTGTGTACATATATAAATGTGTGTTTCAAACTATGACAGGAATTTCAGAAATTCACTTTGTATCGAAGTCCAGTGATTACTTCTAGCGGTTTCCGGCAGCAGCGGGGAGAGAGAGAGAGAGAGAGAGAGAGAGAGAGAGAGAGAGAGAGTATTCTATCACTATCACGCCCAGTTTTTCAAAGGCAAATGGACATTAAAGTTAAGCTTCTATTTCACTTTCTATTCTACATAATGAAACTTCCAAAAAGAAGTATGAATTAAAGAATTAATGTTTTTTATGTAAGCGCTTTTGTGTGCATGTCTGCATACATGGTTAAGTATATAGTTGTGCACTAATATACATAGCTACTCAGATAAATTTATTCGATTATTTTATAGGAGAAAATTCCCTTGTATTGTAACTTTGAAAGTTCACTTCCACGTTGCAAAGAGCAGAACGAACGATGTAAATAGTTATAGTTGTGCGCTAATATTCATAGCTACTCAGATGCATTTATTCGATTATTTTGTTTAGAAGAAAATGTCGTTTTATTGTAACTCTAAGTTCACTTCATGTTGCAAAGAGTTAAACGAACGATGCAAATAGTTTTCGTCCGTCTCGCACACAGTTTAACACTGAAACAGTCTTTTTTGAGCAAAAAAAAATTTTTTTTTGGATCCAATAACTTTGGGGTTTTTGTTGCATATCTGACCTGATGGAAAGAAATGTTCCGATTAATGCTACTAACATTTTTAAAATGTCCTTTCTAGTGTGTTGATGTATAATCATTAACATTTTAACTATATGAAAAATTACTCGCCCTTACAAAAGTCAAACAATATTCGGTTACAAGGGACGACGAACTCCAGAGGCCCTAGGGATTTTCGCTGCTCTGTTTGGCTGCCTTCAATCTTTCGCGATTCAATAAAATTCAGCAAACTCGATGAGAACTATTTTTTTTCTTCAACCTTTCGCCTTGATTGGAACTATATTCGGGTTTCGGCCTAGTAGCGGCAACCTTCTGTACCACGGTATATATATATATATATATCATATATATATATATATATATATATATAATATTGTGTGTGTGTGTGTGTGTATATAATAGGCACATATATATTAATATATATATATATATATATATATATTATATATATATATATATATATAATAATATATAAACCACTTTTGTGCTTTTGTGTCTCAAAAGTAATACGTAGCTCTGAAATGACTAACAAAATTTCCCTGGATTATTGTGGAATTGATATTACGTACGGGAAGAGCACAAACACCACAGTTCTTCAAGCCTGTGTAGTCTTGCTACCTTGGTAAATGATTTTACTATAACTTAAATAAGAGGACTTCAAGGAATTGAAAATGTCCAAACGTTCTTGGAGGAAATAATGTAAGAGTGGAACGGTATTTTGGAAAAGTAGCTGAACGGATAAGACAAAGAACAAATATACCCTTCTACTCATACTGTGAGAAACACAGACATAAAGACAGGAAGGCATGGTCATTATTACATTTCAGAATGTTCAAAAAGTTGGATAATGAACGAAAGAGGTTGAATGAAAATCATAGATAGCATGCTGAAGAGAATTAAACTAGCTATGAACTGGAAAATATTAATTAATATTGATGATAAATTAAGAATATTATACTTTCCTTTTCATTCTAACTTTCCTCTACGTTCATAGGACTTGATAGGTGTCATGTTTCCTTTTGTATCCTTCGTTATCCTAGTTTAATTTAATATTAAAACCTTCCAAACCCTGATATTACTGTAATTAAGATTAGTCCCGTAACAAATAACAACATCATTTACAAAACTCCTTGTAAGGATTGCCCATCATTTTACGTTGGTCAGTCTAGTAGAAATTTATGTGTTCGGATTAAGCAGCATATGTATTCAGTTAGAACAGCCCAGACTTCAAATGCACTGTTTATCAATCTGAGTGAAAAATCTCATTGTATTAATTGGGTGATTACCTCGGTAATTGCTAGATCTAATGATTATGTTTCAAGAAATTTACGGGAATCGGCAAATTATACAAATCACTAATAAAAACCAGCCTAAATCTTAGTCTGGGAATGTACCATTTGGACCCATATATTTGTAAGATGTTTATGAAGGACCTCAAAATAAATGAACAACTAATAAATTAGTCCCACATGTATATAGTTATTATTTCTCTCTCTCTCTCTCTCTCTCTCTCTCTCTCTGGTTCGATATTCTCTCTCCCTCTTTCTCTTACTCGATATATATATATATTTATATTTTCTTTGATCTTTTCATTAATAATAATTTTTGTTGGGAAAATTTGTGTAAAAATTCATGATATTAAATTGTATATGCTCCCGTGTTTTTTTTTCAAAAATGTACTGTTTCTGAAGAATCACTTGTTTACTGCGGGTATCCTTCAAGGATGTGGCTAGCCTCTGGCGACTCCTCCTTTCTGTAGAGAAAATGAAAATCGCCCTTATGGCTAATCTGGTAGTGTCAGTTTGTATATTAAGCCTTTCTGTGACTGTGTTGTTCTTTGTAAAATCAGTTTGCCTCAGTAAAGGGTCCGAATAGGACCGAAAGTACTTGGCTATCTCGCTTTTTTCCTATTTTCCTTCGTAGCAAAAAACCTTTATTTATACATAGCATCACGTTTTATATACTTCGTGATCAAGTTATTCACACACAAATATGTATACATAATATATATATAATATATATATATATATATATATATATATATATATATATTTTACATATATATATATATATATATATATATATATACATACACACACACACACACACACATATATATATATATATATATATATATATATATATATATATATATATATATGTAAGACATAGGGTTTTGATTAATAATGTATTGTTCGTGCATTCTCTGTAACCTGTGGAATGTGGAGGACAGTGCAGAGTAACGACCTGAGAGTAGCTGATCAATGAGTTTCTGGGGGATGGCGTGAGATAAAAATGCTTAGTTCGTCGAGTCAATGTACGACAGTTTATGAACTCTTCCCAAAGTGCCTTTGTGAAACTAGATGCAGCTAGAACCGCGAGGCGCTAGCGAACTGTGTGTTCGTATGTGCGTGTGCACCTCTTTCTGTTAAAAGCGTTCATACCCAAGCCTATGGGAGGGATTTTGACAGAGGGCTTCGAGTCATAGGCAAAGATGCCGTGGCATTCGCCGGGGGGAGTTTTTTGACATAGTGTTTAGTGTCCGGTTGGGAATGGGTAAGTGTTACCTTTACTTTAGCCAAAGGGGTGGCTTGTTTGATATCTTGTAAGATGTTCCATTTTATTAACTTTGTCTTTAAACTTGTGTGTGTACTTACCAGAATGTGTTCTGTATCTTTGGCAGATGGTTCTGGATTTCTGTGGGACAGAGTTCCCAGGGAAAGGTGTGACCTTTTGGGTGACTTGACAATGAGTAGTTTTAAGTTAGTCTGTGAGACTGGATTACTTAGTTAATCGACTTAGTTGTTACTGTAAATAAACGTTATGTTATGATGCAACTCTCTCATTTTCATTACCTGTTAGAATGGAGAGAAAGAGGTGGAGAGAGAGAGAGAGAGAGAGAGAGATGTGGGGTGATTGCCGAGAGAGAGAGAGAGAGAGAGAGAGAGAGCCTGTGTGTATAACGGAGTTATGGGGTCTGCCTTCCGTTTCGTGTCCACGCTTGCCGTATGAAATACATGGAGGTTTCCCCATGTAATAGTGGTGGCATGGAGGGATAATTCCCCCATATTAATAGTGGTGGCAGACGGTTAAAGAGGGGATATAAAAAGTTTTCTTGTTTTTTTATGCCTAGGAACGCCAATGTAGAGATGGTTGGCCAGTTAGAAAAAGGGGTAGAGAAAATGTCCGTCCGTGAGATGGGGGGGATGAGGAAAGATTTTCTATTAGAGTCATCAAATTTGCTCGTACCAAGATTCTTCAGGGTGGGAGTCGTGAGACAAGCAACTCAGTCTAGTTTGTAAGTGAGTGTTGCTAGTGGTCATCTCACCGGTCGCGTTTGTATTGTGCCGACGAGATTTACGCGTTTTTACGAAGAATTTCGAGTTCCTTTTGTTCCCATTATGGAGTGGTGAGTGTTAAACTATTGTTTATCAAAAAGGAGTGGGTTTTTGTTTAAATATTTCAGGGTTATGGGATTGGTTCAAGAGGTCAAAACAATTTTTTCTTTCCCCATAGTGAAGTGTTTTCTTTATTTGCACGTGTTTATAATAGACGTATGCATTCGTCTTTGTTTAAAACATAGGAGTGTATTTTTCTATGCATGGGAACTGTGCTTAGACAAGCAGATTTGGCTTAGTGACACAGAGCGGCCACAATTTTAAGGGCTCAGCATATTTCTGCAGAGAGGCGCCTTGTATTGCGAGATGGGGATCCTACTGGTATGCCTCGGAGTGTTCTGCCGCTTGACTGAGGGGTTGTTCTCAGGGGGGGAGAAATTTTTTTGTCTCAGTGTGGGTGAACTTCCCCCTTTTCCTTTTTTTTTTCTTAGTGTTGGAGATGGGTTTGGCCTTGACATTGAATGCTAAGACATCAGCTGATTGATTAGTTGATGAAGTGAAATGCCCGTAGAGTCTTTTTTTAGGAAAAGATATTTTTTTTTCTCTCTCTTGGATGAAGAGAAAAGGAAATCGAGATTTTTCTTTTCCGAAAATGAGGGGAAAAGTAGTTAACATGCACGGGATGTGTTATATGTTTTCTTTGTTTGCCTTGAAAGGGACACAAATATAAAGGGGATACACAGATTATTTTTTTTTATTGTGTTTGGAGAAAATTACTTGAAATGCCGATGATTGGTGTTGTATCTGTGTTGTGTGGCAATGGATTTGTTATGTCATGGTGTTGCATGCTGAGAAATTGTATGGTCATTAGGATTCAGCAATACCGTGTTGTATGCTATGTGAAATTTCACCCATTGCGAGAGGGAATTGCTATTTGGAGAGTTATATTATTATTATTATTAATAAATTGTTTATACTTGAGATGTGTTCACGGGAGGTTGCCTAAGTATAATTATCATTACGGGAGAATTGTTTTGCGAGAGATTTGAGATATTTCATGGAGATTATTCAATAATTATTACAGATAATTAATCAATAAGGAGAATTATTACGATAAGAATTCAAGTAAGGAGAAGTCTTGTGTTAATTATTTGTTCAGTTTTTGTAACTTTGGAGAATATTTCAGTGATTAACGGGGATGAGTTTTGCTGAATCTTGATGAATCTGGCTGAATCTTGGTGAATGAATGTGTGAACGTTTTGCTGAATTTTGTGCTGAATTTTGGAGAATGGACAAGCATTAACATTGGTGTAATTTTTGTACTGATACTGATGATTTTGATGATAGCAAGTTTTTTTTTTTTTTTTTTTTTTTTTTGGTGATTTTGTGATAATGATATTTCTGATACTGATTTTTTTATATACTAATACGTGGTGTTTTAATGCTGTCAAGGGAGGTGAAATCTTTTGTGATTATGGGAAGAACTAACAACACATTGTTTTAGTTTTTTTTTTCCTTTTTTTTATGAGTTCAGCAGATAATTGCTTGACATCTAGTGAGTTACGGGAGATAGTTAATGGTGCCGTTGATTTTTCTTTTCTCCTTTTTTGGAAATTAGCCATCGCTGACACAAGTTTTTTTGTTTACCAGGGTGAAGTTTGAATTTGTTTTTTCTCTCCAGTTAGTGTGAATATTATCTCAGTTCATGACTTAGAGTCATTTAAGAGAAACGTGTTCGTGTTTTAGCTATTTGATGCTATAGAGTAATATAGGGGAGAATTTCTTGCATGTTTTGAATGCATACGTAATGGCACTACATTTTTTTCTCGGGATATTTGTGTTCCAGAAATTGTGAGTTTTCTTGCACAATACCCTTGTTGTATTTGTGACAACTTTGTGAGAGATAGGAAACTTGGTTAAGTTTTCTAATGGGCTTATGTCGTAGTGCATATGGGGAAGTCTTTGCTTAGACACTGTGATTTTGGAGTTCTGTTATAATGACTTGTGGCACATTGGTGGTTTTTTCTAGAATTTTCTAGACAGTTTTATTTGCCGAGTTTTTGCCCTTTTTTTAGCAGTTATGCTAAACGGAGAGAGTTTTTATAGTTTTTTACTATAACATTGAGTTATTCTCTGGAGAATTGGAGTTATAATTGAGATATAATTGAGATATAATTGAGATATATTATTTTGGAGAGATAATTGGAGGTATATATTATTTTGGAGTTATATTTGGGATATAATATATGGGAGATATATATTTTTGGCCATTTTTGATATTTGCCAATGTGGTATGAGCTATGTTTAGTTCAATTATTTTGCAGCCATCTTTGTTGCAAATGGAGACACATATTTGGAGATTATGGGGCAATATTTGGGAGTGAGTGAGTTAGATGCCTTGAGTGCATATTTTTTGGAGATATATTATTTGGAGCCTTGTTTGTTCCACATGGAGTTATTGTGAAATAGAGGTAAATATTTTGTATTTGCCGAAATAGAGGTGATTATTCTCTATTCTTGGAGTGGGTGTTTTTTTTTTCTACTGACATATGGCTATTGGAGAAATAAGAGAATATATAAGGGGGTTGGTTATTAACCAAAATGGAGAAATATTTCTATAACCGGAGTGGTGTTATTATTGATATGATGTCTCATAGTTGGAATTAATCTTGGGCGGGTGACCCTCTTTTTGTGGTTATGGGAGTTTTTTTTGAGTCAAGAGAAGATTTCTGTGGTTCTCTTTTTTTTGATTTCGTGACTATTTAGAGAGAAGTGGCATTACTGCATTACGAGTTATTTGGAGATGTGTGTGCATTTTTCATGTTCACAAGTGTGTTATTCTTGGAGAAATATAAGTTGGGAAAAGTCATGTGAGAGAATAAGTCTTCGAGACAATTTTTGAACACATTAGTCATATCCTGGAGTTAATTCTGTGAAATGTGTCAGTTAGACCTCTCTTTTGAGAATCATGAGTTTCCAAACTTATGTGTCTTACTAAACAATTTTTGTGCTGTTGTTTGAGCATGCGTCCGCAGGCGATTTTTCTGCTGACAAGCGATGTGATGAGCCGTGTGCTGATTCTTTTCTTCTGATGGTGACAGATCAGAATTTTTGCAATATCTGGAAATGTTAGCTATAGCATTTCACGAAAGCGCATGTATGAGAGTTTGCTTTCTGGCAAATTCCATAACTTTACATGGAGCATTTCTTGGGAAAACGCAAAAGGGGGGAGTTATGCATATTATACATGTATTTTGTATTTTGTGATTCGGGGAAATCTACTTGTGATTATTCTTTTTTTTATTATTTTTCTTCCTTTTCCTTTGAGAGATATGATTTGGGGATTGAGCTTAAGTAGCATTTCTTTTTTGGACGGGAGATTTGATTTTACCGGGAGATGTGATTTTTCGAGGGTTATTGTTTACGTAATGGGAGTTTGACATTAAGTCTCATTGTGATTAATTATTGAGCAGTAAAGGGGGTTTTTGCTGTTAAAAGTTGGAGATTTTTACTGATTTTGTGGGTTGTTTAAAACAAATATTAGCTTGCGAGAACATTTTGGTGTCTGGGTGTTACGTGATTCTTTCTTTCTTGGGCTTGTACGAATTTTTTCTTTTTTTTCTCTTGTGAGCACATTCGAGTTCGAAATGTGAGTGCAGAAACTTCCGTGGAGTTGCTGTGATTTCTGAGTTGTGTGTGTGTGCTGATGTGCGAGTTTGGAGAATTTGAATTGGAGAACTTGATGTTTTTTTTTTTCTTAGAGAGATTGTGATAATGACTTATCATTTTAGTAGTCATATTAAGGGAGTTAATTGGGAGACGTTCAGTTAGTATTTCTGACCCTTTTGAGATCATTGTTTTATAGAGAGGTAGTATTTTGTGGGTTTAATTTTTCTTAGATTGACCAGAGACTTGACTGACCATACTAACGCCCAAAAGTTCCCGACACAGCAAAGACGTCCACCAGCCGTGAAGAGAGGTTGCTGCCATGTTGCCCAAGGGTGATTACAAGTATTTTCACGTGGGTGATCGAGAGAATTCTACAGCGTGTTTTTTGGAGATCTACAAGAAGCCGTGAGAGTCTTCTACGATGAGGGAGGCATTCGTCTTCATACAGTTGCTACAGTCTACTGTTCTGTGCACCTACTTGCAGACAAGCGAAGAGGGATATTCAAGAATCCTAATGCCGAAAATATGAGAGCAAAATGCGTTTTGTGTTATTGGGAGATAAAGCGTGATAAGACTTTATTTTATAATTGCCAGAGACGTGCAGTTTTACTTGTTTTATTTTAAGCCGGCCAATGTTTTATATTGTATAAGCTTTAATTTTGCTCGGCGGGGGGGGGCTAGCCATATAGGTGCGAGGCCCGAGCAATCTGTAAGACATAGGGTTTTTGATTAATAATGTATTGTTCGTGCATTCTCTGTACCGTGAATGTGGAGGACAGTGCAGAGTAACGACTGAGAGTAGCTGATCAAATGAGTTTCTGGGGGATGGCGTGAGATAAAAATGCTTAGTTCGTCGAGTCAATGTACGACAGTTTATGAACTCTTCCCAAAGTGCCTTTGTGAAACTAGATGCAGCTAGAACCGCGAGGCGCTAGCGAACGTGTGTTCGTATGTGGCGTGTGCACCTCTTTCTGTTAAAAGCGTTCATACCCAAGCCCTATGGGAGGGATTTGACAGAGGGCTTCGAGTCATAGGGCAAAGATGCCGTGGGCATTCGCCGGGGGGAGTTTTGACATAAGTGTTTAGTGTCCGGTTGGGGAATGGGTAAGTGTTACTTTACTTTAGCCAAAGGGGTGGCTTGTTTGATATCTTGTAAGATGTTCCATTTTTTATTAACTTTGTCTTTAAACTTGTGTGTGTAACTTACCAAAGAATGTGTTCTGTATCTTTGGCAGATGGTTCTGGATTTCTGTGGGACAGAGTTTCCAGGGAAAGGTGTGACCTTTTGGGGTGACTGACAATGAGTAGTTTTTAGTTAGTCTGTGAGACTGGATTACTTAGTTTAACGACTTTAGTTTGTTACTGTAAAATAAACGTTATGTTATGATGCAACTCTCTCATTTTTCATTACCGTTAGAATGGAGAGAAAGAGGTGGAAGAGAGAGAGAGAGAGAGAGAGATGTGGGGTGATTTGCCGAGAGAGAGAGAGAGAGAGAGAGAGAGGCTGTGTGTATAACGGAGTTATGGGTCTGCTTCCGTTTCGTGTCCACGCTTGCCGTATGAAATACCTGGAGGTGTCCCCATGTAATATATATGTTTACATACACACACACACACACACACACACACACACATATATATATATATATATATATATATATATATATATATCTATATATATTAAATCACAAGTGAGAGGTAAAGGCATGTCTCAGCGTAGTACATAAATTTATGCCGACGTTTCACATCACTTCGATGCATTTTCAAGGCTGGGAATTGATTAAAAATACAAACATATAAGACTCGTCCACTGATAAAACCACGGGGGTTATAATATTTAAAATTTAAAAATTGAACACTAAAAGAACATTTAAAATGTAAAAATTATTGTACAACAACACTAGGTTGGCGAGAGACAAACCCTACCAGAGTAAAAATAGAAGGTGATGAAGGACAGAGTGGGGAGAAAAAAAAATAATAATAAAGTAAAAAAAAAAAAACAAAAACACACACAAAAACTATGTAAACAAACAAGTGGTTAGGCTATGAACAGCTGAAACTGACGAGGACTGGGCATTTAAATTCGGTACATTAGTTTTGATTTAAAATTGATTTCAGTGTTAAAAGCTCGTCAATCTTTATTGGCTGATCCAATAATTTTTAAAAATCATCGATGTCCAAGCGGGAGCGACAGGTTTAATAGAGTGGTTCCGGATGCTGGATAGCTCAGGATTCGATAATTGCATCCTGTTCGGAAACTGACTCCTTTGTGGCGCGAAAGAAACGGACTTGTAGCAGCCTCTTCGTGCATCCAACATAAGTACCCCGATTTACATCTGGGACAAGTGTATTGATAAACTATGTTGGACACAAAAGGGGCTTGGAATTAATTCTGTCTTAGCTCGAAAAGAGATCGGATTGTTAGAGGATTTTTCGGAATTAATTTTAGGTTCAAGGCTGGTAATTCCTTGTTAATTAATCGTATAACTTTTCTTTTTGAAGGAACTGTCATGGAGGAAAGGGAACTAGCATAAATGATTAATGGGAACGCTATGTATAGGAGGTGGGGGGTTTTATTTTCATGTTTAAAAATTTATTGAGGGTTCTATAAAAGTGCACTGAGGGGAAAAACAGTTGTTGCTAAAAAGTTTACTAGAAATCTATTCGTTGTGGAAAGACACCCAACTGGAGTGAGGACAAAGGCTCTATGAAGGAGGGAGGGGGAGAGGGGCATTTAATTTAAAATTAAAATTACATGAGCTATAGAAATTTGTCCTAAGCCTGTACATGTACTCTTTCTGTAAATTCCTGTATGAAAGCTATTATTGTTTCTAGAAACAAGTAAATCCTTAAAAATGGCAATGAGTTAGGGATTCTTTCTCTATGGTGAACTTAATATTAGGATGTTGAGAGTTAATAAATTCTAAAAAAGCTTCGGCATTAAAATCAAATACCTAAACAACGCAAAACGTGTCATCCACGTACCTTCTGTAAAATAGGGGGTAAATGTTTGAAGGGGGGCAACTGTCAAAGATGGTCTCCTCCAGGGAGTTCATAAAAATATTGGCGAAGGTGGGACCAAGTGGGCTGCCCATCGCCATCCCTTCAATTTTGCTTAAAACAAGCGTCTTTAAAAATAAAAAGTCGTGTCCTGCACGGCCATTCTAAAAGTTGCCTTAAATAATGGACGAGTAAAACCTTTAAAAATAGAATCAGAGAGAGAAAAAGGTTTATCTAAAATAATTTCGATAGTTTCTCTAACTGGATACTGGTAAATAAGGACTCAACATCAAACAAATTACCATGAAGAGATCAGAATCTTGCTTTAAAATATCATTTTTAAAATCAGATGTGTTTTTTACGTTATGGGTACTATGGGCGAGTGGTTTCCTAGGAGAGGAACAAGGTACTTGGCAAGGTGATAATTAGGGGTGTTAAGTGAAGATAGAATTGGTCTAAGTGGGACGCCCTCCTGTGATTTTCGGGGAGACCGTACATATCCCCATAAGTGGCCCCAGTAACATAAAATTCTGAAAAGTCATCTCATCATAATGTTTTTACTTTTAAGAAGTCTCAGAAATCTGTTGATCTTGTCTCTACTTTAAATAATATTTCTGAAGGTTAGGAGTTCCCCAAGTTCTGAAATTTAGTGGTATCGGTTCGAGTTACGAACACATTTTCGTCACATAATCGATCGTTTTATCTAGGATTACTGTTCCCTTACCTTTATCAGGATGTTAAAATGATAAGTCTTGGTCTTTAGCTAATTCTTTCAAGATAGGAGATCCTCTTCTTGAAGAAAGGAGCCCCATCTAGTTTTTTAGATTATTGTAGGTTTGGTTGGGCTAGAGCTGGACAGTTTTTTCTTTTTTAGATAATCTGCATTATTACAGAACGGCAATTTGGTCAGTTTCTGAAATAAAATTTCTAAAGGGATATCTGTAGGGCTTGAGCCTACTAGTCTTCTATCTACCGGGACATTATTCTCAAGGACTGGACCCATGCTTTGGAGCTTTTCTTCTTCGTGTTTCTTGTCCTCTTCCCGACTGAGATCCCGAGGAATTAGTAATTTCCATGAAATGATAAGGACGAGATATAATACCCAAGTGCTGGTTAACTGCCGTTTGCTTTGAGAAAAACACACCAAGAAACTAGAGAAAACCAAATCGGACCTTACGTTTCTCCAGTATTGTCAATTCAACAACATAGTCCCCAAGTTTATAAAATTTAAAATTTATAAAGCTTCTCTGTATCGTTCTGAATTTATCATGACACGGTAACAAACTTTTGGAGATTGAAATAAATTCTAAATATAAGGATTTAAAGAGGTTTCTCACATTAACTGTTAAGTACAAAACTATTGTTAAGGACTCATTAACTCTAATTGACCATTTTATATTTACGAAACTTTTTAACAATTCCATTTCTCTTTTTGTACAGAGTGTAGAGACGAGACACAACAAGAAACTGCGAGGCCTGGGCATTTCTATTCCATCTTTTAACAATAACATTAACTCTGTTTTTAACTTGTCCAAGCGGGTTTTGTCTAAAAAACAAGAATTCCTTTTATCTTTAGGTTTAGACTTTTGTCTCCCTAGTTTTAAACCCAGTTTTCAACCAATTTTTTCTCCTTTAGAAATTTTATTTCAGAAACTGACCAAATTGCCGTTCTGTAATAATGCAGATTATCTAAGAAAAAACAACTGTCAGCTTTAGCCCACCAAACCTACAATAAATCTAAAAACTAGATGGGCTCCTTTCTTCAAGAAAGAGGATCTCCTAATCTTGAAAGAATTAGCTAAAGACCAAGACATATCATTTTACATCCTGATAAAGGTAAAGGGAACAGTAATCCTAGATAAACTCGATTATGTGACGAAAATGTGTTCGATACTCGACGATACCACTAAATTTCAGAACTTGGGAACTCCTAACCTTCAGAATATTATTAAAGTAGAGGACAAGATCAACAGATTTCTGAGACTTCTTAAAAGTAAAAACATTATTGATGAGATGACTTTTCAGAATTTATATGTTACTGGGGCCACTTATGGGATTATGTACGGTCTCCCGAAAACAAAAATCCACAAGGAGGGCGTCCCACTTAGACCATTCTATCTTCACTTAACACCCCACCCTAATTATCACCTTGCCAAGTACCTTGTTCCTCTCCTAGAAACCATCGCCCATAGTACCATAAACGTAAAAAAAACACATCTGATTTTAAAAAGAAAAAAAATGGATTTTTTTTAAAGCAAGATTCTGATCTCTTCATGGTTAAGTTTGATGTTGAGTCCTTACTTTACCAGTATCCAGTTAGAGAAACTATCGAAATTATTTTAGATAAACTTTTTTCCTCTCTCTGATTCTATTTTTTAAAGGTTTTACTCGTCCATTATTTAAGCAACTATTTTTGAATTGGCCGTGCAGGACACGACTTTTATTTTTAAAGACTCTTGTTTTAAAGCAAAATTGAAGGATGGCGATGGGCAGCCCACTTGGTCCCACCTTCGCCAATATTTTTATGAACTCCCTGGAGGAGACCATCTTTGGACAGTTGCCCCCTCAACATTTACCCCCTATTACAGAAGGTACGTGGAGACACGTTTGCGTTGTTTAGGTTTGATTTTAATGCCGAAGCTTTTTTAGAATTTATTACTCTCACATCCTAATATTTAAGTTCACCATAGGAGAAAGAATCCCATAACTCATTTGCCATTTTTAGATTTACTTGTTTCTAGAGGACAATAATAGCTTTCATACAGGAATTTACAGAAAAGAGTACATGTACAGGCTTAGGGACAAATTTCTATAGCTCATGTAATTTTTAATTTTAAATTAAATGCCCTCTCCACCCACCCTCCTTCATAGAGCCTTTGTCCTCACTTCCAGTTGGGTGTCTTTCCAAACAAAAAGAAATAAGATTTTCTAGTAAACTTTTTTAGCAAACAACTGTTTCCCCTCCAGTGCACTTTTATAGAACCCTCAATAAATTTTTTAAACATGAAAATAAACCCCCCACCACCTCCTATACATAGCGTTCCCAAGTTAATCATTTTTGCTAAGTTCCCTTTCCTCCATGACAGTTCCTTCAAAAAGGGAAAGTTATACGATTAATTAAAACAAGGAACAATTACCAGCCTTGAACCTAAAATAATTAAATTCCGAAAAATCCTCTAACAATCCGATCTCTTTTCAGAGCTAAAGACAGATTAAGCCCGCCTTTGGCCGGTGTCCAACATAGTTTATCAATACACTTGTCCCAGATGTAATCGGGTCGGGGGGTACTTATGTTGGATGCACGAAGAGGCTGCTACAAGTCCGTTTCTGCGCCCACAAAGGAGTCAGTTTCCGAACAGGATGCAAAATTATCGAATCCTGAGCTATCCAGCATCCGGAACCACTCTATTACCTGTCGCTCCCGCTTGGCATCGAATGATTTTTAAAATTATTGGATCAGCCATAAGATGACATCGATGATTTTATATTGGAAATCAGCCACCTAAAGACGAGCTTTTAACACTGGGAATCAATTTTAATCAAAAAACTAATGTACCGAATTTAAATGCCCAGTCCTCGTCAGTTCAGCTGTTCATAGCCTAAACCACTTGTTTTGTTTACATAGGTTTTGTGTCGTGGGTGTTTTTTTTTACTTTTCTTTATTTATTATATTTTTTTTTTCTCCCCACTCTGTCCTTCAGTCACCTTCATTTTTATTTTTTACTCTGGTAGGGGTTGTCTCTCCAAACCTAGTGTTGTTGTACAATATTTTTTACATTTTAAAGTTTTAGTGTTCAATTTTAAATTTTAAATATTTATACCGTGTTTTATCAGTGACGAGTTCATATGTTTGTATTTTTATCAATCCCAGCTTGAAAATGCATCGAAGTGATGTGAAACGTCGGCAATAAATTATGCTACTACGCTGAGACATGCCTTTACCTCTCCACCTGTGATATCTGTAGGGCGTTGAGCCCTTACTAGTCTTCTATCTATATATATATAAATATATATACTATATATTATAATATGATATATATATATATAATATATATACATACACACACACACACACACACACATATATATATATATGATGTTATATATATATATATATATATATATATATATATATATATATATATATATTATTCTTTTTTCTTTTAGGTTGAGCTATTTCTTTAATTGAGGGATGCTGCCGATTGCTTGCGAAAGAAGTGTTCTTAACAAAGTCTTGGGCCAAGTTAGCCACTCAAGTGCATTCAGGAGAATGATTCGCTTTAGCACTTAGTACCACTCAAAGG
>NC_087206.1:67911065-67933565 GCF_015104395.2 Macrobrachium nipponense | reverse complement strand
CCGAGAATTTTGTGCGAAAAATGACTGCATTAAGCTTATGATTCAGCGAAGCATGGTTTCTCGCCATTTTGGCGTCAGCAATAACAAGGCGTGATCCGACCTCCAGCTTACTCGAGGTGCGTGCTAAAGTCTACGGTCAAATAGCGCGTTGTTTCACCAACGAAAATTAAAATATACTTGCTATATTTTATTTGAAATAATTGTTCTGTACTGTTTAACATGCACATTATTTATTTTTTTACATTTTCATTCTAATGAATAAATCATAAATATCCTATCCTAAAATTCCTGTATCTTTAAATTTAAGGTGAAACACATTTTTCAGACCTATTTAGGCTTTCCATAGATCTTTCCTACCCCCTTAACTTAAGTAAGCAAAAACCTCTAAAAATATTGCCAGCCTCCACTTTCGTTTTCTGTACCTTTCGACACACGTAAGGAGCTGAATTACAAGCAGTAATTACATTGCTGCGAGTAATCGTATTACACTAATCACCTTGCGGTAATTATGTTTTTGAGCGAGACTCAGGCACACAGGGTGCAAAAAGAAAATTTTTGAAACGAACAATGTGTAAAACCTAGCAATGTTAACATTATTGTAGACGTATATATGAACGTAAAGTTTTAGCATTCCTAAAAACTAGTAATAGTAATAATCTTTGTAATCCGTATCTGAGAAAGTGTTGGCGAACTATATTCAAATTGAGGCGAAGGACGGAAAGCAAATTTAACTCACATTTTTCCTGGGAGCGAAAACGGAAGTAAAAGTCACTGGAATTCGAATATGTTCCATAGATGTTAAAAAAAAAGTGGGGCGGGGGGGGGGGGGGGGGGGTGGGGGGGGGGGGGGGGATTTTTTCGTGAAAGGGATTAACAGCTTTGAATAAGAAGATTAATTATTCACCTTTTGCGTTCTAGAGAGTTTAGCCTTCTTCTCAAGGGAAGAAAAACTTCGTGATAAATCTCTGATTTGAAAATGATTATGTGCTTGGTTGGATTACGGTATTTCTTCTATTATTATGGGACAGATTGGTCAGTGGGTATCGTTTGCATCAGTGACTAATTTAGGGGAAATTAGTGGTCATACAAAAATGTATTCTGAATAAGATGCAAACTCTCCGAGTCGGGATAAGTGACCAGGTTATTTTTTGGAGGTTTTCAGAGACGCCGAACAACCTTTGATTCTAGTTTTGTTGTCGACTGGACGATTGTTACAAAAGATAAGGTCGTTGCACACATTACTATCCAGACATTTAAAATTCCTACCACCTCTGTGGTCGCGAGTTCGATTCTCGGGTATTCCACTGAGGGGTCAGAGATGTATATTACTGGTGATAGATGTTCACTCTCGACATGGTTTGGAAGTCACGTCAAGCCGATGGTCCCGTTGCCGAATAACCACTGGTTCCATGCAACGTAAAAACACCATACAAACAAACCTACCACGTTTTGCTAACTGGGAAGTTAAATACATGTATTATGGCATACCTTGTTATGGTCAGAACCGAATTGTGTCTGTTGCAATCATTTTGGGCGAAATAAGCACCAGACATGAAATAGTGAGTCGAATGTTTTAGAAAAGCATAAAATGAACCGTGTCTAAAAACTTTCTGGATCAGTAATTATCAGAGAGAGAGAGAGAGAGAGATGATACTCTCTCTCTCTCTCTGCTCTCTCTCTCGTCCCCTCTCTTCTCTCTCTCTATATATTATATATATATATATATATATTTTTTTTTTTGTTTTTTTTTTATCTATATAATATATAGATATAAAAATATATATTATATATAATTATATATAATATATATATATATAAGGAGAGAGAGAGGGAGCGAGAGAGAGAGAGAGAGAGAGAGAGAGAGAGGTTTAAAGCTATATTTCACTCCTTGATAGGGGTGGAAGTTAGTCCACCGAAATATAGTCTAGCTTTAACCCAGAGTCTCTTTGGAGGCATGGGTTCGAATCCCACCGCTACCCATAAAATGAACCGTGTCTAAAAACTTTCTGGATCAGTAATTATCAGAGAGAGAGAGAGAGAGATATATACTTCTCTCTCTCTCTCTCTCTCTCTCTCTCTCTCTCTCTCTCTCTCTCTCTCTCTATATATATATATATATATATATATATATATATATATATATATATATATATATATATATATATATATATATATATAGAGAGAGAGAGAGAGAGAGAGAGAGAGAGAGAGAGAGAGAGCTTTGGTTTAAAGCTATATTTCACTCCTTGATAGGGGTGGAAGTTAGTCCACCGAAATATAGTCTAGCTTTAACCCAGAGTCTCTTTGGAGGCATGGGTTCGAATCCCACCGCTGCCACCAACTCTTACGAGGTTCAAATGACACTCATTGAAACAAATGGAAAAAATTCCTGCTTCCCTGTAAGAGTCGCTGTCTGAAACTAGCTGAAAGTCAAATATCAAACTCTAGGCATATTCAAACTCCCACTATTACAAAAAATATACTTTTTATTTCCCCAAATACCTAACATGAAAATGGAATAAAATCGGTTAAGAATAAGTAAAAAAAGGAAATGTTAAACTATCATATTCTTCCCAAAATAATATTTAAGCAAGTACCCCTCTTTTATCTCTTTCTTTCCAAAAATTCATAGTCTATCTTGAGTTAAAAACACGTCTAGAGAAATCCCATTATCCTACATGGTGACTTCGAATCCATCTGAAAATGAGAATATAATTATCAGACAATTAAACATTAAAGTTCGTCAATAAAATGTGTTGTCACATCGCACTTCGCTTTCTCTAGAACCAAATTGAATGTCATTTCACTTTTATCTTTTCCGACGGACCTTCAGTGCCTCTTCTACACCGAAATCCCTACTGTCCACTTTGACAGTTGGTCGTCTAATTACTCCGTTGATTCACGTACTAAAGTTTTTGTCATTTTCTGTGGCTCGTATCATGAGCACACACCCACGAACCAACGTACAGATACACGCATGCTACATACATGAAACTCGATAACTTTCCCTTGATTAACTCATGTCTTTGGAATGCGTCAATGAACTCAATTTGCACACGACATGTTTCCTTTTTGTTTTTCATCTCAGCATATCCGAGGAATCCAGCGTTTTGCAAGTCTCTAACCGGCAAGAGGTAAGGTTATCAACCCCACTATTTAATATATATATATATATATATATATATATATATATATATATATATATATATATATATATATATATATATATATTCAAATTCAAATTCTTTATTTCAGCTGTAGAGCCATATACAAAATATTACGATAAAATTAATAGTTATATACAAATATATTAGGAATAAAACAAAAGGTCTAAACACAGAAAATGTGTTTAGACCACTCTTTAAAAACTAATGATTTTTTAAAACTATCATTGTTAAAAATTGCACAAATTAAGTGGTTTTTTTAACTCTTTGCTCTTTGATACAAGCTTACAATACATTTTCTCACTAATTCATCAAATGTTGGTATTCCTAAAGAAACAAAGTATCCACTTACTCTCGAAAACCTTTCTATTCCCAACAGGTACCTAAAAGAGTCATTATAACATACCTTAAGTTTTCGTAGGGTTTCCTTTTTACATTTCATTGCCAGAGGCATACAACACAGGGAAGTACAGAAAGATCTGAACAAATGCACTTTTGCCTCATCATTGCACATATTAAAGTTCCTTAGCAACATATTGCCTCGCAAGCATTGCCCTCGATAGAGTGATGCAATATGGTCATCGGCCTTCAGATTGTCATTAATATTCATGCCAAGATATTTACATGATTTAACGACATCCAACCTGACGTCATTAATATAGAGTGACGGTTCACTAAATGACATAAAATTCCTGGGCTTTATAACAAGAACTTTGGTATTGTCAGGATTGGCTTCAAGATAATGGTACTTCAAATATTCCATACTTTTATCAATGAGTACTTGCAACGCTTTTAAAGATGGGGCTAAAAGTATTATATCATCTGCATAATAGATATGATTCACCTTAACCTCTCCCACTGTGCAACCACCTTCCCTGCTGAGGACCTTTGTACTTAAGTCATCCACATATACGGCAAACAGAAGTGCTGATAGAACACTACCCTGTCTAATACCATAACTGGGTTTAAAAGGAGAGGAAAGACTATTGCCCCACATTACTCTAAAGTCCTGAGTTTTGTACCGGTACTGTAGCAGTGCTATAATGAAAAATGGCACACGTCCTCTCTTTAAAATTTGAAATAATCTTTCATGACACACACTATCAAAAGCCTTGGACATATCCATTGCGCATACAAAACCTGGTGTTTTTTTTTTTTTGACCTATAAAACTAGCATGTTTGTTTAAAAAGAAAAAGGGCCACATATATATATATATATATATATATTATATATATATATATATATATATATATATATATATATAATAATATATATATAATATATATATATATATATATATAATTGCGGAAGAAAATTATATGTATATTTTGAATCGATTCTTCGAGGTTTCCTATCTAACCATCAATGTACAGCTTAGATTGTACTATTTACTTGGTCATTTCCACATTTGATGAATTGCTGGCAACGTGACAAAATAGAAAACTAAACCCTTTTCTTTTTATATGGCGAATATAACAGTTTTCATCGAAGTACCCACGCCTGCTTCTTCCCAAAAATTAATTATAATGTCGAGGGATAAATACGTTTAATTGCAGGATAGGCCAGGCTCTGGCATTTCCACTTAGTCTTTCCCGCACCAGACGGACACCTGATCAGGCATCTGTGGCATCTCTGTATAAGAATTTATTAATTTTGCTTATTGATGTTAGATAATTTTGAAGAAATTCCTGTTTTCGCAGTAATGCTTGCTGGGGTCATTTCAATCATCCCCAGTTCAACAAGACGTGATCCGACCTCCAGCGTGCTGAAATCTATGGTCAAATAGAGCGTTGTTTCACCAACGAAAATTGAAATAAATACGCTATATTTTATTAGACAAGAATTTTCTGTACTATTTAACATGCACATTGTTTATCTTTTTACATTTTCATTCTAATGCATAAATTATTAATAGCCTAACCTACAATTCTTGTATCTTTAACTCAGTGCGAAACACCTTTTTCAGATCTTTCTAGCCATTTCCGTAGACCTTTCCTACACCCAAACAAGAACAAGAACAACAACAACAACAACAAAGTAGTTTGTAGGCTTACTCCCCAATCAAGCGAAAACACAGGATTGATGAAAAATCCAAGTAAATAATAGAACACCAATCATTACTCATATGACTCATTTCCTACCGAGGAATATTTAACAAATCTGTGATATGAGCAACAGCTGGAGACCAAATTAAGAAACAAAAAAAGCATTTAAATAATTTTTTTATATTTTATTTTATAACTTTTTCTTTTCACAGAAATTGTAATGGATTTGTGATTGTAGCTAACAAAATTGAACGTGATATCCTGTCGAGCCAAAAAATGTATGCAAAATCCGCAGAGTTATCACTTATTCTACCAGATTAAAGAAGGTATGAAATATCCGAAGAGTTATTCGCTTCGTACAAATCCTGATATACTGAGAGTGGTCACTGTAGGGTCACTAGAGGTCACTGCTAACTTGCTGATCATGTAAGGTTGTATTGTCACCGGTATTGAGTAACCATGCAAAATTTCAAGCCCATAGGATGAAGGGAACAGGTCGAAAATCGAGTTACAAATTTAGACCCAAACAAGACAGGCGGACACAAAAGTCAAGTTAGATAAAAAGGTGTAAAAAAAAGATGTAACTGGCAAAAACCTTTAAGGACGAGCTCCCGAACCTAAGCCAGTTTCACATGTCGCCGATTATGAAATCAAGTGTTATGATCTTTCCTCAACTATACATGGTAGTGAACGTGAAAAATATAAAATAATTTACTGGAGCCATTATGACCAAATATTTGTGTGACAGTTTTTTTTTTTTTTTTTTTTTTTTTTTTTTTGTTTTTTTTTTTTTTTTTTTTTTTTTTTTTTTTTGGGGGGGGGGGGGGAGGGGAGGGGGCTGCACACAAAATAGCACATTAGTACAGTTTAACTCTGAATAGTTGTTTAACTCCCCATAAATCAATATGCAATAGTTGTAGTCATATTTTCAAATCGATTCTGTTTATCACGCTTCCGCACTCCATTTCTCCACTGTATTACATTTGCATATAGATAGTCTCCGAACTATACCGTTTCGCTCTGGACTGTTTTTAACTCTTTAAATGGTCGAGTTTTGATGATTTGCATTTCATGCAGCAGCAGTGTAAAGAGTTTTCTTTATTGAACTTGTTTTGGCCATTTTTATACAGCAGGTATTTCAGGAAATGGAACTTTTTCCAAATATGCAAAGTAGCACACTAATATATATATATATATATATTATATATATATATATATATATATATATAGAGAGAGAGAGAGAGAGAGAGAGAGAGAGAGAGAGATTAAATAGCATCATATTTGAAGACTGCCGTTGCAACTGAATAAGGAGCAGAAAAAGACATACATACAGACAGACAAACAGAGACAGAGAGAGAGAGAGAGAGAGAGAGAGAGAGAGAGAGAGAGTCAATGGGCGTGAAGTCTTGTGTTCAATTTTCTCTGACCAGACGATCACATTTTCTATAAAATTTTCCAAGTGACGACATTTTCCTTTTAGGAAAACTGTTGCTTGTCGTCAGTTTCATAAGTTTCATGTTTTTCAAAGGCATTGAAAAAGAAACACGGCGTGATCCGACTTCCACCTTACTCAGGGCGCGTGCTATATTCTACGATCAAATAGAGCCTTGTTTCTCCAATGAAAATTGAAATAAATACTCTATTTTTAATTAGTAATAATTTTTCTGTGCTGTTTAACGTACCCATTGTTAATTTTTACATTTCTATTCTAATGAATAAATCATAAATATCCTATCCTACAATTCCTGTATCTTTAATTCAACGCGAAACACCTTTTTCAGACATTTTTATGATTTTTCCATAGACCTTTCCTACCCCCAATAACAACAACAACAACAACAAAGCTTACTCCTCGAATAAGCGAAATGTCTTTCCGTCATCGCTGAGTTTGTGTATTCCTGCCAGCGATGAATTAAATGTTATTTTTTTCTCATTTATTCTATTTGCAATAACTTTCGTATTAACAGCAAATACTCGTTTTTATATCCGAGAGGAGAATATTTCCTGTCAGACTGAAATAGTATTATATTTTCGTTACTTTAAAAAAAGTATAAGAAGAAGACAAAACAGATCTGGCATGCGAGCAATTTCATCATATTGTCGCCGCTTGATGTCAGTGAATTATTTCGTAATCCCTACATACTGCTGTAACTCGTCCTGAGTGCTTTTAGATATTCGACAAGGCAATGCTTATTCCAATTTCCGTAAGACTGATTAGCCCAAGATTCAGGTTATCAAATAAAATAACAAGAGAGACAGATGTTTCATGATATGCCATGTTAACTGGTTACATAGGAACCATCAGCAACGCTAGTCGTTGTTGATATATGCTGATGTTTAGATGTTTTTTTTATTTATTTATTTTTGTTTTGTATTATCCTTTGTGTAGTGACATCAAGTAACATCTTAGTCAAATCACACGCGCCAAACAGTAACATTCTTCTCGTATAACATTACGAGCTGTATTTCGAAGTTTTAGATAAACCTGTACTCATTTCTTTTATATTTGTAATGCTAATCATTTTCTCTATCAAAAAAAAATTGCCTTCATAATTAGGGTAATTTGTTGTGGCTTAATTAAAAGAGAAGGGTAGATCAAGGCCAATTTACTTTTATTTAACCATTTTCTCGAATCAAAAAATTGCCTTCGTATTGTGGGTAATTTAATTTATTGATTGTTTACTTAAAATGTAGGGTTAAATCAAGGGAAATTCGTACCATCCATGATTCGGCCACAATCATTGTTTCTCTCCTCTTTCTTGCAGCTGTGCGATTGATTATTAGAATCGTGTCACCCGTCCCCTCCTGAAGATGAAGTTCTGTATCCCATTGTTCAACCATCATCAGTCCGTCAGTCCAACGTTTATCTTGTCAAGATCAAGAATCTTGGGACTGTTTATTTTGGTAAGTGTCTCCTTCCATATGTCGCTAAGTTTATAAAGGCTTCATGTGATTAGCTTCTCTTGTTTCTTGTTTTTTTTTTTTTCTTGAGTGGATGGTCTCGCTGTCTTTTACCTGAGGCCCTACCGTTTTTTTTTTTTTTTTTTTTGACAAATCAAAAAACAAACTTCCACAGTGGTATTGTCCATGAACTTGCAACTGCTAATGCAATGGATGGTTTGTTTGTATGGTATTTTTACGTTGCATGGAACCAGTGGTTATTCAGCAACGGGACCAACGGCTTCACAACGTGACTTCCGAACCACGTCGAGAGTGTTGAACTTCTGTCACCAGAAATGCACATCTCTCACCCCTCAGTGGAATGCCCGGAGATCGAACACGCGGCCACCGAGGTGGCAGGCCCAGACCATACCAATCGCGCCATGCAGGCGCTTAAATGCAATGGATGGTTCTTTGTTTGAGAGTGTTGAACTTTCTATCACCAGAAATACACATCACTCACCCCTCAGTGGAAGGCCCGAGAATCGAACTCGTGGCCACCGAGGTGGCAGGCCAAGACCATACCGATCGCCCCACGCAGGCGCTTAAATGCAATGGATGGTTCTTTGTTTGAGAGTGTTGAACTTTCTATCACCAGAAATACACATCACTCACCCCTCAGTGGAAGGCCCAAGAATCGAACTCGCGGCCACCGAGGTGGCATGCCAAGACCATACCGATCGCGCCACGGAGGCGCTTAAATATAATGGATGGTTCTTTGTTTTATCCCGTGCAATGAATCGCCGGATCTAAATGAAACCAACTCTCTCTGATTAAGGGAAGCCGTCCTTTGTTAATGCTTCCGCTGACATCCGCTTTATCTTTTTAGGTTAACATCGAGTGCAGCGGCACTACTGGACTTTCGATTGGATTATCAGAAGACGCGACCTGATAAACTCGACTAAATTAGTAAGCTCTTCCCTCAATAATTTCGCCTTCAAAGTTTCTGGAAGGAGAAAATTAATATTTTCCTGAATACTTGTAACTATCAATACCTTCCTAAGTTTAAATTCGGTCCTTGGGGAAACCTTTACACATAATACACTCACTAGGAGAGAGAGAGAGAGAGAGAGAGAGAGAAGAGAGAGAGAGAGAGAGAGAATCTTATCAGGTGTACCGTCATGGTAGGACTCAGGTTTAACTTGGCGATGGTTTCCCATTTTGTTGATAAATATCTTCGCTAATTAAAAACACTTAAGTTGGGACTCTCTCTCTCTCTCTCTCTCTCTCTCTCTCTCTCTCTCTCTCATCTGCGACCCGCAACGTCAACTAATTCAGTTGGGTACCTAATTTGATGCTTATATCAATAACTTTCTGGGGGACCCAGTCACGCCTCTCCTTATTCAGTCCAAGAATCAAAATGGTCACTTGATTAGACTGTGATCCGGGAGGCTTATTTCTAAACTGAAACCGAGTACCGGGACCTTCCCTAAAACAAAAACAAAAAATAAATAAATAAATAAATAAATAAATAAATAAATAAATAAAAGCGATACCATATCTTAAAAACTAACCGTAGAATCTTCTTGAAAATAATCTCATTATGTTTCCCATACCCAAATTACTTATCGGATGAGTCTTTGAACTAACCTATCCTAACCTAGGTAAATAAAAAAGACAGGGCTGGTAACTCTCGGTCTCTCTCGAGAGTTCACATGGGTAGGATCTATGTTCCACCTCTCCTAAGGGATACGTCTTTCAGCAGCCAATCAGGAACGTCGTAAAGGACTGGCCTAGACATCAAATGCGCGGTTGATGTGAATCTACTATAGTATATATCTCGGGAATTTATTCATCCCCGCTCCCGCTGATTCACGAGACCTGAAGCCATCACATATATATTTCTTTTCATTTCCTGTTCTCTCGCTGAACAGGAGGAACAGTTGTCGAATTGAGGTTCTCTACAAGGTGGAGATAAGTCAGCATCGATTCTGTTAAGTACAACAGCTGAATTCGAAAAGGTAAAATTGTATTATTTTCATTTTAACTATTTTTATCATTTTAATTTAATCTTTCAAATTTTTCTGATTTTTAATGAAACAAGGAGAAGTAATAGGAGACGCGTGAAAAGGGTTTAGGGGAGAAACTCATTCCAAAGAAAAATGTTTTCTCAAGAAAAGAACTCCTGACTCAGACTTTGGTTGAAAGGAGAAGTTCGAGCTCTCGTCTTTACCTTCTCGGAAAACGGTAGAGAAACAGTGAGAAAAGGCGGGAGGAAATCAACGTTAGCAAAGCAAAGCCTTGTAAAAAAGAGGGGGGGCGAAAAATTAACAGTTGAAGGGAGATCAGAAGCTGGATTTAGGCTACGAAAAAATAAACAACTTTTTAGAAGGTGTGTATTCACCGTCTACCTTGAAATAAGGAAGTACATTTTAGTCAAATTTCAGTCAAGTTCTATAGTCTGTCACTTTAATATTCGTTCACGTTAATGAACAGCAGTGAAGGTTATCTTTATTGGTCTAAATGGATAGAAGTTCACTCCCGACGTGGTTCGGAAGTCACGTAAAGCTGTTGATCACGTTGCTGAATAACCACTGGTTCCATGCAACGTAAAAGCACCATACAAAACAACCAATAACTGGTCTAAATCTGATATTTGAACGAACAGATGGTGACGTTTTTTCCATTTATTACGAAATTATTCAAACGAGTCGAAAGGCACAGACCAACTGTGTGGGAGCTATGAAACAGGAGGGTGGAGATAAGATCAGTGGAGATCAGTGGAAGCCAAAGCAGAAAATATTTGAATGGTGGAATATCACAGAGGTCATATGTGTCACTAGGCGTCGGAGACGATGTAGATGGCAGTGATATAATTATGTGAAAATCTCTGATGTTCAGACTCTAGGACTGATATTTCTTGAGGATCATTAGCCTTATGATATTGACAGTCTTATGTTTATGTTTTTACTGGAATCACCAGCGGGCTCGTAATAAACACGCCGCAAAGGTGGACACATACCGAATTAAAACCCTTGGGAGTCACTATCTAGGAAATATTAGTTAATATTAATGTGACTTTTTTCCTGTGATTTTATTCGTAGCTTGTTTGCTTGTTAATTTTTTTTACCTGGATTCAATACAACAGTCAGACGATCGAGAGATAAGTGAGCTTTTAGGTTTGTTTAACGATTCAGATGCCATTTGTAATTCCATTTAAGTTTCAGAATCAGTTAAATCATCAAGAAAAAAAGAAAATACCAAGTTGAATTTGTCAAAAATTCAGCTTGGCGCGCAATTGACCTTAGACACTGATGCTCGTAATATTTAGATAAATTCTAAAAATGAACTTATTCCTGCATAGACAATTTAGTCCTTTCTCTCACCCTTTCTTCGATTTTTTTTTTCTTTTTTAGGGAAAACAGTAAAAGGGGTGAAATAATACGGTTACTCATTAATTACTCCAGTCCTTTCTCTCACTCTTTCAATTTTTTTATATATATTGTTTTAGGGAAAACATAAGAGAGTAAAATAATACGGTTACTCCTTATATACTCTAGTCCTTTCGCTCATTCTTTCTTCATTTTATTTATGGAAAACAGTAAGGTGATGAAATAATACGGTAGGGAGTTTTTTTTTTTTTTTTTTAAATGCAAATGCCAATAGCACAGCCCGCAAAAATTGATGCTAGCGTGCTGGCTGTGTCGATGATCAAACCACACGCTTAAATTAAGAGATCGGTATCGTTTGTCAACAGGCAAATTTTCCAATCAATTGTTTACTTTAGGCAAAGTTTGATTGCTGGGAGCTGTTGACGGAATGCTCATGGTTGGCAGTAAATCGTTAGTCGGTTCAACGACCTCGTCAGATCGGTAGAATGAATGAAATGCTTATCTGAATTGGTCGTGACGTCAGATTTAATGAATTGCGGCTTCAAATGGGGGATTGCGAAAAACCCAAATTTTATATATATATATATATATATATATATATATATTATATATATATATATATACATATATATATATATATATATATATATATACACATATGTATATACATATGTTAAGGTATAAGCCACAAAGGAAAAATAAACAATGGAGTTTCCACAAGATCTTTCGACGTTCAACGTCCTTTACTTAGCAGATAAACTGACTTACATGAGGAATTGACAGTGCAGGAAAGCTCGTATAACTGACAGATAGGGATTATAAGGAGATTAGTACCTAGAATCAGGCACACCTGGAGAAAGAGTAACCTTTTCAAACAAGTATAAAAATGGGTACAATTTAAAAAACAAAAGGACTAAGTCAATCTGCTCAGACACAAGGGCAAGACAATCAAAGGATAATATAGTGTGACAGCTATTCAGAACATTGGTAGATAAAAACTTATTCACAATACATACATCGAGCTACAAATGTCCTTTAATATCTAATTCGCTCTACCTCGGAATTAATATATTTTCATATATGCTTAACTGAAGGGGAATTTTTTTACGCGATAAGAGAATTGTCGGCTCCCCAACGTGAACCCGAAAACCATACAAATCCAGGACATCAGTGAAGCTTTTTTCCCACTCCCCACCATCCGCAAGGAGGCTATACAGTTTATGGCAGTCTTCTTCACCCTCAAATACCTTTCGCGCTCAGGTATTCGTTGATTTGGAGACAGCATCAACCCACCTCGACCTCGGTAGTTTTGTAGTGCTTTTGACAGCACTTAGCCTTTATATGAGTCATATCACATTATCGTGATTCATATATATACATCGAGCTACAAATGTCCTTTAATATCTAATTCGCTCTACCTCGGAATTAATATATTTTCATATATGCTAAACCAAAGGGGAATTTTTTTTAGGCGATAAGAGAATTGTCGACTCCTGGGCACAAACCCGTGAAACCATACAAATCTAGGATGCCAGTGAAGCTTTTTCCCACCCCACCACCGCAAGAAGCTATAAGTTTATGCCGTCTCTCACCCTCAAATACCTTTCGCACTCAGGTATTCGTTGATTTGGAGACAGCATAAACCCACCTCGACCTCGGTAGTGTTGTAGTGCTTTTGACAGCACATAGACATTATATGAGTTATATCACATTACCATAATTCATATACATACATCGAGCTACAAATGTCCTTTAATATCTAATTCGCTCTACCTTGGAATTAATATATTTTCATATATGTTTAACCGAAGGGGAATTTTCTTTTTTTTCTTTCTTTCTTTTTTTAGGCGATAAGAGAATTGTCGTCCTGGATTTGTATGGTTTCACCGGTTTGCGCCCGGGAGCCAACAACTCTCTTATCGCCTAAAAAAAAATTCCCTTTCGGTTCAGCATATATAAAAATATATTAATTCCGAAGTAGAGCGAATTAGATATTAAAGGACATTTGTAGCTCGATATATGTATATGAATCACGGTAATGTGATATGACTCATATAATGGCTACGTGCTGTCAAAAGCACTACAACACTACTAAGGTCAAGGTGGGTTGATGCTGTCTCCAAATCAATGAATACCTGAGTGCGAAAGGTATTTGAGGATGAGAGACGGCATAAACTTATAGCCTCTTGTGGTGGTGGGTTAGGAAAAAGCTTCACTGACATCCTGGATTTTTATGGGTTCACGGGGTTTGCGCCCGGGAGCCAACAATTCTCTTATCGCCTAAAAAAAATTCCCCTTCAGTTAAGCATGTATGGAAATATATTAATTCCGAGGTATAGCGAATTAGATATTAAAGGACATTTGTATCTCAATGTATGTATATGAATCATGGTAATGTGATATGACTCATATTCACAATACATATTCACAATACATATTAAACATACATATACAACGAAAATATCTCTAAGGCAACTGATTTGTATTTAAGTCTGTAATTATATCTTTGAGGTCATTCTTAAACATGTTACAAATGCAAGGGTCTAAATGAAACAGGCCACAACTTCTATTAAAATTACAATGTGAAGTAAGTTGTATTATAGCAGATTCTAAAATATTTCGTGATAAGACATCTTTTGACCTTGCAATTACTGAACTACCAATCCAATTTATTCGGTGGTTATTTTCACTTAAATGAATGAATATTGCATTAGACGTTTGCCCAGTTTTTACAGAATATTTATGCTGGCTTAATCTTACTTCTAAGCACTTGCAGTCCATACATGGAATTTTATATATTATGTTGTTGCTTTCCCCGGGGCCATTTTTTTTATTAACATTCCTTTTAGTGTGTTATTATAGGAAAAAACAAGGTTGACCTTAAAGGCTTTTAACAATGATTTAATGGTTTCAAATCCGTTAAAATAAGGTAAACTAAGAATGTTCTTAGAATTTTCTTTCTCCGTGTTACTTACACTATAGAACTTTTTGTGGGCTTTATTATAACAAATATCTAATATATGTGAAGGATAACATAAATCTTTCCTTATTTTTCTTATGTATTCAATTTCTTGATCCAAATATTGGGGACTGACAATGCACAATGCTCGTAAAAACATAGAAGAAAAAATTGATATTTTTATGTTAAGATGGTGGCCTGAATAGAAATGAACATAAGTTAAGTTGTTGGTTGGTTTCCAATAAATGCTGAATTTACATTGAAATGGTTCTCTATGTATCAAAACAACTAAGAAAGTGCCTTTCTGAACAAGTGCTCCTTAAATCCTTGCCAATGAATTTAGTGCCATGATGTTGAAACAGCACATAGCAGCTGCCAGGCAAGAAGAGAAAGAAAAATTCAAGGAATTGGAAAAAACAAGGATCTCTTTTAATCATTCCATCCTGGCTGATTGGAAGGACTCGCTGCGACGGGAAATTTACGGAAAACTATGTAGGACTACAGATACCCTGAAAAGGAAACTCGACAGACAACTACTAAAAAATCTTATTGATAGTAGTGATTGGACTAATTGTGCATGTCAAGATTGTGTTGCAAACCTATCAAGTAAACAAATAAGTGAAAATGTTGTGAGTGCTCTTGGATATGGTTTATCTTTCTTTATAACGAGTCGACCTTCTGCTTTAATGATTGCGTCATCCCTTAGCAAATTTGAAAAATATTGTGATCTTCCTCAAAATCATGTTGACATAATTAAAGGTATTGTTTACATAGATGCCAATGTTAAGCATGAAAGTAACTTCCCTGCTCGCTATAAGAAAAGTCTGACCGATCTTAAAAAGGACAATACTATCCACATTACAAAAGCTGATAAGTCAAATAGTATAGTAATTTTAGATAAAGCTGACTACATATCATGTATGCAAGCCCTACTGGATGATGATGTGACTTATTAAAAACTAACAAAAAATCCCCTTGGTCAAGTCATAAAAAACTATAGTAGCACAGTGAAAAATATCCTTAAAGATAAAACAGAACTACTAGGCAAATTGTCAGTCAAATCTCCTTCACTACCTTACCTATATGGATTAGTCAAAACGCACAAAGAAAATAACCCTATGCGGCCTATTATCAGTACTGTTGGTTAAATTTCATATAAACTTTCGAAATATATCACTAAAATCTTGTCCCCGTTACTTGGAACTATCTCAGATTCTCATATATATAATTCTCTAGATTTAGTTGATAAATTCAACAAAATTACTCTTTGCCCCACTGATAGATTCGTTAGTTTTGATGGATGTTCTTTTTTTTACTAAAGTCCCTATAGACTCTATTTTAGAATATCTTAATAATGAACTAACTCAGCATGAATTACCTTTACCTATAAGTCACATTATTTTACTCACTAGTTTCTGCATTTGTGATTGTAAGTTTATATTCAATGGTGAATTTTATCAACAAATATTTGGCATGGCAATAGGCAACCTTTATCCCCACTCCTCTCAAACTTGTACATGGAATTCTTTGAAAAACGCTACTTACCAATATCATTTATATTCCTGTAAAGTGGTATAGATATGTTGATGATATTTTAGCTGTTCTTCCCTGCTGGTATTTATGTAAATGATTTACTTTCTAAATTAAATAACCAGGTACCATCGATTAAGTTTACTCTAGAATTGGAAAAAGACAATTGCCTCCCTTTCTTAGATGTTTTGATACATAGAGAACCATTTCAATGTAAATTCAGGATTTATAGGAAACCAACGAACAACTTAACTTATGTTCATTTCTATTCGGGCCACCATCTTAACATCAAAATATCAATTTTTTCTTCTATGTTTTTACGAGCATTGCACATTGTCAGTCCCCAATATTTGGATCAAGAAACTGAATACAGTTGAGCAAGGGCTTAGAAGTAAGATTAAGCCAGCATAAATATTCTGTAAAAACTGGGCAAACATCTAATGCAATATTCATTCATTTAAGTGAAAACAACGCAATATTCATTCATTTAAGTGAAAACAACCATTGAATAAACTGGATTGGTAGTTCAGTAATTGCAAGGTCAAAAGATGTCTTATCACAAAATCTTTTAGAATCTGCTATAATACAACTTACTTCACATTGTAATTTTAATATAAGTCGTGGCCTGTTTCATTTAGACACTTGCATTTGTAACATGTCTAAGAATGACCTCAAAGATATAATTACAGACTTAAATACAAATCAGTTGACTTTGAGATATCTTCGTTGTATATGTATGTTTAATATATATTGTGAAGATGTATTGTGAAGAAGTTTTTGTTTACCAAAGTTCTAAATAGCTGTCACCCTATATTATCCTTTAATTTTCTTGCCCTTGTATTTGAGCAGATTGACTTAATCTTTTTGTTTTTTAAATTGTAACCATGTTTATGCTTGTTTGGAAAGGTTACTCTTTCTCCAGGTGTGCCGGATTCTAGGTACTAATCTACTTATAATCCCTATCTGTCAGTTATTGCATAACATTCGTGTTGTAACTTCCTTCCCCTGTCTAAGATTAAATAAAGGCCAGTTGTACTGGGGCAATCTAGTGTCCTTATCTATAAGCCAGGTTTGCAGGGAAGACAAGTACTATACTAGATTCACATCAACCGTGCATTTGATGTCTAGGCCAGTCCCTTACGACGCTCCTGGTTGGCTGTTGATAAGCCAGTCACAGGGCTGGAAACTCTCAGTCTCTCTCGAGAGTTCACATGGGTAGGATCTATGTTCCACCTTTCCTGAGGAATACGTCTTTCAAAGGTATCCCTCAGGAGAGGTGGAAGTACATCCTTCCTATGTGAACTCTCGAGAGAGACTGGTTCTCTCGAGTTCACATTGGCAGTATGTATGTTCCACCTCTCCTGAGGGATACGTCTTTCAAAAGTATCCCTCAGGAGAGGTGGAACATACATCCTTCCTATGTGAACTCTCGAGAGATACTGAGAGTTTCCAGCCAATCAGGAGCGTCGTAAGGGACTGGCCTAGACATCAAATGCACGGTTGATATATATCTACTATAGCACAATGAAACAACGGGATATAAAGCGACAAAAATATGCTTTTGAAATGGGTGATTATCGTCCACTATTTCTTGAATGGTGTAAGTAGAAGCCATTGCGTGAGAAAGCGATGAAGTGTATCACCGTCTGATACACTAAGACTTCTATCATCGCTAAACCTTGGTAATCTTAAGCAGGTAAACTGACTGAATCCGCCAATGCTGTCTTTCTTGTGACCAAAGGGCGGCTTCGTTATTGGAAGAGCTTTTGATCTGCTCTGTCCTTTGGAAATCATAATACCATCATTTCTATCCGTTGTTACTATCTTAGCAACTTACTGACATATAAAAACGAGAAAATTCCTCAGATATAGTAACTTTCTGTAGAAATAATGACATAAAAACGAGGGAATTCCTCCGATATAGTAACTTTGTGTAGAAACAATGATATATAAAAACAAGGGAATTCCTCCGATATAGTAACTTTCTGTAAAAATAATGACATAAAAACGAGGGAATTCCTCAGATATAGTAACTTTCTGTAGAAATAATGCCATAAATACGAGGAAATTCCTCAAACATAGTAACTTTCTGAAGTAAATAAATGCCGATAACTAACCGAGAAATTAATCACATATAAAACCGGTTTCTGGAAGCAAATTTAATGAACATAATAAAAACAAGGAAATTCCTTCCCGATATAGTAACTTTGTGGAGAAAATAATGACATAAATACGAGGAAATTGGTCCTCAAATATAGTAACTTTCTGTAAAAATAAATTATATAAAAGCAAGGGGAATTTCCTCCGATATAATAAACTTTCTGTAGAAATAATGACATATAAAAACAAGGGAATTCCTCAGATATAGTAACTTTCTGAAGAAATAATGACATAGAAACGAGGGAATTCCTCAGATATAGTAACTTTCTGTAGAAATAATGACATAAAAACGAGGGAATTCCTCAGATATAGTAACTTTCTGTAGAAATAATGACATAAATACGAGGAAATTCCTCAAATATAGTAACTTTCTGTAGAAATAATGACATAAAAACGAGGGAATTCCTCAGATATAGTAACTTTCTGTAGAAATAATGACATAAAAACGAAGGAATTCTCATATAGGTAACTTTTCTGTAGAAAAATGACATAAATACGAGGAAATTCCTCATATAGTACTTTCTGTAGAAATAAGGGGTGATAATGAAAATAAAAAAGAGGGGAATTCCTCCAATAAATAAGTAACCTATGTAAAATAGAATTGACCATATACAGGGAATTTCTCCATAGAACTGTAGAAATAATGATATATAAAAAACAAGGGGGGGAATTCCTCGATATAGTACTTTCTGTGGAAATAATGATTATATAAAAGCAAGGAATTCCTCAGATATAGTAACCGTTCTTGTAGAAAATAATTGACATATTAAAAACGAGGGAATTCCTACCGATAATAGTAACTTTTCTGTAAAAGAAAAATTAGAATATAAAAACCAAGGGAATTCCTCCGATATAGTACAAACTAATTTCTGTAGAAAATAATGACATATAAAAAACGAGGGAATTTCTCCGATAATAGTAACTTTTTCTGTTAGAAATAAATGATATATAAAAACAAGGGAATTCCTCCGATATAGTAACTTTCTGTTGAAATAATGATATATAAAAACAAGGGAATTCCTCCGATATAGTAACTTTCTGTAGAAATAATGATATATAAAAACGAGGGAATTCCTCAGATAGAGTAACTTTCTGTAGAATTAATGACATATAAAAATGGGGGAATTCCTCAAATATATTCCATTTCATACAGAACTTATTTCCTCGTATTGATATGATGCATAAGTTAAACCACCAGCACGAAATTATGAGGCTAAATCTGGATAGATTTCTTGAACTAAAAATGACTCAGACAGACAGACAGACAGACAGACAGACAGATAGACAGACAGACAGACAAACCCGCTCAGGTTCATCGAAGGTTTTGAGGGTCCTATAACCCCCAACCGTTACCAAGTGCTGGAAAAGTCGTGGCGGAAAATGGGGCGGTAATGACGAAAAGGTCTGCTTGTGTATAGACATTAGTGCCATCGACCGCTGCCATAACTCCCACGCCAGAGAGGCAGAGTGGGAGGCCAAAGCAACAAACTCTCTAATCTAAAAACCTTCTTTTCGGGGCAACGACTCTTAAAGGGATGAATCGATCTCTTAGAAGAAGCAGACTCACACACACACACACACACACAATGGCGTGAATATAATGTATCGTTGCTTGTGGCTTCTTCTATCCAAAAAGGTACATGAGGGCATTTCCACAATGCAGTAAAGCATGCTAAAATCTAAAATAAATAATAAAACATCACATCTTCCTATACAGACATCACAACAAGTGAAAGATTTGTGGGCTGTCCTATCCAGCGCTTCAACGATTTCTCTTACATTCTGTAGTGTCGATCTCCACTAACTTCTTGGATTCATTCTCGGCAGGTTTGTGATGTGTATGCGATTAGTTTCCAACATATGTTGATGACACGTTTGACTCATGATTTACTTAGCCCTCGAAATACTTCGTCCTGAGCTAAAGGAAAAGGTTAGGAAATCAAGGAGATTGGTGTCAAAAAATGTTTGTTGGTGTTTAACAGTGTTTAACTGCTTTTTTTTACTATATAACTGTGTTTGTTGCTGTTTAACTGCTTTTTTTTACTGTATAACTGTGTTTGTTGCTGTTTAACAGTTTTTTTACTGTATACCTGTGTTATTTCCTATATAACAGTTTTATTTTACTATATAACTGTTTGTTGCTGTAGAACTTTTTTTGTTACTGTATAACTGTGTTTGTTGCTGTTTTACAGTATTTTATTACTGTATAACTATGTTTGTTATTGTATAACTGTTTGTTGCTGCATAACAGTGTTTTTTTTTCTTGTATAACTGTATAAGTGTTTTTTTTTATTGTATAACTGTGTTTCCTCCTTTTTAAGAGTTTTTTTTTTTTACTGCATAACTGTGTTTGTTGCTTTTTAACAGCGTTTTTGACACCAATGTAATTGATTTCCGAACTTTCTCTTTAGCTCAGGGCGAAGTTTTCGAGGGATAGGTAAATCATGAGGGGTTTACTAAGTCCTAAATGACCCAATGGCGCAGGCTGCGACGTCTAATATATTTTCTGCTTACTTGGGAAGTAAGCCTAAAAACCACTTTGTTGTTACTGTTGTGGTTGTGCTGTTGTTGTTGGGGTGGGGGGATTAGGAAAGCCTAAAAAGGTCTGAAAAAGTTGTTTCACGGTGAGTTAGAAATACAGGAATTTTAGGATAGGATATTTATTATTTATTTATTAGAATGACAATGTAAAAATAAATTATATTCATGTTGAACGGCACAGAGAAATTAATTTTTAGTAAAATATGGCGTATTTATTTTAATTTCGTTGATGACATAACGCTCTATTTGACCGTAGATTTTAGCAGGCATCCGAGTAAGCTGGAGGTCGGATTACACCTTGTTTATGTTTTCACGACCCATTTACAGTTATAGTTATCAATTAATGAAAGCGTGATTGGCCCATTCTTTAAAACTGCAGGTGTGTAGATAACTGATTTACATTGCAATGAAAAACTTTTGAAAAACCAGCAAAGTTATAATTTACGGGTATGACTTTGAGGCCTTCAACAATTCCCTAAAATCATTGAAATTGATTTTGATGACAATCTATTATTTATATTTTTTCATATTTTAAAGTCCACCTAAGTGGTTTATTTGCCAATTATTTATGTTTTGTCTATAAAGTCACTCAAACGCTGATGAAATGGCGTATAAAACTTTTTTAAAGTCAAATTGTAATTGGAGTATTTCTCTAATAAATGGAATATACTTTAATGGCATAGAGAGGCACTTATTAATGTTTATATGAAGTCACTCAAACACTGATGAAAGGGCGTCTAAAAATTTCTCTTTGAGTCGAATTGTAACTGGAGTATTTCCCTAATAAATGGAATATACTTTAACGACATAGAGTGGAACTAATTAATGCCTGTCAGGTCATAGATCCTTCTTTAACTAGAGGCCTGAAGAAACCTCTTTGTAAAGAGTCCTACTGGGCGCCCCTGGAACAGCGCCCGATAGCGTCCGTCGCTTTGCCCGTAGCTTGGAAACTCCATCCCAAGCGGCGTTCACCCCTTAACCCCCTCAACCCACACACATTTGCAGGTCTGAGTGGGGCGTGCAATATTCCAGTTGTAAGAGGATTCCATATTTTTAGCTTTCTGTAAAAGGAAGCTTTATCTGTACGACATGATTTTTTTCTGTCCGCGCTCAGATCTTAAAAACCACCGAAGCTAGAGAGCTGCAAAATGGTATGTTGATCATCCACCCTCCGATCATCAGACATACCAAATCGCAGCCCTCTAGCCTCTGTAGATTCGATTTTATTTAAGGTTAACTTTAGCCATGATCATGCATCTGGCACCGCAGCAACGCAGGCCACCACGGCCGGCTGAGTGTTTCGTGGGGCGTGGCGGAGAGTATCGTACAGCATTATAAGCTGTGCAAAAAACTCGATTGCGTGTGTGTGCGCTTTTTTTTTTTTATCGTTATAGTAGTCCCTTCTTTATACTATCGAAATGTCCGCAAAATGGCCGTTCCCTTGTCCCTGTAAACACACTATACACTATATTCTTGATTCCTCTGGGACTGATTTCGATGCCCTGGCAATGGCAGTCCGTCTGCAACGCCAGTTTCACTTTTAAAATACTACTGCAACTTTTCATTTTAGACTCACGAAGTTGCCTTACCCTCGCATGAATAACGACACCAATATGCATTCGTTTTGTAAAGAGCGGTTATGATTGCAGATTGGCTTTGCTTTCACATCTACGTTTATGCAACACCTGAAATTAAATAAATAATTTGAACAGTAAGAATTAGTCTGCCAAATGACATATGCTATCACGTATTGAAAATAGGCAATTCGTCTCTTTTGCATAGTTTCTGCAAAGTTTAATATTGCTTTGTTTTGTGATGACAAAATCCA
>NC_087206.1:67901065-67906065 GCF_015104395.2 Macrobrachium nipponense | reverse complement strand
CTTCAAAAATGAAAGAAAGTTAATATAAATTTAGTATATACCTTTGATAATACCGTAAAAAACAAAGTATGTAAACATAAATTGGAAGGAGAAGACAGTAATACAGATGATGTAGCGGGGGGTATACATAATCAATTGCAATAATTGTGGAGACAAGATATGTGGGAGGATCAGGTAGGGAAATAAGGACTAGAGTCCAAGAACATAGAAGGGCAGTACAGCTTAACTCTCAGGGAGTGCTATAGCTAGACATAGTTGGGGAAAATGACCATAGGATGGATTTCATTTCAAAAAAAGTAGGCTTATATACAAAAGCAACAAAATTAGTCACTGGAGGGTAGTAGAAGGTGCACTTATCAGAGAGATTAAAGTAATGAAGGAAACAAAGGTTTTACCTCAGAAGATCCCATAAGCCGAGCTTTGATATTAAAAGAAGCTAAGATTGACCCTGCTGACCGGGAGATTAGGTTTCCTGCCCAACAGACTTTTGGTGACACACCCTTACCACAAGGGTGAATCCCATTGACTATCAGCTCAGGATGTCAGAGCGACAAGATGGGATTGGCAAACTCTCAAGAAAACCAGAACAGCCATCACATAAATGACAGCTCAACGAGAAGAAGTTCCAGAAGACTGCTGGGCCTTGACCCAGGCTAACATCCCAAACATCTCTTGAGAATGGGCCACAGAGGGCCTGAAAGTACTCGAGTGTGGAGTAAAACTAAATGTAAATACTTAGAAGTAAACAAGTACAAAGTGAGTTTTGTGGGTTTCTTTTTCAATAATAATAATAATAATCCAAAGAAAGCTCATAATCACACGAGTCAATAAAATGGAAAAAGTAAATCCACAGTAGTATGTTTGTTTGATTTTGTTATTTAAAATATAAAGCAGAAAGCTTTCGATGACTGCATGGTCATCTAAAGCTTTCTGCTTTATATAAATAACAAAATCAAACAGACATTACTATTGTGGATTTACTTTTCCAATAATAAAATAATAATAATTAATAATACTTTATTAAAAGTAATGGCTACTTCAGCAGCGTAACACTTGTAGAGATTCTTCTCTATTTTGCGAATAGCGGCTTTTTTCGGTGCTACTTAAACAGGCTAGTAGAGCGCCTATAGAGGTCATGGTAAAATACAGGGTCAAAATAGGTGGTATATATTTTGAATTTTACAGATAAACTATATACCATAGTCATCAAAGTCATTAACGATTTTCTCTCTCTTTCCCTCTCTCTCTCTCTCTCTATCTCTCTCAATATTTCTTAAAGCGAGCTTTCGTCTGGAGCTGCCAGACATCCTCGGGCTGGGAAGCTGAGGGTGGACTGATCTTGGTGCGGTGTCCGTCCTCGTTATATCTGTGGTTGACAGCAGGGGGGACTGCATGCCCCATGCTTGTCTCCTATTGGCTGGTGGCGGTGAGTCTTGTTTAAGATATCTACCTGGGAAAGCAAATATCATAGCTGACGCATTATCCCGCTAATCGCACATACTGCAAAGAACCATTAATTGGACTAAAAGATAAAGAAACATCCGTGCCGATTGTTAAAAACTGTATTTGAACAAGAAATTCATTAACCCAAGAGATCGTGAATATTGAATACCTGGGTTGGAGCACTGAACTGTTACAAATTGAAACAAAACAAGGTCAGCAGCTAAGCAAGCATAAAACACTTCGAACGGAAACAAGGGTCTGCAGCTAAGCAAAAAACAAATAAAACACTTCGAACGGAAACCCTAAAGCAAAAGTATATTCAAAGTATGTATATCAGAATTATGTAATCAAATGTAATATTATATGTATGGAGGGGAAAAAAAAAAAATCCCGTGACGAGGCAAAACCCGAAGAACACAGTAGGTGACTAACGACCAGTAGTAGTAATAATCTCTTTATACCAATCGTCCAAAACTGGTTGCATTCCAATCCATTATGTCACAGAAAGCCAAAATCACTTATTCTACTAAGGCTACAATGCTTACAGATATAAAAGCACATAACTAATTGTAACACGTGTCATGAAAACAAGGGATACACTAAGACACCTGTCAGTTTAAGGGACTATCCCATACCAAATCAATCCTTGAAAGAATACACGTAGAATCATTAACAGAGTTACGAGTCAGACAGAGGAAAACTCAGACTTAATTAGTTGTTAATGTTCCCATTGCACATTATATAGAATTAATAGCACTAAAAAACTAACACCACAATTGGAAGTGCGCTAGGAATATTTATGAGTGCTAAATCAGTAAACATGGAATTCAACACATGATACTCTGACTTGGGTGGTGTAAATCAATAATAATCTCCTTAACTCGTTCGTGTGAATTCCTTTCCATTAAGAAAACCAATAATATATTTTGCCACCGAGAGTCAATCGGTTTGGGGGGGGGAGGTACAACGGATAAATAAGAAAGTGTCAATGTCTTACGAGTTACATTCGTGATATTGGATCCGAACTGGATTATAGCGGTTCTCGCGGTTTTTAAATACCTTTATCATTCATATCTTGTATCATAGAAATTATACCGCAAGTAGCCTTATACGGCACCCCGCTAGAACCACATTTTCCACATATTCAAGCCAACCATTAATTTAATTTCATATATATATATATATAAATAAATAAATAAATTAAAAAAAAAGTATGGATACAAGTGGAGTCGATATAATACACTCCGTAAGAAGTTGGAAGGGTTACAAATTATAATAAAAAAAGGAATCATGATAAAATCAATAAGCAAAACGTAACCATAGGTTAGTAGTCCATTCAGTATTCTAGGGATATAATGACAAATAAGCTAAAAGTTCAAACACATTTCAAAACCTACTGACATATTGTCTGTCCCGGTGATTTATATTCGTAGTCAATGAAAAAAAAAATAATAAATAAATAAATAAAAGAGATTTTAAAGTCAGGAAGTCTAGAAGTGAAAATGTATATCTATATGAATGATCCATATGGATCTTACAGGGCAAATAATATATATAGAATTTGTATTGCAACCCTTTTCATTAGTTTGAATAAGGAATATCTAATTTAACATAAGTAATTACATATATTTTACAATCTTGCAGATTTCCAACATGAAACTAATATTATATGGTTCAACTTTGGTACTGTTTTTTTTTAGACATACTTCTCTCGTGTGGGAGAAAAATTAAAATAAAACAAAAAATATCCAATTTATACACAGCTATCATTTAAAAGTACTAAAGTCTATCTTTTACAGCAAGTAACTATCTCTTAAGCCGACTGAGAGAAATCTCCTGCCAGGTGACGACGTCATCAGTCCTGAAGGTGCTGGTGCGTTTGCCGAATCATCATTGTTCCTTTTAAACCTCAATAATCTGCTGCACATTGACTTATCTTCATCTGTAGTGTGTGTCGTCTCGTGCTTGCAAAGCAGGTTGGCTGGAGAGAGGAATGCTTAGCACAAACTTTTCATGGGCAATGCAAGCTTAGTTAAGGAATCGCAATCGTTTTAAAATTAATGAACAAAATAAGAAACAGAATTTCTATATAACATCAAAATGAATTAATTTTTTCTGAACCTCATAGACAATTAGAGTCAATAAATCAGCTCATGACATTGGTAAATGGACACTTAGCAGTTTCAGGTCATGAATATGAAAAATGTACTTGCAACATTAGCATATTACAATTCAAGTAAATCTCATTCATGGGTAAAATGTCACATTTTCTTGAAAAACCCAGTTTATATAGAAATTAGTTACATAGTGGGGTCTTTTTCATAGCATCTCCTGCCTAAAAAATTAACCTCAGAGACGTGCGCGAGAAAATTGAATATGAAACTTTTGTTAGGGGCACATAGGATCGGATTTTATCACAGCTTAATTTCAGTAAGCGTAGAGAAATACAGAATCATGATTAATATTCTCTTTGACTCTTATGTTACCTGGCAATCTTACAAATAGCTCCGTTTCACACTTCTTTGTCTAGTAGACTTACTACCAGTAATATCAAATTTTCTTTGGGATTCTTATTGATATCTGTTAATGTAGATATATTTTTTTACGTCATCCGAGTACCTGGATAGGTTTACTCATTGTTATAATGCCCAATGGATAAAAAAGTTGTATAGCTTGACTCCTTTGAATTCCATAAAATATCAGCGAATTCATGTGGGGTAAGTCTGAATTTTAATGGCTTTCTCACTTCCGTATTTGGATGTTGTCTGAATTTACTTTGCCCTTGTGACAAGTATAATTTCACTTACTTCAGGCTGATTAACTGAACCTGGCTACAGTACCCTGCAGTACGAGAGTTTCACATCGCATGCCCAAACAGATCGTCTACAACTTTGAAAAAACCGCTCGTCGCTGCGGACGACTGCAATGTGAAGGGAATAAGCACCATCATAAGTGAACAAGCTTATTTCGAGTGGACTTCTTGGACCGACACACCCGTATCCTGTCATTAATCTCGTTTTGTTTTTTAATGCGGAATGCTCTGGCGGCTGTCGCAATCGCAATCGACCACAAAGGGACATACTTCCTACAATTACAACCAAGAGGATATTCAACTCTACGTTGCTGGCGCAGGACTCGTGCTTGGGATGATTTTATTCATCGCGAACGTATTCTGTATGGCATAGGATGCAGAGGACAAGTATGGGCGCAAAATAGAACGTCGGACCCTGCCCAGGCAATTCCCCTTCCCCCTTGTTTTTTTTAACCATTTGGAATTGGCCATTTCATTTGGTAACTGTGTAATGGATGAAAAGTTTTTTTTCGAACGCTAGTTAAATATGCAGTGGGTTATAACCTCGGTCATGTATCCTATGTATATAAAGTATCATGTATCCTATATATAAATTATCATAAATAACAGAATCGAATAATATCTGTGCGTGTACGCACTAGGAATCTATTTAAAGTGCACCTAGATTATTTTCTGTAGATATGTATCTTAATGAGTTGAAGTGAAAAACTGTATCATTATATATCATGTGATCACTATTATTTAC
>NC_087206.1:67881065-67898565 GCF_015104395.2 Macrobrachium nipponense | reverse complement strand
GTTTAGTGAATGTCTTGTGAATGTTAGTGTTTAGCAAATGTTTAGTGTGTAAGTGTTTACTAAGTTTTTAATGAGTGGATGTTCATTCACTGTTTAGTATTTAATAAGTATTTAGGGTTTGGTAAGCATTTAGTATTTAATGAGTGCTTAGGGTTTAGTGAGTGTTTAGTGTTTAATTAATGTTTAGGATTAAGTGAGTGTTTAGTGAATGTTTATTACCAAGTGTTTGGGCTATAATGAGCATTTAGTGAATTTAGTGTTTTAAGTGTTTAGTGAGCATTTAGTGTATAGTGTGTGCCTAGTGAGTGTTGGGTATTCAGAGATTTGTGTTATTGAGTGTGTGTATGTTAAGTGAGTGTGTGTGTGTGTGTGTGTGTAGTAGAAATTTATGAAGTTGTGAGAAATTTACTGAGTTACTGAGTAAGTGCATTGTGAGTGTTAGTGTTTAGTGATTGTACTACATTATTGTTTAGTTAGTGCTTCGCTACCGTATGCAAAGAAAGTCTTGTATTTACACAGGAACCATTTATGATTGACAATGCTTATATCCTAGGGCAGATGCTTAGACCTTGACCGCAATGGTTGGAGTGCTTAGGCCGGTTTTCGTGAGGTAATTTTTCTCTGTGAAATTGGGTCGAATAATAATAATAAAGATTAAAACGTAATAGTAATAAAATATAGTAATAAGACCTTTCAATATGGCCTTCCGAAGTCACTCTCGGCAGGGAAATCGCTACTCCAGAGATTGACGCCCTATGCCTTGCACACAGCTGACATATTTGCACGTTCGGTTGTCCGAATTTCATGACTGTTTGAGACACATTATAAATCATAAAAGCAATGGTAAATACATTGAACAAACGTGAGGATATAATATGATGTTAATGCCTGCCTACTGGATATAATGAACAATTAAAGTAAAAATATTACTAGGGAGAAAATTAGCCGAATAATGGTCGTCAAAGCCAGCATCGATAGAATGTATTGAAACACATTATATAGGCTGCCTGTGGTGCGTGCCGGCGGGAAGTTAAGAGACAAACACAATCAGCTGGCTTTAAACATCAAACGGCGTAAGTGTCATTTTTATCTGACTTTAGATTTTCTTCCCTGAAGATATATGGTGGCCCTGATACTTGGTGATAGTGTCACAGATCAATTTGAGTGAGGCAGCCGAAAAATATGTGTGGATTAGATAATTGACATGATATTATAGACCAACTTAATTTGAGTGTCAGGAGCTCCCAAATGATCGTCAACTTCGATAGGGGGAATAAACTGGGTGATTATGTTTTAATGTTTATAGTTAGCCGCCTATCCTGAACAATTCATTCACATTTCCGTTTCCAGTAATTATTTGTGGTGTGATACATCATCTCTTTGTGAATGTGCGGGAGTTAAAACGGCTCTTTTTGATGGGACTTTGGTCTTAATATCAGTCGAACTCCCATATCCGATAAAAATTACATTTCATCCACACGAGCCAACAGCAACTAAGACACGTTGGGCTACGGACCTCGACATGGCTGCAGTGCCCTAACTATAGGCAAAAAAAGAAAATGACCAAAGAAACTATTAAAACGATTAATACTTATCGTACATTTCGTTTTTAGAGGAATTGAGAGTGGCACCATAGGACTGGTTGAATTGTCCAAAAATGGGCCCCAGCACACATACTTGTAGTTGTTGTCACTCGTGATCCCCTCCCATTCATTTGATGAAATACTTACTTTGTGTGATAACTCTACACCAAAGGATAGTGCTAATATTATATATATATATATATATATATATATATATATAATATATATATATAGTATATATATATATAGATAATATAATATATAATATAATATATATATATATATTATATATATATATATATATATAATTATATTATATATATATATATATATATATATATATATATGTGTGTGTGTGTGTGTGTGTGTGTGTGTGTGAAACTATAGAAAGTAGACCAAGAGTAGTAAGTCTCATCATAGTTTTTCTATATAGATGTGATGGAATTAATGAAGTTAAATATTCCATATGTCAATAGGAATTTAAAAAGGTAACTCCGACAGTAATTCTTGTCCTGAAACATCACAATATTCCTAATATTAATATTGCCCTATGATAGATTTTTAATCATTTTCAAGGTGCCCTCCCATCTCTCCCTTCCAATCGTAGGTTATATGTCTGTGAAGGGTTAACCACCTACTACAAAATGTCTGTCTTACCATCATAGCATTCTAGGATGTGCAGTGTTATTGTAGTACAAATTTTACTTGGTATCTCCGATGTTGGATGCAGATCCTGTCTCCCCCTCCCCCTCCCCACTCGTTGTGGGGTGTCTGTCAGGGGGTAATCACCCTCTAAAATGTCTGTCATTACCACTGAAACATTCTAGGATGTGCGGTGCAATTGTAGTAACAGTCTTATTTGGTATCGTCCAATGTTGGATGCAGATCCTGTCTTCACCTCCCCCCACTCGTTGTGGGGCGTCTGTCAGGGGGTAACCACCCACTAAAACGTCTGTCATTACCACCACAGTATTCTAGGATGTGCAGTTGGTATTGCAGTATAAATTTTAACTACCTCTTTATAAACCCCTCAAGTTGGATTCTAGATACCAATTAACCCCACCTTTTCAGTGCGTCTGTCAAGGGGTAACCCACCCTCCCCCCCCTCCAAAATGTCTGTCCACTGGTCTTCTATAATCAGTGGAGTCTGCAAGGTATATTACATATTGTTATTTTTATCTGGTATCTCATATATTGGAGGGGGTCTACCGGACCCAAAATCTAACTAAGTTAAATTATGGGGGTTTGTGGTGCTTGTTTTAAGCCCTAAGCCACCCATATATTTTCGGCAGACGGTCAGTTTCACAGCTTACAAGTCTACTCCGAAATACCAGTAGGGGTTACAGTCGGTATCTCGTTTGTTGTATCTCAGTGGTCCGGGGTGCCGCTCTATATAGTAGATTCACATCAACCGTGCATCTAAAGTCTAGGCCAGTCCCTTACGACGCTCCTGATTGGCTGCTGATAAACCAATCACGGCTGGAAACTCTCAGTCTCTCTCGAGAGTTCACATAGGCAGGATGTCTGTTCCACCTCTCCTGAAAGACTCATCCCTCAGGAGACATGTGAACTTTCGAGAAAGACTGAGAGTTTCCAGCCTTGTCATTGGTTAATCAACAGCCAATCAGGAGCGTTGTAAGGGACGGGCCCAGACATTAGATGCACGGGTGATGTGAATCTACTATAGAACCTACCTTTATTTGAACTGACTCCCAAGCGGAATCTCGCATTTAATCGATGGCTGTATATAATTCGTATTTAGTTCTGTACTTCCTAAAGATTTTTTTTACTTTAACACTCTACCTTGTATGTTGACAATATCACGACAATATGAACAAGTAAAAAATGCGTCCTTGTATAGTGCTGCATAAGTCGCTGCCCATGAAACTTCAACCATGGCCCAGTGGTCGCCTGTCCTACATAGTTGTCAGACGCACGATTATGGCTAACTTTAGCCTCTAAAAAAATAAAGACTACTGAGGCTAGAGGGCTGCTATTTTGGTATGTTCGATGATTGGAGGGTGCATGAACAACATATCAATTTGCAGCCCACTAGCCTCGGTAATTTTTGGGATCTGGGGGCAGGCAGGAAAAAGTGCAGATGGACGGACAGACAAAGCAAAGCCGGCACAGTAGTTTTCTTTTGCAGAAAACTAAATAGAACCCTTCTTGGAAATGTCGTTTCAAGAGTGCATGATCTGCTTTAAGGCTTCTCCCCGAACGTTCTCGTAAATGCAAACAATCCTCCCACGCCTGGATCATTTTCTTATCGAGTAGGGGGGGGGGGGGGGGGGGGGGGGGGCGGGGGGGGGGCGGGGGGGGGGGCGGGTCCAGGAGTACGTAGAAGTTTTCTCTTAAAAAAAACTCCGTGTTTCTTCCCCAGAAGAAGAACGGAAAAATAGCAAGCCTCCACAAACGCAGATAAGTGGAAGCCACGAAGGAAAGTGAAACACTGGAGTAGCTCCAAGATCTTTCGACTCAACGTCCTTTACTTAGCAGACTCTGACTAAGTAAAGGACGTTGAGTAGAAAGATCTTGAAGCAATCCAGTGTTTTACTTTCCTTCGTGGCTTATACCTTTGTTTATGCATTTGTGAGAGAGGTAGCAAGAGAGTATTTTATTGCAATGCAAAGAATTTATATATATATATATATATATATATATATATATATATATATATATATATATATATATATATATAGAGATATATATTACGAGAGCACAAACCGAAATAAAGGAGATTGTGAACGAAGCAGGGGAAGGAAGAGAAGACGATGGATTGAAGAGCTCAAAAATTTGCGGGAATACAATGGCATCATAGAAAGACCATAAAACAGAAGGGAGTGGAAGGACACGTCTAAGGCCTTTGTCCTGCAGTGGACTAGTAACCGCTGATGATGATGATACACACACACACACATATATATATATATATATATATATATTATATATATATATATATATATATATATATAAATTCTTTGCATTACAATAAAATTCTCTCTCTCTCTCTCTCTCTCTCTCTCTCTCCAGTTATCATCCATGAAATTTGACGACCAAATGTATACTAAACAAAACACTCCAAAAGACAAATTGACACCTTAGAACAATGTCGTCCTTTATCCCCAAACCACCAATGAATCGCAAACAAAGAATCTTCGCACGACCCAACTGAATTTTGAACCAGCTGAAATATATATAGGCCACCGGCGCCATTTCCTTCGACTTTTAAGAGATAAATACTTAGTGGTGAAGGCTCTCGAAGTTAAAACCGGCATTCATCATCTTCAAGTCATCATAAATAACAATAGGAGCACCATAATTACGTCATAAATTGAAACCTCCTAGGATAAGGCTCATCAATTGTATGATAACCAGGCAAAAATATCTGCACCGCCATCAGTCATTTAACCCTTAACGGACGGGTAGCGTCTCAGGAGTAGTAATATCAGGTTTTTGGTGGTGGACAGATTGATCTTATAGATAAGCAATATTAATTGCAGCGTTATCCTTCAACCCTCGGAAGTTGCGGATTAAAACAACGAAAAACGTGAGTTTCTCACCGGCGAGTTTACAATACTCCGTAAAACTTTTTCTACAGCTTTTTGCTTACTCGGGGAGTAAGCCTACAAACTACTTTGTTGCTGCTGTTGGTGGTAGTGGGCGTTAGGAAAACCCGAAGGAAAAGAGTAGAAAGTCCTGAAAAAGGTGTTTCGCTTAGATTTAAAGATACAGGAATTTTAGGATAGGATATTTATGGTTTGTTTATTTGAATGAAAATATAAAAAATGGATAATGTGAATATTAACAAGTACAGTACAGAACGATTATTTCTAAATAGAATATAGCGTCTTTATCTTGATTTTCGTAGGTGAAACAACGTGCTATTTGACCGTAGATATTTTAACACGCTCCCAGAGTAAATTTTCCTAGGAGGTGAACGAAAATGCGATGACTGTGGACGCTATTAGAGAACAGAGAAACGTTTTATAGAAAAAGACTTTCAAATTGGAACTTCAAAAGTTTAACAAGAAATAAGAAACACAAATGAAAAAACAGATTGAAACAGAGCAATAAGAAAGAAATCCTCTCAACTTACCTGCTTTTCACGCAAATGCCTGCTAAAACCGAAGATTGGCAGCACCTTTCTAAGCCACAGCCTGCAAGGAGGAAAATCAATGTAATCACACTTGTGTGGTCCGTTATTGTAATTTACGAGGAGAGACTGGCACCTACCAAGAATAATTTATATCAATTTAATTGTGAAATTGTGTTCATTTCAGTATGACGAATTTCACACTTAGGGATATGATGCTTCCAGATAATTGTGAAAGGAATCTCTCTCTTCTCTCGTCTTCTCTCGTCTCTCTCTCAAATCAATTATCTCTCGCTCTCATTCCTCTCTCTCTCTCTCTCTCTCTCTCTCTCTCTCTCATAAATTTTTTAATCACTGAAATTACAAACGTATGTAGAAATATTATGCAAAATCACAAATGTGTTAATAATACGCTTCTCTCAAAAATTAAAATACATATAAAAAACCTGAATTATCAATAATTATCAGCCTAATATCAACAATAGGGCGTCGTGTAAAAGACCCTCAAACAGCCAATAAGGGTAATTGGAAAGTCATTTTCCAACTGGTTTGACATGAAGATCGACAGCGTAACAAACCCCGTAGGGGATAGGGCCGCACGTCAGTAACCTCATGCGGTGCACTGTAGGCATTACTTAAGGTTCTTTGCAGCGTGCCTTCGGCCCCTAGCTGTAAACCCTATCGTTCCTTTTACTGTACCTCCTTTCATATTCTCTTTCTTCATCTTACTTTCCTTAAACCTCTCCTAACACTTGAATCATAATGCAACTGCTTAAAGCTTTTCCTACGGTTACACCCTCCAAACCTAGTATACCGTCAATTTCCATTTCAGCGCTGAATGACCTCATAGGTCCCAGTGCTTGGCCTTTGGCGTTAATTCTATATTCAACTCTACTTACTCAACTCAAGAACGTAACAAAGGACAAAGCTCTTTCATCTAACCCACTTTTGTATTCCCTATATACAAAATCTGATTAATTGTGCTTTAAAAGTAATTAGGACGAACGAATATTACACTGAATACGATAACACATTCTTTACAAAAAAAACCTTACGTTAGATTTTCTTAAATTATTTAAATCATTTGTATATGCAATGAGTGTTGTTGCGGTAGGCTATATATATAATATATATATATATATATATATAGATATATATATATATATATATATATATATTTATGTGTGTGTGTGTGTGTGTGGTGTGTGTGTGTGTGTGTGTGTATATATAGATATATATATATATATATATATATATATATATATATATATATATATATATATATATATATATCAATACCACAGAAACAAAAAAATAATAAAATGTTTAAAAATCAACGTTCTAGTTTGTAATTAGTTTACGTTATGTAACTTATGATTACAATTGAAGTTTTTTAATATATGCGAAATTATGTTTTATAAAGGTATGAATATTTATGCAACGTTTCTCGGTCGTTCGCCTCTTTTTCGATCGTAAACTTTATGCTCGGATGTATTGCATTGGCATATTCTACAAAGAGGTCAGCTTCATATTCACTTTTGAAGAGACGAACGTAATCGTCAACAAACCTGGGATAAAACAAAAAAGGGGGTAGAATCTTAATGGGCAATTATCGAGCATTTGCTCCTCCAGGGAGCACATGAAGATATTGGCAAATGTAGGGCCGAGAGGAGAACCCATGGCCATGCCCTCTACTTGTTTAAATAATTTACCATTAAAAACGAAAGCGGTGTCCTGCACTGCAAGTTCTAGTAAAGATTTAAAATGCGTGCGATTAAAATGATTAAAAGTAGAATCAGGAACAGGAAACAGCTTGTTAAGAATCAATTCAATAGTTTCTCTAACTGGGATATTCGTAGAATATGCCAATGCAATACATCCGAGCATAAAGTTTACGATCGAAAAAGAGGCTAACGACCGTCTACCATTCCTGGACGTTTTAGTTTTCAGAGAAAACGACTGTTTTAATACCACGATTTTTAGGAAGAAAACTTTTACTGGACTTGGTACCAACTTTTATAGCTCATGTTTTATGAATTTTAAGTCCAACTCTGTTTCTACCCTTCTCCACCGAGCACTTGTCCTTACGTCGAACTGGGTCCTTTTCCATAACGAAATAACATTTTTAATTGACTTTTTTTAACAATAACTGTTTCCCTGCTAAGCTCGTTTATAGGAAATTAGATCACCTACTGAAAAAACATTTCATTGTTAAACCAAAAGTTTTTAACTGTCCCTAAAATGAAGTTCTATGCATGCTTTCCATTTACCCATGACATTAAATTTCACAAAAAGTTCACAGAAATCATTCAGGAACATTTTCATGCCATAAACGTAAAATTAATCCCTAAGAACCCTTTCACCATCGGTTCCCTCTTTACCTCGAAGGAGCGATTATCACCTTATATGTCCTCTGGTGTTATTTATAAATATACTTGCCCTGAATGTCAAACAGGGACCTATGTGGGATCCACCAGCAGACTCTTTAAGGTGCGTATCGATTCTCATCGTGGTATAAGCTTCCGTACTGGCAGCAGGATTGCAAACCCCGGACACTCCAATATTAGAAATCACTCCAAAATATGTAAAACATACATCGATAATAAAGGGATTCTGTATTTAGCCATAACCACCAACCCGCACGACCTTGTTATTCTACGAATCGCTCTTTATTAACAACTTGTTCCGTCGTTGAACACCCATACGTCTTCCCTCCCCTCTGTATTTGTCTTGACTTGTGTTGTTTATTTATGTTTTTATGTTTATGTTTAGTTTAACGCTGTCACTCATCTAGGTCGGTCCTTAACGTCTTGTTCTGTAGCTCTTCACTGCTGCTTTCATTTTTTTTTTTTTTTTTTTTTTTTTTTTTTTTTTTTTTTTTTTTTGTAAATTTTTCATATCTTATGTTCATTTATCTTTCATTTTAATGTATGTCCCTTTTAAATTTTAATTTAATTTCCATAATTCTAATGTGTATATTTTGTAAACTTAGTAAGAATAATTTTTTTTATCTTTTGCATTTCTGAATTTTTAATTTTTATTTTTATTTTTACAATTTTACTAGGAATTTTATTTTTCTTTTTAACAGCCTGATGATGTAATTAATGTGATAATTACGAAACGTCGCAATAAAGACAGCATGTCATCTGCGTGTGTCCTCTTCCCTTCACATGATATTTTTATATATATATATATATATATATATTATATATATATATATATATATATATATATATATATATATATATATATATATATATAAAATTGGTCAGATTAAATGAATACCAAGCAAACAGAAGAATACTAACTTAAAAGAAATAACAATATTGATTGACAGTTCCCCTGAAGATCCCTAAATTTGTAAGCCTATAAAACAAAAAGCCCACACTGTATAAATGATCATATAAATTGCAGATCAAGATTTATACTCAGATGCTTCCGAAGCGTTATTACTTTTAAGAGAGAGAGAGAGAGAGGTGGAAGATTGAGGATTCCTTGTTGAAGTGTTTTTCTTTCCTTCTCATTCGCAATCACTTCGTTTCGGTCACCCAACCATTTTTTGTCTTGATTCATTTCTTTTTTTTTTTTTTTTTCCTGTTAGTCAAAAGGTAACTAGACTTACTCATTTTCATTGAATGAAACATAAACAGGTTTCACTTTCAAAAAAGCAGGCATATTTTGTTTTTTCAATATATACATATATATTGTTTTCCATGTATATATATATATATATATATATATATATATATATTATATATTATATATATCTCATGCATATATAAGCGAATACACACAAGAAAATGATAGGCAGAAATCCGAAAAGCGATACCATGATGAGGTCTTCCTAAAGACGAAAGCGCTTGGATTTCTCCCTATTATTTTCCTGTGGATTCGCTTAATTAATGAAGTCACGCGTATCTATTGTGATTTTTTTAAATATACATACACACACTTATATATATATATATATATATATATATATATATATATATATATATATATATATATATATATATATATATATATATATATATATATATATATATATACTTTTCTCTTCCACTCTCGTACTTGACATTCCAAATGCAAAGTCCACAGATGCTTTTCTGCCAGCAAGTCTGAACGTTCAGATCCTTGTCGTCAGAAGCGCAGTAGAAAAAAAAAAAAAAAAAAAAAAAAAAAAAGCGTTGCAGACAGTCTGTGAATGGTTCAACATTAGAAATGAGGTGCCAAAGATATTCTCTCTCTCTCTCTCTCTCTCCCCCTCCTTGTTTCCCTGTTTGGAATCTTCTTATATTTTGGATGCCTCTCCTTTTTTCTTATTTTTTTTAATGCAGTTACTTTTCTAAAGATTTATTTTTACATTTTTGCCATGTGTCCTTCGTGCTCGCTTTCCAAATACTCTTTTGGTATAAGTTCGGTCCAGATTTGGTAGAAAACACTTCCTCTCCCATGATAGACATTCAGTGCATAAGACCCGAATCTGGAGAAAACATTCTTGTAGCGTTATCAAAAGACAAAGTACAAGTATGAAAATCTACATGGATATATTTTTTATACAGTGAAAGGTCATGAATATCAAAAGTACACATCAGGGCAAAATAAATTGCGAATATCATATCTATAAAATGTATTACACTGCAAGGGATTTCTGCAAGGATCTAGGGAAGAGAGAGAGAAATAAGTTGCGAATATCATATTCATAAGATGTATTACCCTTCAAGGGTTCTGGGGGAGAGAGAGAGAGAGAGACTATGTATGTGTAAAATAGGGACAGTATATTTACTTACGTAAATTTTTTTTCTTAAAAGCTTGACACTAAACTGCTCAAAATGGAGAATCAAGTCATTACCTGACAAATATAGAGACAAGGGTGTAGTCTACTTGACAATTAACGCAGGTGTCGCAAAATAAAGCAGCATTATGGGTATTTAAATGACTCTATGAAAAAGGGGAACCGACAGTAAGTTGTTACTTCACGACTTGTAACTGCTTCAAATGGCCACGTATACTATGAAGGTGGGGAGAGAGACTGAGACCTTCTACCACCTTCTACCTTCATTTGGAAGCTACTGACTTAACACACTTAATTAACCTGACGCACAATAAGAAGGTTATGTCCCATTTTATTTTGCAGTCGAATAATTGTGTGTGTATATATATATATATATATATATATATATATATATATATATATATATATATATATATATATATATATATATATTATATATATATATATATATATATATACACATACTGATGTTCTATCGCTAGAACTGTGAGGTTCAAATTTGTGACCGAGTTGGAAAAACTTGACGGAGCGTTTACGTGTTACCACACCACGTCGTCAAGGTAAAGTAATAAATATTATTTCTTTACAAATGAATATCTTTTATGATGTCGGACTAAACGTAATTCTGATATAAAAACATCTTTTTATTTGACCATTCTGTGTCCGTTTCATGTACTTTTCTAAATTACTAAAATGATCTAATACTAACGCTATATTTTTGAAAGAGGCACCGATGAATATAGTAACCAATAATTCGCTGTGAAAGGATATATTAGCAGCTTAACTTGAAAAATGTTCGTGGAAAAATCGTCAAGATATCAGATTTAATTACCCAACTGAGGGTAAAGACTTGAGTTTATTTGAACGTATAAATTAATGCACTCCGATTTTCTATAAGAAAGCTGCAAAGGAGATCACGGACTATCAAGATTTTGTTAAAAACGAAACCTTGAATCTTGTAGCATGAATTAAGTCTTTAAGCGTTTATAGGGTAGAAAATTTCGGTTACAACCTTAGTAATCTTTAATCCCTCGTGATGACTGGAGTTAAACTTAATAAAGAAATTAATTGCTAAGGAATAAACGTTTTGTTTTTCTAGATTCAAGACCCCATTACCTTTTTATCTTTTTTCCCCTTACCGGGTCAGTAAAACGAAAGTGAATGAATCCTGCTGTCTGGGTTGTGAAGAGTTTTTTCTTTTTATAATAAAGAAATAGGATCATGATCAAGCGAGTAATGCCAAGAAATGGGACATTATTAGTTTTTTTTTTTTTTTTTTATTTTTTTTTTTTCGAAATTCAAGTTGAGGTATCATCATGCTAATTACGCTGTTCTGTATGACAAGCTACCTTTATTTTGTTAGGAAGAGAAAATGTGGGTTTTTCCTATTTTTTCTTTTTTTTCAGTAGTAGAGGATTTAATATCATAATGGCGTCCATTATTTTGTTGCAAAAAAGCGTACGTTTTTTTTAATCCCTTCTTTGTGGTTTTAGAGAGGAAAAAAAAAAGATGTGAACACATAAATCCAGGAAGGACCTGGGAGGAATATGAAAAATGAATAATGGTAGGAAGAAGCTCTCTGCAAACCCATTCTAAATTAGTGTAAGACGCTTTAAAATCAATAAGCTATATTTCATTAGAAATAATAATCGTTCTGTACTGGTCACTATCCACATTATTTTTTTTTTACATTGCCACTTTAATATAAAAACCATGAATATCTTATCCTAAAACTCCTGTATCTTTAGTCAAGGTGAAACACTTTTTTCAGACGTTTTTAGGCTTTCCCCCAGACATTTCCTACCCCCAAACAAGAACAAGAACAACAGCAACAACAAAGTAGTCTGTAGGCATAATCCCCGAGTAATAATGGAGGCTGTACTATTCACTTTTAGTTGGTTTCTCCATCAGAAACGAGTGTTATTGGAGTAATTTAAGTAAATAATATCCTTTGGAATTACCTGGTAAGGTTTTAAAACAAACAGCAAGTTATCCAGCTCTCTATAAAAGGTCTTAAATGTTGTAAAGAAGGAATAGTAGGTCTCATTCAAACTTGTGAATATGATGTGACGCTGAACGTTTAAATAATGCTTTTAAAACAATGCCATTGCGATTACAGAAGACGCAATTCAATTCTAAGGAAGTTTATTAGAACTCACAAAGATTGTTGACACTTGTGTAATTTATTACGAAGAATAACATTTCTGTACCGCGGGAATCTTAATAGAACTAATCTTATGCTTGCTGGGAGAACCACTACTAAACAAATTGTTTACCTTTAACAAGTAGAATAATTCCTACTCATAGAAAACGAAACGGACAAAGAAAACGCACGGGGAATATTGAATTCCCCCTATGCACCAAAATAAAGAAACCCGAGAAAAATAAAAGCAACGCCAGAAAAATAAAAAAATCAAACGGACGAAAACAAATTAGAGCATAACAATCGTTCCTTTCATGAAATTCTGTTTTAGAAATTCATAACTGGTTCGCATTCATACTTGGACCGTTGCACAATGGGACTTCGTTCATTCCATCGAAAAGTTTTTTTTTTTTTTTTTTTTTTTTTTTTTTGCAGACAATAGAGAAACCACGTTTCGAAACCAAATGTCCTTTAATATCTAATGCGCTCTACCTCGGAATTAATATATTTTCATATATGTTTAACCGAGGGGGAATTTATTAAGCGATAATAGAATTGGCGATCGACAGGCGCGAACCATCGACCTCCTCTCAATTCCAGGACTGGCAGTGAAGCCCCAGACCACCCCGCCACCGCAAGAGATATAAGTATATGCCGCCTCCCACCTCATATACCTGCCGCGCACAGGTATTTTTTGTTTTGGAGACTGCATAATGAAATAGAGGAACAACATAAAAGACATTAAAGCTAGAAACATTTGATAAAACTGTTCTGAGAAACAGACCTAGACCTTGTTAATTTTTGTTTGCACATATCTGCTACATTAGAGGAGTATTCTTAGCCAGTATGAAGTATGAATCTGACATAGTATTATTCATGATTCTCCTGCTGGTCATATTTGTATAATCGGGGACCTTAATTCTCATCCCACAAAACAATTTTGTAATGAACTTACTCGCTTCTGTCAAAATCATGCTCTCCAAATTAGCGATGTAATGCTCCTCCCTCCCTCCCCCTATTCATATGTACATAATAGAGCAGACGCAATTACAACCTCCTGGTTGGACCACTGTATCACATCTACACAACTTCATGATTCTATTATGACCTGCAATATTCGCTACGATCTTGCAACGGGCTACGATCACATCCCATTACAGATGTCATTCAGTACCCAATCCCTCCCTACCGTGAACCCCCTAACTGACCGCGGTAAACTGGGATTTTAAAAACCAACAAAAAACCAGATACTTTAGGGCGACCACGTAAACCAGGTTGCGGTCAATAGTTCAACCGGCAGACGCCTTACTTCGTAACAACACAAATTGTAGAAATGCCCACCACAGGAGGGATCTGAATGAATTCTATTCGAACATAATCTCCGCTATGCTTGCATCGGGCAGGGCTACATTTAGATTTCATCAAGGTAATTCTCGTAATATACCTGGATGGAATGACTTGGTTAAAGATCTGTATACATACTCACGGGAAATGTTTTACTGTGGAGGCAAAATGGTAGCCCCAGGGAAGAGCACACTGCATTACTTATGAGACAGGCGAGAGCGCAGTTCAAACTTGCTCTTAAGCACTGCAGGTTAAATGAAAAACAACTACGAGCCGATGCAATCTAGAAACTAAGAATCTGGTGATTTTCCTCGTCTTTGGAAAGATATCCATAGAATCCTTAAATCCCAAAACTAAAAAGCTATCACAGACAGTAGGGGAAGCAGTCGGAGACGAAGCTATCGCAAGTATGTGGGGCGATCACTTCAACAATATCCTGAATTGCATAAATGATCAAAATTCCGGAAGGGATGTAGATAACCTCCTTACTGACAACATTCAATTTCATTTTGCAGACCGTATTACGCCAGGTAATATCAGCGATGCCATAAACAGCCTACCTAATAATAAATCGCCCGGCTGTGATGGTCTTCCCGCAGAGGCTTTCAAATTCTGTCATCCGATAATTTACATTTTGTTAGCTGCCCTATTCAATGCGTGCATAATGCACCAGTTTCTTCCAGACTCCCTACTCTTAGTTCACTTGATACCATTAGTCAAAAACAAGCTAAAGGATGCAGCTGACCCTGGCAACTACCGGCCGATTGCAATCACAACGATCGCATCGAAGATACTTAAGTCGGTTCTTCTAGTGAGACCTCTCCCCTTTTTTACACACCACTGACAACCAGTTCGGGTTTAAAGCAAACCACTCAACCGACACCTGCATCTACATACTGAAAGAATTGCTGAACTACTACCTATCATAAGCCTCTCCAGTTTTCCTTTGTTTTGTAGATGCGAGAAAAGCATTTGACAAAGTAAACTACCTGAAGCTCTTCCTGAAGCTGCATAAAAGGGGCACACCCCTACATCTAATTGACATTTTACATTGCTAGTTCTCCACACAGCAATTCTGTGTCAAATGGGGTAACATATTGTCGTACACCTTCGGCTCCCTAAACGGGCTTCGGCAAGGGGGCATTCTCTCTCTATAACCTGTTTAATACGACACAGATGCCTTGATATTCAAACTGAACTCGCTCCCAATCGGATGCACTGTCAATGAAACAACTATAAACAACCTCTGTTACGTCGACGATATGGTTCTGATTTCCCCATCAGCGCAAGGTCTCCAACGACTCATCGACACTTGCCGCCAATATGCAGAGGAATTTGATATAATCTACAACGAAACCAAGATCCAGTGCATGTCGCTGCTCCCGAGATCGCTTAAGCATATTGCAGAACCTAGAATTTTCCACGGAAACCATCGGCTGGAATTTTTGCACGAATTTCCGTATCTGGGTCACATTATCACCGACTACCTAAAAGATACGGCAGACATTGAAGAGAGGCGTCGTAAACTATGTGAAACTGGCATCATGATTGCAAGGAGGTTTGCCTTCTGTCACCGGGACGTGAAACTGCTGCTCTTTCGCTCGTACTGCTACAGTATCTATGGGTGTTCCCTCTGGACGAACTATACCCGAGAGACCATGAGACGTATCACTGTTGTGCACAATGACATTCTGAGACGTCTCCAAACCCTCACTCTCCCCGCTACCACTTCGACACACAGGTTGTTCATGAGAAAACAAACTGGACAATTTAAAAAAATCATTGTTTGGAGAACAATGTCCAGTCTGGTAACCCGAGTGAGAAACAGCAGCAACTCGCTCATACAAAGCATCCTAAGGAGTGGAGCAAGAAGATCTAAATTGTGGGAAAGATGGGAAAATGAGGCGTTTGTCCCCTAAAAGAACTTAATCTCTGTATTGGCAAGATGTCATGTGCAGATTTTGTCATTATTATATTTATTGCTGATATTTTACTTTTCTATTATTACTGTGATTACTATCAAGTTAAAGTTTTTATACATTCAATTTTCGTATTTAGCCCTCTGGACCTGACTACTGTAACAACCTAAGGTCTCTAGTTGAAATTTAAGTTATATAATCTGTGCACTAACTGTTATAACTCTCAATGCATTTTTTTCTCACCAATATTATTACTGTTATTACCAGTATTATGATTACTATCTTTTATGCTACCTCAGCTATTTTGTGAATAAGTGCCGCTTATTCATATTATTATTATAACTATGGCCAAGGATAAAACCTGTTTAATAACCTCTGACCTCAAAGGATAACCTTGGCGCAGACAATACGATCTATAGTAGAATCACATCAACCGTCCATTTGATATCTAGGCCAGTTCCTTACAACGCTCCTGATTGGCTGTTGATAAGTCTATCACAGGACTGGAAACTCCGTCTTTCGAGAGTTGACATAGGCAGGATATATGTTCCCCCTCTCCTGAAAGACGTATCACTCAGGAGAGGTGGAACATAGATCCTGCCCGTGTGAACTCTCGAGAATCTACTATAGTACCATGTATACAATGTTGAGTACCCATTCTTCATAGACGATAAATAAGCTCATTATTAAATACATGCTTTGCACAGTCAATTTATCTGTTCTCTGTAAATGAACTTCGGTTATTACAATCAAAGACGTTAATGTTCTCAGGGAAATAAGTAAAAAAAATGAATAAATAAATAAAACTGAATGTCTGAGTGGTTGGAAAGCACGATTGAAGAAAAGAAGTGCAACGGAGGTAAAGTAAAAGGGGTAAAAGTTTCAAACAGTTAGGGTCAAAAGGGGTCACTGCAAGTGACCTTTTTCTTGACCTCTGCAGATACTGGGTACATACCCATTTACAGTTTTAGACACACACAACACACACACATATATATATATATATATATATATATATATATATATATATATATATATATGAGAGTACAGGAAAGGTCGTACAGATAGGGATTATATGCGATTAGTACCTATAATCTGAACACACCTGGAAAATTAGTAACCTTTCCAAACAAGCATAAACATGGGTGGACAATTTACAACAAAAAGATTTAGTCCAACTGCACAAACACAGGGACAGAGACATTTAAAAGATTATACGGCCGTCAGCTGACCATTCAGATCTTTGGTAAACAAAAAACTTATTTCACAAAAACAATATAAAAGATACATATACTACATCGAAGATATCTCTAAGGCAACTAATTTGTATTTTAAGTCTGTAATTATATCTTTGAGGTCATTCTTAAAACATGTTTAAGAATGACCTCAAGATATAATTCCTCACGTAAGTCAGTTTGGGGTCTGCTGAGTAAAGGACGTCGATTCCGAAAGATCTTGTAGAAACTCCGTTGTGTATTTGTTTTTCCTCGTGCTTAAAAACCTTTATTTATTGATTTATCACGTTCCAAACTTTCGTGATTCAGTTATTTATATATATATATATATATATATATATATCTATATATATATATTATATATATATATATATATATATATATT
>NC_087206.1:67858194-67875565 GCF_015104395.2 Macrobrachium nipponense | reverse complement strand
GGTCCATCTGTCGCTGATGACCCTTTCCAATGCTACTTTTTAATAGATAAGATCAAAGTGGATTTTGTTTGGTCTTTGAAATAAATAAAGTATATTTCCTCCTATTAGTCTTGCGTCCCAGGACGAATTTGATCGTGCCGCGCGATGCACAATGCATAAACAACAAGAGAAGAGAGAGAGAGAGATTAACCCTTTTTACGAAGTTTGTATTCTACATCCTTGCAGGCAACTTTGCATTCTTGAACGCAACTGCGTCTCGATTGCTTATGTATTTTATTCAACGCGTGATTTGACTAGATTTAGCAATACGAATATTGGACGATTTAGTGCTATGGCGATAGAGCAGAGAAACAGAACCGAGAAATGAGCGGTTAGAATACTGAATCAGGTACAATATTCATAAGGGGGCGGGGAACATCTCGGAAATCTATTAACATTCAAACAACGGAGATAATTATATAATCTGTGCCAGTAGCTTTGAACAATAATTATGGTTACCTCTAAACTGTGCGTTTGTATGTACGTGAATCAGCAACAGAAGAATTCCGGAGAAATATAATATAATATAATATATATACATATATATATATATATATATATATATATATATATATATATATATATAATAATATATATATATATATATATATACTTTCGATTCGCGCTAACCCTACTTCATGAATCACTAGTCGTGGTCCATAAGTGTTGTTTTTATTTGTGAACTCGTGAAGGTTAGATAACTCTTGATGTAATCGATATTTATAAAAAATACTTAGAAACTGTTATGTCTACCCATCTTATTGTAATAACACTAAAGACATAATTCTCTGCAATATCACACTGCATTGATCATTTTGAAAACGGTATAGGTAATGTGAAGACAAAAAACATTGACTCATTGTTTATTTATACATCGTAAATCTATGTTTTATAGCAATTTTACGAGGCGAATATAGCAACATATGCAACACCCTCTTTCGAGATGGAGGCACCGAGAAATTTGGAGGCAACGCAAAGATTGCTGACCTCTCTCTCTCTCTCTCTCTCTCTCTCTAGTCTCTCATCAATCATGCTAACGATTTTTCCTTGTAAGATAAAAGGCAATCACTGCGCTGAATAACCCTTCACGGATATCATCGTCCTCAGTTCGTGGTTCAGTTCATGGCTCAGGAAAAGGCAACTTTGCAAATATTGCTCATTCCGCCTTCGGTACAGGAAGATGAAATGCTAAAAATGTTTAACATTGCTCCTTATTTCCGGCGTTACGGGCCAGTCTTTCCTTGCTCTAATCTTCATCTTTATTTCCGTTCCTTTCCTTTCCTTTCCTTACTCTAATTAGTTACACCACGAAACGAGCCTGCTTTATCAAGCTTGTTAATAAAGTGGGAAGGGCCAAGTCTGTCAAAGTGAAGGCATTGATCTGTTACGATTGATGGTCCACTTTTTAGGCTATGAGGGGAATAGGAATGCTCGCGTCAAGAGTGCTTTTACAGAACAGTGAAGTTAGATGCCTCTCTACACTAAGATGATTCCTTAGAGGTATTATGGTATTTTCATGATTACTGAATGAATTTTATATATATGTGTAAATAATTTCTTCTGTTAAATAGGATACGTCTCAAGTATAAAGGTAAGGGTGGAAGTCAGTCCACAAATATAATCCTAAGCTTTAAACCAGAGTGTTTAAATGGACATTTTAAACTTGATATATATATATATATATATATATTTATATATATATATATATATATATATATCTATATATATATATAGACATCTCAGCGAACCAGAGTCTTCGAAAGCTGTTGTCGAAAGCTGAGGTGGGACAAGAATATTTTCCCCGTGATAAAAAGAGGCGTTTTATGAAAATCAAAAGAAAATGTTCGATGGAAATATTGTAAGAAATTTTCTGCGCGGAAGGAGGGAGGAGGGAGTCACGGTTTTGAGGAGGAATTTGAACGAGAAAGTGAAAGGGAAGAGACAAAGGAGGCCATTTTTCTTCTACAATATAGTCTGAAGATAAGCGTTATATGGCGAAAGGATTAACACATTAATCTGTTTTTTTCTTTTTTGCGGAATGGAAAAATGACTGCCTCTAAGATTGTAAGTTTGACCCGAAAAAGTTTATGTTAAATGTCTTAGTAATCTGACAACCCTATCTCGACATTTAATATATTATAATATATATATATATATATATATATATATATATATATATATATATAAATATATATTTATATATATATCATATATATATATATATATATATATATATATATATATATATATATATATATATATATATATATACATACATACATACATATATACATACTATATATATAAACATGTATGTATATATATATATATATATATATATATATATATATATATATATATATATGTATGTGTGTGTGTGACATTAACATTGATAATCTTTAATCTTTATTATTTCAGCTTTATAGAACTAAAAATTTCAGAATAAAAAACAAGCAAACAAACAAACTCTTTAAGTATTGGAACTAGGGTTGATAACACAAATAAATCAAGTTAATCCAAAATCTTACTGATTTTACTATAAATTGTCTGCAACCTATAATGAAAGATACATGAGTCACGGAGAGCGATAGGTGAGAGTGTCAAATCAGCAATTTGAGATTCCTTTCTCTGAATCTTCTCCACGACGAGTGTAGCAATACGAAGCTCATCGAAATGGGAATGGTAGGAATATTTGGCAGAGGCGTCATGCATAACGTTTCATTTTTGAAACTTACTCTCCTCTTTCTTAAACCTCAAGTACTGGTTTTCGTGTGTAAAATTATGCATAGAAAACCAAGTGGAATGAATATTCTCTTGTTTGAGAAGACGACGGTGTTTAGCTCATTAAGCAACTCGGGGTGTGGGTATAGTAGTAGATTCACATCACCCGTGCAAATAATATCTAGGGCAGTCCATTACGACGCTCCTGATTGGCTGTTGATAAGCCATCACGGGGCTGGAAACTCTCAGTCTCTCGAGAGAGTTCGCATACGTATGATGTATGTTTCACCTCTCCTGATCTCCTGAGGGATACGTCTTTCAGGAGAGGTGCAACATGCATCCTGCCTATATGAACTCTCTCGAGAGACGGAGAGTTTCCAGCCCTGTGATTGGCTTATCTACAGCAAATCAAGAGCGTCGTAAGGGACTGTCCTATACATCAAATGCACGGGTGATGTGAATCTACTGTACTATACTTGATTGGTTAACAACCAATCGGTGCCAGTTACTGGTAGGTTATAGACCACTGAATGTGAATATGAAACCAAGAAGAATCATACGTTTTGAAGCTTATGCTGGTATGAGGATAAGTAAGCAAAATAATGGACACAAACACTCCCTCCACCTATATATATATATATATTATATATCTATATATATATATATATATATATATATATATATAATATATATATATATATATATTATATATATATATATATATATATATATATATATATATATATATATATAGTCTTTGTGTGCATTTGTCTGACAATATATTATATCTAATAAGAAAACAGAATCAACGTTGTCTGGGAAGGAAGGCAGAAACGGAGGGAGACCCTTTGGTTAAGGTCCAGCGATTGCTTTTAACCGTTTCTGCAACAATCGGACTTTTGCTCGGAAGTTTTAGGATGTTTTCTCTCCTCATTCTTTGTCCCTTAACACTGTTCACACTGTTTTCGTTTGCTGAAGTTGGCCGCTGTTTGTCCTCTTATTCTCTGTCTATTCTTTAGACGCGAGTTTTTCCCAATTTACACTCGGAGAGCTGTTTTAATGTTTTAACATCTTTTAGTGTATACTTCAACAAAGGCTTATTTCTTCTTTTGAATAAAACATAGTTATTTAATAGTAAAGATTGCGATTAAGATACTGAAAATAAGACCGTTATTGACTAAAGTACCAAAAGCATTTGTAACAGTTTTGTAGTGATAACATATTCTACGTCAAATATTTACCCAAGAAAATAATGGAGCCATTTTTTTTTAAATCACACCGTGTAAAATCTGTATATTTTCAGTGGCAATATAGCTCCACCGACAAAACTATGCATTGTAGATATATATATATATATATATATATATATATATATATATAGTGTGTGTGTGTGTGTGTGTGTGTATGTATATATATATATATATAAATATATATATATATATATATATATATATATATATATATATATTTTATATATGTATATATATATATATATATATATATATATATATATATATATATATATATATAGTATATATATACATCCCGACCTTAGAGCATAAGTCCCTTTATTTAGCATACTCGTATAATGGCCAATGTTTTAGAGCCTACCCATAGGCTGAACTACAATAAGTCACAACGTGTAGTTTTTTACCCAGAGGTTATCATTCTGTTGCACATAACTTACGTACAGAAAATAGTGATTGAATTAATCATTCTGTTACATAAACTTATGTACAGAAAATAATGAATGATTCTGATTGCAACTACTTTGAGGTTTTCCTCCTGTTACACCTTCCAAACCATTTACTCTCCATTTCCGTTTCCATCGCTGAATGAGTCATAGGTCCCAGGGCTTGGCATCTAGCTCTAATTTTATATTGTATTCTATCCTATTCGATAAGAACAAAACGTAGCAAAGGGAAGGAATTGTGTAATGCATAACGGGAAGAAACATTTCTTGAGGCGCTGGATTTGCTGAGGAAAAGCAACTTCAGCCGATTAAAGGGGAAATGCCGCCTCCTCTCACGCTGCTGATGGTATGAACTGCTCTCTAAAGGCGGCCTCTCAAGTGGTGCACTGTAGGCATTACTAAAGGTTCTTTGCAGCACGCCTTCGGACCATAGTTGCAACCCTTTTCGTTCCTTTTACCGTACATCCTTTCATATTCTCTTCTTCGCCTTACTCTCCACCCTCTCCTAACAGTTGATTCATAGTTCAAACTGCTTTGAGGTTTTCCTCCTATTACACCTTTCAAACCTTTTACTGTCAATTTCCATTTCAGCGCTGAATAACCTCGAAGGCCTAAATTCTACATTCAATTCAATTTTAAAGACGGCCAGAGGTGTACCATCAGAGAAGACAGAATTAAGTAAGACTATATTCGAGGGATATTCTGCACGTGCACAGGGTGTGTGTGTGTGTATACATACATACATAAACACACACACACACACACACACACACACATATATATACATATATATATATATATATATATATATATATATATATATATATATATATATATATATACACATGTGTGTGTGTGTGTGTGTGTGTGTGTCCGTACACATGCCAAGTATGGTAACCTAGGCCTAACATGTTTCCCAAACAAACTGGAAAACTCCCTTGTCCCATCAAAATAATTTAAAGTAAATTTATCTCGTTAATGTATTGTAGGGAATTCTGTGTTTATCTGTGATGCTCCTCTATTCTTCAGATATTATTTGCATAATAGGCAAAAGGCCGATGTAACATAGGTCTACATCTTAGACGTTTGTGTTTGATATATTTAATATTCCATCCCCCACGAAGATATTTTATGGACTACTGAGTTGTAGATTGGCCTAAAAGAAGCAATCGGAGTCAACAACAACACAGCTATCGAGTACTTACTACGTTTGGTAAAGCCCCAAACTTGAGTGACCCACAGTTCCCCGGCCATAAGGCATAGTAGGTGGCTGCTTGTTTGACCTCACCATTAAATTGAATACAGTTATTTTAATCAATTCCGCGTTTTAAGTTGAATCCTGTCTATGGAAAATTGTTGAGAATTTCATGCTTATTCTAATACTTGATGTGATTGGATGCAACTGACGTTAGAAATATGTGGAAAGCACATAGAAAGTTCTAAATGAAAAAACTTGATTTCGGCTACCCTACTGTTTATTTACCGGCCACTTTCAAGTGCAGTCTCCTCCCCTCCCCCTCCCCCCGCACCCACACACACCAAAATAGTAACTATAGGTAGTAGCTGAAGCGATTAATGGAAAAATATTTAGGAACAACACAAATAACAGAAAATTACGTAATGTCATAGGAATTCGCTATTCACTCTGATTTTCATTACGTGTAATTGAACCAAATAATTATGCTTTAACTGAAATATCAATACTCCCTGAATACATTTGTGGTTCACCTTATCTAACAGTTGTGTGGCCTGTTGGATATACTTCCAAATATATTTTTTGGGGGAAATAGATTGTGAAAGATACACACCAGTCTTCATTCCAGATATCTTTACTCATTCGAAAGATGATAACTTGCGTCCAATGGTATTTCAGGGAAAGCTCCGAATGAAAGTTAATTATATTTACCACCGCTTTCATCCGACCATCGTGTAACTAACTGCCCCCCCCCCCAGCCCCCCACCCTGGCTCTTTCTGACAGCCACTGGGTTCGAAAAAACCCGCCAAAATTCTCGTCGAGTATTCCAAGCGCCATGTACAGCATTCTGCTTTTGTTTCCCCCTCGTGTGCGCCCTATGTCACAGAGGTTGACGAGGGAATGATAAAATGAAAGGCAGGTATTTCGCCACAAGGCTTTTCCGCGCCATGGTTTTGTCATTTAGTCTCTGCTGTGGCGCGAGAAAGAAGATTCTCAGGGAATTCAAGTGAGGACACAGTCAGCGTCTCAGCGTTTTCCTCCTGTGGATCAAGGCTACGAGATTCACTTGTGGGACCACGGTCGATTATAGCCACTCGCTCTGAGGAAAAGACTCACTATTATGTTGGATGTGTATATATATATATATATATATATATATATATATATATATATATATATATATATATATATATATATATATATATATATATGCATTAAGCTACAAGTGTCCTTGAATATCCAATTCGCTTTACCTCGGAATTAATATATTTTTTACCCGAGTTAACCTAAGGGGAATTTTTTTAGTTAATAACAATTTCGTCCTCTCGTGGATTCGAACCAGCGGACGAGGAGAAATCAGGACTTCAGCCAAGTTACCGACTCGGCCAACAACAATCACGGTGATGTGATAAAAATTCATATTGTGTGTGTGTGTGTGCGTGTGATATAAGATAAGTACGTAATCACTAGATAACATACCTAAGTAGGTATGAGTCATAATTACTCTGAGGCTCTTTAATAACTCACATTTATTGTTTATCTTAGCTTTAGTTATGGGCGACAGTGTAGTACCACTTTCATATTAGCAAATGAAAGCTTCAGCTCAGAGTATCTTCACTTGAAGCTCTTTCATACATTCTCCCACATTTCACTGCAAAGTTAACTATTTGCTTATCTAGATGCAGGTCCTGGTATATAGTCACTTCGAAGTTAACCTTTTGTTTATCTAGATGCAGATTCTGGTATATACTAGTCATTGCGAAGCTAACCATTTGTTTTTCTAGATGCAGGTTCTGGTATATAGTCACTGTGAAGGTAACCATTTGTTTATCTAGATGCAGGTTCCATTATGTCCTACGAACAAAAATTTCCCTGCAAAAGATATTAAAATAGTCAACCGCTTCACTGGAGAAATTCAGACGCGTGCCAACGCTCATTCCGTGGAAGATATTTCTTAAATATTTTTTCCCCTCCCAACCCATTTTTTCTTCAAAATATAAAATGTGATCGTCCCTGAAAGGCTCGGCATCAAGTCTGGCCTTCGAAGGCCTCGTCATTGTTGCTATTATCTCTGGAAAATTTTCCTTTTTCACCTTCTGAGGAATATTTCCGGAGAAAAAGATGGAGCCCCACTTGACCTGACCCTGCTTTTGTCTTTTCACGTAAAACCGAGCTTACAGTAAAAACAAACAAAAAAAAAGTCACACTAACAAAAGAAGTGGAAAAAGTGCCGAAGTTTCTTCGCCGCTATCGAGTTTTCCTGCACAGCGTAATATGCTGCATGGAACTCTCATGTAATTCTCAGTCGGGCTTGGTGGCCTGTGTTGCTGCGTTGCCAGACTCATGCTCCTGGCTAACTTTAATCTTAAATAGAATAAAAACTACTGAGGCTAGAAAACTGCAATGGGTATGTTTGATGACTGGAGGTTGGATAATAAACGTACCAATTCGCAGCCCTCTAGCCGCAGTAGCTTTTAAGATCCGTGGGCGGACAGAAATATTGCAGACCGACAGACAAAACCGTCTCAATAGTTGTCTTTTACAGAAATCTTAAAATTATCTATAGGTGAAATGCCTTAGAAGCGAAGCAAAAACTAAAAGACGAAAGCACGATCCTTGGAAAAAGAGAAAATGTTCCAGTGTCCCAGAGAGATGATAAACAAAGTCCATTTCGGATATCACCTTCATCCTGGATGAGGAGACAGGATGGAGGGAGCTTGTAAGCATACATACCAATATCTGGAAAAGACCATCAGCATTCGTGTTCAGCAGCTGATATAGTTTTCCACATTCACGTCTACTCTTCTTTGAGCAAAGGATGCGTTCGATAATAATACTGCGCGTACAGCATTAGACCGAGACCATCGAAAGATGAGATAGATCTGTTAATCAGTAAGCCCTGAGTATTCGATGTACAGAAAACTCGATTGCGCGAAAGAAAGCCTATTATTTACTCGTTTTCACAATGGCACCGGATATGAATCTCAGGCTAAAAACGTATAAATAACGACTGTCCCACTTAGTACGGTGGTGATAATGGGTCTAGTCAAGCTCCGATAAATATATCGGCAAAGTTTTTCCTCGCTGTGATTGCAGGACGAGGGCTCGGTTCCCGCTACCGGACGTCATGACTGCTTCAAATTTTCTTGCTCTTGGATCCAAGGCTTTGTAATGGGTGACAAGCGAATCCATAAAAGCGCGAAGAATTCGAGAAGTTCAGTGGCTGTTACAATTACATAGGCACTGACACACACATACACACACACACACACTCTCATATATATATATATATATATATTATATATATAATATATTATATATATATATATATCATAATCTATATATTAACCACCGAAGTATGAAACGATATATCCCTCACATTCGTCAACTGAATTTTAAACCAGTCAAGATATATTCTTCCCCTGTAGGTATCCTTGAAACTTTCTGGGTCGGTACATCATTGGTGATAAAAGATCTGGAAATTTGGAACGATAGATAACATCAGGAAACACCATGATTGCATCGTAGATTGGAATTTGTTTTGTTTTAAAGATTAGGCTCATCAATTGTAAATCAAGGTAATCTGTCCTAATCTGCCTTTGATCATTTATCTTCTACTGTCGGGAACAGTAAAGTTATTTATTCCCCCATTCTCATTCCACATGGTGTAAAATCTAGCACGTAATTATGATAAGTGACTTTTTTATCAAATAGCCGTCATACGATGATTCGTGGAATTTTGTCAAAAAATTGTTTAGCTTTTCCAATGATAAAATTTTCTTTACGAAATACTCTTTTTCCGGATTGGATGTCTGTTTCTGCCAGAGATTTATCTCTTTGAGACCGAATTGTTAGTGGTGGTAGGTTTCTGTTTCCTAAATAGTATAAGTTATGACTTTTGACCATTGTTCGTCACTTTTTCATAAGTTGTATTTCAACAGAGATCTTTCACTCTCACAGTTGATTCCTGATCCCCTTTATCTGCCGAGAGTAACCATCAACATGCAGTCAATGTGCCTCGCTGTCGAACTTCTCAGTTGAAAGAGGTTCCCTTAATTCCTCACTATGGAACAGCCTCCCTAGTGAGGAAGTCGTGCAATTGGAACTTCTTAAGAAGTTCAAGCGAAGATGCAATGCATTACTACCCTAATACTATTCTTCTAGCATTTGAATACTTTTGATAGATTTATTTATATATTTTATTTTTTGTTAAGTGGAATCTCTTCTTTCTGTATTTCACTTTACTTCGTCTTACTTCTTCAAAATGAAACCATCTTAATTGGAAGGTTGAATTTGCAAGTCAGTGGCCCCTCTGGTAGGCCTTCTACTGAATCATAATAATAATAAAAAATGATAATAATAATAATAATAATAAAAATGATTATAATAATAATAATAATAATAAGGAAGCAGGCCTTCTCTGAGGGCAGTAGCATTGAAAATTGTAGCTGTTTCAACGGCATTTAATTTTATATAGAATCTTCTCAATAGTTCTTATTATCTTTTTCTCATCAGCTTGTAGCTGGTGTATCAGGTTTCCTAAGGACATATAAAGATTTCAGTTGTCTTAGGTTCATTTCCTCTGACGGGTCGACAGCTCATCTATGAGAGTATACAGTAAAGTGAATTAAGATACTGTTTTACATGTATTTATAGCAAGCAGGAAGGGGCGTGTAAAAAATCAACGGTGGGTAAGCAGGGATTTTAATTGGTCGTTGGATGGTAACGAAATCTGTCCCTGAGGCGTTGAGATCTTCTAGGTCTGTCCGGGGTTGTTGGCGTGGGTTGGGTGTTGGTTGGGGTACCTACAACCTGGGTGGCAGGTACCATAAGCCGTCCAGGTGACATGTCATCCGCTTGCTCTCTCTTTTCCCTCTTTCTCTTCTGCTTCTTCCTCTCTTTCTCTCTCTCTACTCTCTCTCTTTTCTCTCTGCTTGTTCCTCTCTCTCTCTCTATCTCTCTCTCTCTCTCTCTCTCCTCTCTCTCTCGTTCCCTCCTCTCCCACTCTCTCTCTTTCCGCTTTTCTTGTTCCTCTCTTTCTCTCTCTCTCTCTCTCATCGTCTCTCTCTCTCTCTTCTCTCTCTCTCTCTCTCTCTCTCGTGATGATATATGGAGTCGGCTGGTTTCTCCCCTGCCTGCTATAGATATATGTAAAACAGTATCTTAATACACTTTGCTGTATACTCTCATAGATGACTGCCTGTGCGCTGTCGACACGTTAGAGGATATAAACCTGAGGCACCTTAAATCTTTATATATCCTTAGGAAACCTGATACACCAGCTACATGCTGATGAGAAAAAGATAATAAGAAGAATTGAGAAGATTCTATATAAATTAAATGCAATTAAAACAGCTATAACATAATAATAATAATAATAATAATAATAATAATAATAATAATAATAATAATACAGAGGCAAAAAGGAAGAAATGGACAAGAGAAGAAAATAAGGAAAGGAAATATGGAGATGATACATCAGAAGCAACCCGACGGAGAGAGGATATAGAAGAAGATTGGTCAACATCAGGAATGAGAGGAATAACACCCCCCAAACAGAGCGAGGCTGGCAGACCAAGTATAAGGAAGTAAAGAAACAGAACTGACTTCTCTCCCCAACAGAAAGCAGAAGAACTGGAAAGGGAAATGTCACACAACAACGAATTACACGAAGACGAACTGAGAGACGATGCCACAGAAGACGACAGGGAGGATGAGGTATCAAACAACGACACACGAAGAAACACCGACGAAGTAACAGAGAGGACGGAATGGGTAGAAAAGATTAGACAATGGATGAGCCAGATACAGAGATAACAAAGATCCCCTCCATGAAAGCCTACAACACCAAGAAATTAAGGGAGAAAAAAAGTGAGGTCAATGAAATAATGGAAATAATACACACCATCAGTATCACAGAAAACAAATAACTTGACATATGCAGGAGCAAGATTAGTAGCAGAACTGATGGGGATACGAACACCAACACCACCAGCACAACCAACCCAACAGAAACCAAAACAGCAACCTCCCTGGAAAAGGCGCCTGGAAAAGCAAATCATGGTGATGAGATCTGACTTGAGTAAACTGAAAGAGATGGCAGAAAAAAGGCTAAGAAGCAAGAAAACAAGGGAGGAACTCAACGAGAAATACAAAGTACAAGAGAGGGGACTAAACAACACAATAGAAGATGTAAAACAGAGGCTTAAGGCCAAAGCACATAAGATCCAACGGTAACATGAACAGGAATAAGGGATACCAACAGAACAAAACTATTCGGAACCAACCAGAAAAGACTATGCAGCCAACTAAGAGGGGAAGACAACCACCCAGAAATTCATGAAGCCGAACCAAGTAAGAGACTCTGGGAAAACATATGGAGCAATCCGGTATCACACAACAAACATGCAACATGGCTCCAGGAAGTCAAGGAAGAAAGAAACAGGGATGGGGAAACAAAAAGGTTAAAGGGAATAAACAAAAGGTTTCACAGAGATCACGACAGACACAGTCAGACCCCAAACTAAGAAAATGCCAAACTGGAAAGCCCCAGGTCCCGATGAAGTCATTGGATACTGGCTCAAAACTTCAAGGCCCTACACCCACGAAATAGCAGAACAACTCCAGCATGTATCTCAAATCACCAAGCACCCAAATGGATGACCACAGGAAGAACATCTTTAGTACAAAAAGAGAAGGAGTTAAGGGAAATATAGCCAGTAACTACAGGCCTATCACCTTGCCTACCAATAATGTGGAAGTTACTAACAGGTATCATCAGTGAAAGGCTATACAACTACTAGAGGAGACAAACACCACCCCATCCCCCACCAACAGAAAGGCTGCAGAAGGAGTGTAGGGGCACAAAAGACCAGATCCTGATAGACAAAATGGTAATGAAGAACAGTAGGAGAAGGAAAACCAACCTAAGCATGGCATGGATAGACTATAAGAAAGAAAGCCTTCGACATGATACCACACACATGGCTAATAGAATGCCTGAAAAATATATGGGGCAGAGGAAAATACCATCAGCTTCCTCAAAAATACAATGCGCAACTGGAATACATACTTACAAGCTCTGGAATAAGACTAGCAGAGGTTAATATAAGGAGAGGTATCTTCCAGGGCGACTCACTGTCCCCACTACTCTTCGTAGTAGCCATGATTCCCATGACAAAAGTACTGCAGAAGATGGATGCTGGGTACCAACTCAAGAAAAGAGGCAACAGAATCAACCATCTGATGTTCATGGACGACATCAAGCTGTATGGTAAGAGCATCAAGGAAATAGATACCCTAATCCAGGCTGTAAGGATTTGTATCTGGGGACATCAGGATGGAGTTTGGAATAGAAAAATGCGCCTTAGTCAACATACAAAAAGGCAAAGTAACGAGAACTGAAGGGATAAAGCTACCAGATGGGAGCAACATCAAACACATAGATGAGACAGGATACAAATACCTGGAATAATGGAAGGAGGAGATATAAAACACCAAGAGATGAGGACACGATCAGGAAAGATATATGCAGAGACTCAAGGCGATACTCAAGTCAAAACTCAACGACCGGAAATATGATATAAAAGCCATAAACCCATGGGCAGTGCCAGTAATCAGATACAGCGCAGGAATAGTGGAATGGACGAAGGCAGAACTCCGCAGATAGATCAGAAAACCAGGAAACATATGACAATACACAAAGCACTACACCCAAGAGCAAATACGGACAGACTATACATAACACGAAAGGAAGGAGGGAGAGGACTACTAAGTATAGAAGACTGCGTCAACATCGAAAACAGAGCACTGGGGCAATATCTGAAAACCAGTGAAGACGAGTGGCTAAAGAGTGCATGGGAAGGAAGGACTAATAAAAGTAGACGCAAGACCCAAAAATATACAGACAGGAGAAAGACAGACAGAACAGAGGACTGGCACAACAAACCAATGCACGGACAATACATGAGACAGACTAAAGAACTAGCCAGGCGATGAGAATTGGCAATGGCTACAGAGGGGAGAGCTAAAGAAGGAAACTGAAGGAATGGGATAACAGCGGCACAAGATCAGGCCCTAAGAACCTAGATATGTTCAAAGAATGATAGACGGAAATAACATCTCTCCCATATGTAGGAAGTGCAATACGAAAATGAAACCATAAACCACATAGCAAGTGAATGCCCGGCACTTGCACAGAACCAGTACAAAAAGAGGCATGATTCAGTGGCAAAACAGCCCTCCACTGGAGCCTGTGCATGAAACATCAGCTACCTTGCAGTAATAAGTGGTACGAGCACCAACCTGAAGGAGTGATAGAAAACGATCAGGCAAAGATCCTCTGGGACTATGGTATCAGAACGGATAGGGTGATACGTGCAAACAGACCAGACGTGACGTTGATTGACAAAGTCAAGAAGAAAGTATCACTCATTGATGTCGCAATACCATGGGACACCAGAGTTGAAGAGAAAGAGAGGGAAAAAATGGGATGGATAAGTATCAAGATCTGAAATAGAAATAAAACGGAAGCGATAATGGGATATGCCAGTGGAAATCGTACCCATAATCATAGGAGCACTAGGCACGATCCCAAGATCCCTGAAAAGGAATCTAGAAAAAACTAGAGGCTGAAGTAGCTCCAGGATTCATGCAGAAAAGTGTGATCCTAGAACGGCACACATAGTAAGAAAAGTGATGGACTCCTAAGGAGGCAGCATGCAACCCGGAACCCCACACTATAAATACCACCCAGTCGAATTGGAGGACTGTGATAGAGCAAAAAAAAAAAAAAAAAAAAAAAAAAAATAATAATAATAATAATAATAATAATAATAATAATAATAATAATATAATAATAATAGGATGATTTTGGATAATGTGCGAAAGAACAGCCCGAAATTGAAAAGATTCCGTCTACTGAAACATAATAATAATAATAATAATATAGTAATAATAATAATAATAATAATAATAATAATAATAATAATAATAATAATAATAATAATAGGATGATTTGGATAATGTGCGAAAGAAATAGCCCGAAATTGAAAAGATTCCATCTATTGAAACATAATAATAATAATAATAATAATAATAATAATAATAATAATAATAATAATAATAGGGGATGATTTTGATAATGTGTGAAGGAAATAGCCCAAAATATAATTGCTGACTAATGGGTATTAACGAGACTGCCAATTGGTTCCTGCTCATTTGGAAAAGTAGATAATGAACTTTCGATTGCGAGGACAACTCTCCATAAAGCTTCCTAAAATGAAGTGGGCCATATTTGTCCTCGCTCAGGATTCTTTCAGTGGATAAATGGCTTTTGCACAGGTGTCATTTGGAGGAGATGGGATAAACATTATCGCTTGTTTTCTTTTGCAGAATCCTTGCAATGCATGATTATTTTTACATCCGTCCAACTAGAAGCCTGATTGCACTCGTTGACGTGTTCACATATCTACAGGTTTTGCCTTCTGTTCGGACGTTATGTCTGTTTTTGTCTGAATTGTATTTCGAGATCTCTACCACCTCTCCTAAATATTCTTTTTGATACACTGGATTGCAAGGGTATCTTGTTAGTGTATCATTATTTTTTCGGGAGAATGATTAGATTAGTATATTCACCCATAGTTAATATAAAATGTATACACACACACACACACACACACACACACACACACACACATATATATATATATATATATATATATATATATATATATATATATATATGTATATATACAACACACACACACACACACACACATATATATATATATATATATATATATAATATATATATATATATATTATACACACACACACACACACACTTACGCGTTTTCGCAATTACTCAGGGTCAAGTGATGCAACAACCATATACAGTTACAAATAAAAACATTTGATGTTGCTGGACTTAAAGTGATGTTGTCATATAATACCTTCTTATTTTACCATTCTGTGACCATTTAACACACCTCCCTCAACTGCTGAAACCATATACTAATCGATTATTCTCCCGAAAATATAATGATACACTGACAAGATACCTTTTGCAATCAGTGTATCGAAAGAATATTTGAGAGAGGTGGTAAAGATCTCGAAATACAATTCAGACAAAATAGCATAACGTCCGAACAGAAGGCAAGACCTGTAGATTATTTGAACACGTCAACGAGTGCAATCAGGCTGCCAGTTGGACGGATGCAAAAGTAATCGTGCATTGTAAGGATTCTGCAAAACGAAACAGTGAATCATCTACATTGAATTAATAGTTTTATATTTTTAATTGTCGAATCTTCCCGGGTAATTAGACTTTCTTTATCTAGAAATTTATTTATCAAAGCCCCGAGACTAAACGTTCTCCTCGTTAAGATTAAAGACCCTCCCTGGCATATAAAGGCTTTTTTTTTATATATTCATTTCGAGGCATCTTCCTGGCAATTTGAGTATTGTTTTTATAACAGTCTGCCTTTATTTCATCAGGAGAAATTGTGCGTTTTTTCAGTCCTGTGGATAAAGGATTTGATATCTAATAGAAGTTCACTCTCGACGCGGTTCGGAGGTCAAGTAAAGCCGTTGGTCCCGTTGCTGAATAACCACTGGTTCCTTGAAACGTAAAAAACACCATACAAACAACAAACAAGATATCTAATGGGTCCATTATTATGTTGGGAAGGAACACAGATTTCTGGAAGTTCTTCAATGCTGTTTGGAAAAATAAGGAAGTGTGCACAGGGCATGACGGAAGCAAGTATGACGAAAGGACTTGAATGGAAAATCTCAATGGATAATAGAAGAAAGGGTCTCTTCATGAAGCATTCAGGCTCATTAGTTATTTGCCCGCTATCCACTCGATGATTTCAAAAGAATCTAAAGCTGTTGAAATTCCTGCTGTATGGGGATCTACGTCCTAAAGCAAATACAAGTAGAAGTTGTTATGATCTATTAAAGTACAGAATTGATGGGGAAAATTCTTAGGTGAATACAATTAGTTAGTTCATTGAAATTAGAGTAGACCTTTGCAACTTCCATGTATTGAAATAGGTATCGCCGATAAACATATTTTGAAATTGCACAATGCCTAGAAGATCCATGTAATAAAAAATACAGAAAAATGTATATGTAATGATGTTCTGGGCCAACGTGAACAGTAATGAAACAAGATATCAAATAGCGCATATGATAAAACCATTAACATATGGATATTTTAATCATTTCTTTTTTCTGAAAATCGAGATAAAGCAATGAATTAATTCATTTCTCGGATTTTGTGAATAAATATGTTGAAATGGATTATTTATCACTTAAAAACTATGTTCGACCGACGTTCAAAATTTAAGAGAGTGTTGTAGTCGCTCTGCAAACACTTCTGTTCAAATTTCGCAGCTGGGTATACAATAACACAAAATCTTTACTGTTCAATGGATGTTATCGAATTGATTAGAGAAACCACAATCTTTGTTTTCATGGATATCATAATAGTCAGCGAGAAGGAGAAATAAAGTCTGCTTTTCAGTCTTTGGATACTTCCCCATCTTGATAAATGAAGTTGATGGAGATTTTTTTAAAAAATAACCTTCGAATAACGTAATGCAGGTTTCACCTAATATGTAAGTTATGGTTTATGAAAGAAGAAACGTCAGGTATTTTTAATACTTATAATTCAAAGAAACTCTGAATGTTTAAAAATGTCATTTTTTTATGGCAG
>NC_087206.1:67845694-67853194 GCF_015104395.2 Macrobrachium nipponense | reverse complement strand
AGTGGAATGGGAAAGGGGGCGAGGGATGTTGAATTCTCAGTGGTTTCAAACTTCTGTTACGATGGCCCCTCTTCTATTTCATCTGAGTGCCCATGAATATAGAGAAGGACCAGGTATCTCCCCTTCCCATACAATGTAATTAGTATGACGAGAGAGAGAGAGAGAGAGAGAGAGAGAGAGAGAGGAGAGAGAATTATCCTGCATCCCAGGGGTCGTAAGACAATAAGTCACGTCGTCGGCATAGGGAGACATGAATTAAGCGCCCTGCAACGAGAATAAATACCATTTCGCGCAAGAATAAATCTACACCACCAATCTGACATGACAATTTCCTCTCGGGGTTTGATTCATCGTTGTATATTGCTTCGTAATACAGCGCAATATTCATCCTTTCCAAGTCAGTCAAGCGCGAATATTTGACGAGCAATTTATGTCCATGATCAGTCATCGGAATATTCACACAAGTTTCCTAATCGAACCTTTCAGTAGAAATCGCTGCGGAAGAGGAGCAAAAAAGGAGCTTTGGATTGTTCGAAAAGGTGATTAGGAATGAGAGACCCCTTTCTTAACTATTGTTTTTTTATAGCAATTTTCAAGCTAAAAGAACGCTCACTTTGTCTTGCTTTTTTGCTTTGTTTTATTTTACAATACTAAAGGTATCTCTAGTAGATTTAATAGGATTTTTTCTTTAGTTTACACACACACACACACACACACACACACACACACACACGCACACACACACACACACATATATATATATATATATATATATATATATATATATATATATATATATATATATATATATATAATACATGTTTATATTACATATATTATAATTAAAGAACTCTCACTTCGTCTTATTTTTTTCGGGTTTTTTTAATCAATATTAAAGATATCTCCAACAGATTTTGTAGTATTTTCTTTAGTTTGCACACCAACGTACATATATATATATATATATATATATATATATATATATATATATATATATATATATATATATATATATATATATATATATATACATGATGTTATACTCATTATACATTCACGCGAACTGGCTCTATCAAACTACCTTGATATCTAAGCCATTCTTTCACTCCTCCTTTCAGATACTTCTGGATTGTATACTCCTTTCTTTCTTTTTTCACAAAAAAAAAAAAAAAAATACCATCCAGGCTTTTTTCACACAAAAAAGCCGTCTCAAAACACTATAATAAGTTAAGACATTTGGTTCTGTATGTAACGGACGATCATATGATTAGCGAAGAGAAGAGGCAGGTGTGAGGCTCACTAATGTTTACAATATCAGTCGAGAAAACAAATACTCTTCTTTTACAAATTCAGTGAATTTGTGCCACCTTCAAAAATTTAGTACTAACTCGATAAATAGAGTTTAGAGACATGCTAGAGAAGTCGTCGATATCGGTGATGATTATGAAATTCATTATACAATAAGGAACACTTACAATGAATTACTGAACTCTTTAAGATTTGTTGCAATAGTAAATAATACCGACGAAATGTTCCGCACTTACCTTCAGATATGCCGTGAAGAATGTCAAGGGATTAAGGAGAAATGCGGTTTAATTTCAATAACCCATTAATATCTCTTATGTTACTGTGGCATCGGAAACTCCTCTTATCTCTAATACTTGAGATACGATTTCCTTGGTGTGTGGTCGTTTCAAAAAGCCTGTAGTTCGAGTCCAGTCTGGAAAGGACAATTTCTCATTTAATTTCTATTCCATTTCTTCGACTTCAATTTTGCAAACGGCAATAAAATATTTATATAAATAGAAAAAATCCTTAAGAGGGGATCGTCAATCATGTATACAGAAGTATTGAGTTGGTCCAACAGACTCATATCTACATAAATCATTACTAAATGGAAGGGTTACAAACTTATATTCTTCTGTCAAATGTAATTTGAGGAAAGGTAGAGTCATAACGAGAATCTATCTACTTTAAGTAACTCAACTGATTGTTTTTTTTTTTTTTCATTTGAAAAAATAGACACAAACTTGCTGGTTATCTGCTTTCTACAAATTTGGTGCAGTTTGGGGAATCTATTCATAATCAATGACTTCGATGAATTAATTTCTTTTCCTTTGAACAGACAACATGTGGATAAAGGAAATGCATCAATTAGTGTCAGGAAAAGCGTTTTTTATATGACGTTGCTGATGCCTTCCTTTGCAAAATTAATAATTCATATTGCAAACAGTGGGCACAGAAGACAATCACAAAGCAGAGTTGGTAACCTTTAAGATTCAGCTTTTGTGAGATCTCGTTACAGATGAATCATTGCAATTCTTTTTAAAAAAAAAAAAAAAAGTCACTAAATTCTAATACTGAATTTAACTCCCAACCCAATAGAGCCTGGTCAATATACTGAGATATATCTATTGGAGCTGTTACTGAACTCGTTTATCGAATTTATTAGCCAATATATCCTGTGGCCCGGTGCCTCCGCGCGTCGATTAACTACGAGTAGGTCACAATCGAAGGGGTTTCCCTTACATGTTTCTGTACAGATCAATCAATAACATTTACGCAAGGGCATGATGGACACCAATTTGAGACCTTCCCGGCCCTGATTATACTATAACGCGTTTGACGGTGGAATGATCGCGCAGAATATTATTTCACCAGTCCAGAGCAGTTGCCAAAAAACCTGATATTGTTTTTTGCAGATCTTAGCCAAGAAAAAAGAGTATAGATTTTCGAGGAGTAATGCCAATGCTATTCTTATAATGTCCCGTCAAGCGATTTAACACTGGTTGCTCAATTGTGTGTGTGTGTGTATGTGTGTGTGTCTGAGAGAGAGAGAGAGAGAGAGAGTGAGAGAGAGAGGAATGGAATATGAAATTAGGCTTGAATGCCAAGCACTGAATCCAGGTTGGATTGTATTCAGGCGCTAGAGAGAGAGGAGAGAGAGAGAAGAGAGAGAGAGAGAGGAGAGGCAGGTTCGGCTGGAAGGGGCCTAACTCTTGTTTCTAGAAAAAGAAGCCCTTGGTAGAGTCAAGTTTCATTAACCCAGAAAGGCTGTTAGCAAGAATAGCAACAGAAACCTTCCTTTCCCAGGATAAACATCTTTGGCACAAGGACCAACAAGAGGCGAACAGCTTATACTTTCCCCATTTAAAGGAGGTGACCGCCATCATCGTTCCCTACTAGCTCAAAAGTCCCCCCCCCACCCCCACCCCTTTGGTTTCCCCCCCCCCCCCCCCCCCCCCCCCGGTTTGGTTTTGGGGGGGGGCGGTTTTTCCACTTTTGTTTCATTGACCCAACCTGGGGTCGTTCAGGGACTTCGTCGAATCTCTTGAAATCTCAATTCCTCCTCTTCGTACTTTCGGTTTCTTCCACTGGCTGCTAACTAACCACAGTCGACCAACCCCACCGCGTAACAGAGGCCACTATCAACTCCAAAAGGGAGGAACCTTGACCTTCCAGGAAACGGGAACAATGTTTGATCTTAGTCGCTTGATTGTGCCACCACAACGGCAATGAGACTATTTGGGTTACCTGGTGACAATGAAGCTTATTTTTGCCATTAAAACACATGAAAAACTTGGGTTTTTGTTCCTGCACTTTCTAATTAATATATAATATATTATATATATATATATATATATATATATTATTTATAGATATCTTATATGTGTGTGTGTGTGTGTGTGTGTGTGTGTGTGTGTGTTGTGTGTGCGCGTGTGTGAGTGTGTGGTGTGATAATGTGTTGAATTGTGTGAAGGTAGTGTACATCATCACGTGTGTTATTTGGTAAATGTCTAAATTGCTTTACAAGTCAAACTCGAAATCATCATAGAAAAGCTGAATATTCATTTACTCCAGTAGTATTTCCCTGGAAGTATAAGAACGTTAGCCTGAGTTAATTCTCTATTATTATTTATCGTCCATAATGTCGTAAAGTATACCTCTGAGTTGGGTGAAGTAACCCAAAGGGAACCGGGAACCGATTAATAAACATTTTTAGTTTTCTGTTCCCGGCGACTTCACATGTTCCCGTCATTAAACATAGAAACCTTTGTGGGGAAGGGGTAAATCCAAGTGGAAACAATGGACATTAAATATTCAATAAGACCCGTTCCGTAACTTTTTATAAAACATATTTCATACCATAATGGTTTTTCTATGTATTTGATAATACTAACTACTGGTGACAAGACGGGTTTAGAGATTGAATCAAAAAAGAAAATTTAAAACTCTATTTTGTTGAATGCGCTTCAGTTAACATGTAATAATAAATTGCCATTGTTCATTGAATTGTATATTTTACTCATTCTTTAAGGATTTTATGCTGTGTTTGAAATGAATAAATCGTTTGTCCTTAAGAAACAATGCTCATAGAAAATGGTTTTGCAAAACTTTTTTTTTGGGGGGAAGCAATAGTTCCCCCTGAAAGTTTCCATAAATCTCGAGTACAATAACGTCCCGTAACCTTATGTGAAAAACGGATTGATACCCAACCTCGTACTTACATAGCAGAATAATATGCTATGGTACTGGAGGGATAAGAAACAGTAAAGTAAACTCTCTATTATTAATTTACCTTCACTTACAGTGAAGCAAAAGTCGAGGAAATGAGTATTTCCATACTCCACGTCCATTCGGTGTACGATCTCAGAAGTAATCAACTCCAAGCACTGGCTGGACTTCTTTTGGGCTATTTTTAAAATGCAATGCTTCCCATCCGCAGAGCCCAAATGCTGCTGTTGCTCTTTCAACCTATCTCTTGCAAGATGCTACGCTGCTTTGGAAGGACGGAAAGAGATTCACAATAAATGAATTTCGTAAGTAACGTTCAAGGGTGTGAAGAGAGAGGCTTCAAAGGAGGAACTTTTATTCTCCAAAGACAATATCGATGCGTTAGAACCATCGACATGTCTCGATATTTTCACCAATAAACGCCCGTTCTTTTGTTTGATGTTTGATAATGAATAAAACCTCCATAAATTCATTTTGCTTGGCAACCCCGTAACCTCTCCCTCTACTCCCTCACTCTGTCTCTTTTACACAATAACAGGCACACACACACACACAGCACCAACCCCATGATAGTGAAAGCTAAAGAAATCCTCTGCTCAAAAAGTTTTCCTTTGTTGGCATCAAGGAAGCCAATACTAAAAGAAGTTTGCGAAAATCCCGTGAGAAACCACACACACAAACAAATTCATTTCCGAAATTTTTGAAATTTTCCTCCTGTCCTCTCTCTCTCTCACATAGTCTGTATTTACAGCCTGTATTTTCCAACTAATTTAGTTTGAAAGTCCTCCTCTCTCTCTCTCTCATCCTTCATCTAGTCTCTCCTCAGCTCTCTCCTCTCTCTCTCTCTCTCATAATCTGTAATCATAGCCTGTATTTTCAACTTTTTCAGTTCAAGTTAAGCATCTCTCTCTCCTCCTCTCTCTCATCTCTCCTCTCTCTCGTCTCCTCTCTCTCTCTCTCTCTCTTTAATGATCTGTATTTATAGCCTGTATTTTCAACTTCTTTAGTTTGAAGACATCGTCATTAATTTTTGTTTCATGCGCCTTCGGTCAAGTCCCTTTATGAGAATCAATCCACTCCTTTCGGCTCAAGAGATTCGGGTTATAAAGAGAAGGCCCACGAGACTGATCATAGTCTCTCCCTGATTTTGGGAAACCAGGTGAACTGAAAATAATGTTCCATGCTATGGCCATGACGACTGCAATTTTACATTCTACCGTAAAAACAAAATGAGGGCCTAACGATCACCTAAAAATGGGCTAAATTTTTCAGTTATCCTTGTTTTCATAAATTTCCAGCCAAGATCTCATAATCACCTGACTTACGAATTATCCTTAATGATTTCAAACAAGATCTTTACCATATCCTTTTAGTTTTAAAACATTAGCATAACGGCATTTTTTAATTTAAGGATTCAAACAGGTGCGATTAAGAACAAGTCTCGTGGAAAGCTTCGGTATTAAACTGGTTATTGTAATGCTAGTCAAACCATTATTTGTATACAGAAATTTATGTTATGAAAACTTCGTAAGCAAATAAGTCTTACGGGTCATAACTTAGCCTCGTTTTCACGGGACAGAACCAGCTGCGTTTCACATGAATCCCTTCTCATCCCCAACCCCCTCCCCGGTAAGGGGTTGGGGAGGGGGGAGGTAGGATGGCAAACCCTATTATAACCATCTTAGGGGTCCCTCACCATAACCCCTGCAAGTTTTCATGCCTTATGGGACCAGCCGTTATGGCCGTGATTGAATGACCAGGACGGACGGACAAGAACCTACGCCCATTAATAGTAAAGAGATAAAAGTTTTTTCTATTTATATTTGGTTTAACGAAGCCGTACCATGATGAATATTAAAGATACGATCGAATTTCATTTTGTTTACAGTGTAAATGAAAAATATTCAATGGATAACAAATTGATGCCACAAAAAAACATGCCAGATCGGATATTTCTTCGTGAAGAAAACAAAACGACGGTCCCGTTGTAATGAGAAACCCCACTCCAAATAATGAATAAAACCTGCAGAGTGATACTACATCATGTGTGGAAGCCTAACAGAGAGATGCAAAAACTAAACAAACAGGATCAAAAAAGGCATCGAATATAATACGAATAATCAATCCATACAATGAATATAATGAAGAAATGAAATAAAAAAAAGTAAAATTAATGAGTAGCAAAGGAAACCAACCAACCGTAAAAGTAATAAGTAAAAAAAGAAAAAAACAACCACACGGGGTTTTTTTTTTTTAAAATGTGCCTCTTTTGAGAAAATTCTATCCTCCCCTTTATGTAAGATCTCGGAGCGAAGGCCATTAGTAACCCATACATAGAGGTTGCATCCATGGACCTTCATCGGGTGGACCTGGGGCTTTCCAGTTTGGCATTTTCTTTAGTTGGGTGTGTCTGAAACTGGTGTCTGTCCGTGGATTCTCTGTGAATCTTTGTTTTATTCTCCCCTGTTTCTTCTTCCCTTGACTTCCTGGCAGCCTGGTTGGCATTTTGTTGTTTTGTGATACTGGATTGGCTCCATAATGTTTTCCCAGAGTCTTCTTACTTGGTTTCGGCTTCAGGAATTTCTGGCGGTGTTGTCTTCCCCTCTTAGTTGGTTTATTTAGTTAGTTAGTTATTATTTATCGTTATTATTATTATTATTATTTTATTATTATTATTTTATTTATTTTCTTATTATTATTAGGGAAAAACTCTCTATCCACGAGGAGTATCTATAATGTTTTCTAAAGGGTCCCAAAATAATGACAAAGTGTAAAAATGTCCGTGTTATGATTTTGAAGACTTTACAGAAACGCGTTTCCGAACCCTTCCCCTGGGTTTGATCTTTTCAGTCCAAATGCAACAAAAAGTTAACGAGAAGTAAAGGTCTTCAAAATTTATACACGGACTTTTTTACACTTTGTATTATTGTGGACCCTTTAGAACATTATTTATTATTATTATTATTATTATTATTATTATTTTAT
>NC_087206.1:67815694-67840694 GCF_015104395.2 Macrobrachium nipponense | reverse complement strand
GTCAATGACTAGAGAGGACGGCGTGACTCTAAAATTTAAAACAGCGAGTTCTCCTTTAGTCGGTTCTTTGATGAATACGGTGTGAAAAGAAACTGGATTTTTTTTTTTTTTTTTTTTTTTTTTTTTAGGAAAGGTTTCCTTACTCCAATATATTTGTCACTGAACAAAACTGTAAAGGAAAGGTTAAAGTGAGGCCATTTTTCGTACTGGGAAACAAATTCTATATTTATTTTAATTATTTCTAGATTCAATAAGTATTCGTTTATGAGTGATATGTTACATAAAATATGCGTAATTAAGGTGCACTGTGTATGTTTAAAGGCCACTATTTTTTCATTCAATAGGTGACTTGACATAGAGATAAGTTCATCCTTAGCAATATGCCAAAAAAAACAATACACTGAAACACGTATCACTGTATTCAAGAGAGAAAATAAATAGATAAATAAAGGGCCCCATGCTTAAAATAAAAGAGGAATGTACGTGACAATCACGCAAGTTTAAGCATTTGCGTTCGGGGTGGCTAAATGTTGACAGTCAAAAATAAATAAAATAAGAATCCCAAAAATGTGTAACTACAGAAGTATGGTATGTTTAATCCTTGGAAACTTTAACTTGCGTGAAACAATACCTGAACGTCGCAATGGGAAACCCTCTGTCCCCAGTGCTAAGTAATTTATATATGGAATTTTTTGAAAAGAAAATTTTAAATAATATAATTCCACGCAATGCACCTTGGTTTAGATATGTTGACGACATAATTTGTGTATGGCCAGGGAATGAAGATGTAAATAACTTTTTTGCCAGGTTAAATCAATTAGTACCATCAATTAAATTTACTATGGAAATAGAAAAAGATGAATGCCTACCCTTTTTGGATGTCCTCATACGGAGAAATAGTAGTGGGTTTAAGTATAGTGTTCACAGAAAACCTACTAATATTTCTTCCTATGTACATTTCTATTCTGGACAAAACAATAAGGTTAAAAGATCAGTGTTTGCTTCTATGTTTTTAAGAGCACTACGGGGGGGTATGTAGCCCAGAATATATAGATGAGGAAATAGATAAGATTCAGAATACAGGCAAGAAACTGAAATATCCATATAATGTACTAAACAATGCATTAAAAGCGGCAAAAAAAGACCATGTATCAAAATCAAAAAGAACCTTACAACAACAAAAATTTGCTTGTACTACCTTATAATAGTAATATGAAAGATATCCCACATCTCCTGAGAATTTTGGTGTTAAGTAGTTTTTAAAAACAATAAAACAATGAAACAGGTACTTATTAAGAACTCCCCCGACAATGCTAAAGGATGTGATATAAAATCCCGTGTAAGTCTTGTGACAACTTTTACATTGGTCAAACGGGGAAAGCACTGGAAAAAAGAATAGACAACATAAACAATGTGTGAGATATGCACAGGGGAAATAGTGGTATATTTTGTACATGTTAGTGACAATCATGCTATTAACTGGGAAGGGGGCAAAAAAGCTGGTGAGTTCTAATAATGCATTGGAAAGGAATATCATTGAATCTAGTTTTATAAAAGAAAGTTACAACAATAATATGAACATCAGTCAAGGAATGTATAAACTTGATCCTTTATATCAAAAGAAATTTGAAACTGTTTAAATTTTAAGGTTGGCTTGTAGAGATATATGAAAATAGGATTATTATATTTGTAAACACAGTAAAGGGGGCAGTAGTGGTAATGAGATGTTCAACCCGCCTCCCTGACACCTGTCAGGTGTGGACTTGTACCCTAAGCGGTAGTATCCCTTGAGAATTTATTGTAAATTTTAGCCTAATGATTTTTGAAAGCCACTCCTACCTTGACACCTGCCTGTGGGTGGATCTGCAGTCTCAAACTGTTGTGTGTATGTTCGTCAGTACTGTCTTTGTAGTATATATACTCGTGAATTCTAATACTATGTATCAGTCCTTTGTCAATGGCTTGAAAATAAAGCCGAAACCGGTCAGGACCTACAACCCTGTCTCTTATTTTTCACCTGTGGATATGTGATGATATATATATATATATATAATAATATATCTATATATATATATATATATAATAGGTATAACCTAAGTCCTCCCCACCTCTCTCTCTCTCTCTCTCTCTCTCTCTCTCTCACTCTTATGTTATGCTAGATAAATTTAAATAATGTAATGCTAAGTTTTTTAATGTTCATTGACTAAAGGCGCAAACATTGATTTTATTTGCTGTTAAGAGATTACATATATATATATATATATATATATATATATATATATATATATATATATATTATATATATATATATATATATATATATATATATATATATATATATATATAATATATATACTATATATATATATGTAATCACTTAACAGCAAATAAAATCAATGTTTGCGCCTTTAGTCAATGAACATTAAAAAACTTAGCATCACGTTATTTAAATTTATCTAGCATAACATAAGAGAGAGAGAGAGAGAGAGAGAGATGTGGGGAGGATTTAATTATATCATAATTAAGGTATTTGGATGGCAATAACCCTTGTCCCAGAGGGAATTGGGCCATCATAAAGTCTGTTTAGGAAATTGGCGCAGTAAAATTTTCAAAAGATCCGCGCATTGCCTCCGATGGAGCTAATGAGGTCTCTGGGTTCGTTCATTAGCGTCATAATGGGGGTTTTTTGGCCGCGACTGAACAGGATTTGTTAAAGATAAATATTTCACTGTGCATTATATATATATATATATATATATATATAGTATATATATATATATATATATATATATATATATATATATATATATATATATATATATATATATATATATATATATATATATATATATATATATATATATATATATATATTAGAAAAGATCCCCTAATTGAACAGAATTTGTTAGAAGTTAAAATTTAACTTTGTGCATTTTTTTCCGGAAAAGATCCCAACTGAACAACAGTTGTTAAAAATAACTATTTCACTTTGTACATTTTTTCTTTCGAGAAAAGGTCCCCTAACTGAACTACAGTCGTTAGAAATAAATATTTCACTGTGCATTTTTTTTTTTTGAGAAAACATCCGCTGACTGAAAATATGTCACTTAGTGTATTTTTTTTTTTGTTTTTTTTTTATAAAAGATAACTTTAATGAACAGAAGTTGCTAAAATAAAAAATTTCACTGAGCATTTATTTTTCTATAAAAAGATCCTCTAATTGACAAAAAAATTTTTTCAAAATAAAAAATTTTTCACTTCGTGGATTTTTTTTCTTGAGGAAAGACCCACCAACTAAACAGCAGTTGTTAAAAATGAAAATTTCACTGTACATTGCCTGCGTAGAGCACTTCTTCATCACATTGCTTCCGTCAAGGAAATGAAACAAGTATATTTTTGCTGCAGGAAATATACAGGATGTAGTAGCATAAACCTGTATTACTTCTGTGACTGAGCGGAGGGTCTAAAAAAACGACTGTTCATTTTTCTTGGAAACATTTTTCGTTTTCTAACACCGGCTTTTAAAGCCGTTTTTTTTCAAGAAGAAAAAGAAAAGTTTTCGTGTCAGGTTTCACCCACACGGAAATTCAACAGTTTTCTGCTCTGAAAGACCCACCCGTTTTTTTTTTTTTTCAGGCTGATATTTGAAACAAAAAATAATAAATAAATAAATGAAAAGTACATACAATAAAAATTAAAGAGATGTTCTGTTTTGAGAGTCGATTTTGTTATCTGAAGGATTCGTTTCATAATTGATACAAAAGGTGAAGACCATTCGTTTTCTCTATAATTCTGTTAAAACAGAGATCTGTAAGAACCGGGAACGAATTATCAAGGGTAGAGGCTAATTTGGTTACGAAAACATGAAGGACACAGAACTTCACACAAAAAACGTAATGGAGGGTGACGAGTACGTTGAAAGACTGACTAGATTTCAGTATGTGCGTGATATATATATATATATATATATATATATATATATATATATATATATATATATATATATATATATATATATATATATCGCTCTGCAAGTGTTGTTAATTGCAAAATAAGATCTTCCTTTCGAAAAATACAAGTTTCGTTTCAATATTTGATGCTTTATTCATTAATTTCGACTGCAAAAATTATGGCTTTCGGAGAATTAGGATTCTCAGAGCACTTTGTCGAAAGTTTGTTTTAATATCAAAATTTGTGGGAAAAAAAAAAATCTCAGATCAGTGATATTTACCTCCAAAGTGGCAACTCCGATCGCTACAGTTGGGATTCAGGAGAAACAAAGAACCTTATATAATAGGTGCATTTTGAGACCTAATACAGTTAACACTAATCGGTTAGATTGTTTTATGTCATCTTTGAATTTGGGTTAGTTCGCAAAATTAAGAAAATCGCCCATCAGGTCTAAAACTAATATCCTTGGGCTTTTAGAGGGGGAATGAGACATCTCACTGCTGCTATTTGAGATTTAAATAGAAACGGTAAAATTATGTGTAAATAAAACAAACGGTATGGTTAAACATATATATATATCTCTCATTCTCATATTTTATATTTTTAGAAATAATAAGATATACCATTTTAGAATTACGAAAAAATTGTGTAATTTCGTATTTGAATGAAAACCTCAGCTCCAGAAGTGTCCCTCTACCGCAAGGGGAAGCTCTCTCTCCGTGTTTTTAAACCCTCGTTTTCCATCGAAGGAATTCACTGCACAGAACTCGGGTATTTATGATGACTCTTCATTAAGGTAATTGCTGAAATTACTTCTTGATCAGCGTCTTTTCCATCTGAGATTAGAGACGATATCGCTCCATTGATCGTACTGCAGGAAAGGGCAGTCATTCGGTCTGGTTTGTTCTTTGCCGATGTCCAAAGGACGAGAGAAACTGAGAACATAGACCGATCTGAGGAAGGCTTCTGGTGTTCAGCTCTTTGTGTTAAAGGTGACACAGGACACGAAATGCTAAGAACTGGATGAAATCATTGCCTGCAGAATACGACTGACAGAACCCACCATGAAAATTGGTGAAATATGACTATGGACCCAAACTTTCATGGTCTAATGTGTCATTGGAATTTGGACACTTAGGCCTAAAGGCTACATCTTTCGTAGCTTAAAGAAAGAGTGTACCATTGCTTGATACTTTGGTTCTACGTATTGCTATTAGCTAAGTAAAAAACGCACTGATCTTCATGTGACAAAGTGAAAGCAATAAAACAACGCACGCACGAAAAAAAAAAAAAATGACATGCGTGAGTCTAGCAATTCACTTCCACCCCTTCATCTACGAAGCTTCTGGTCAAGTCTTCCACTATAAAGAGCCCCTTAAGACGTTCTGATTCACTTCAGTTTGCCGAGACCTGATAGAGTGAGGACGTGGCCGCTCCACTCAATGATTACGCTATAGATTAACTGAGCGAAAAAGGAGAGACTGAACTAAACTATGGTTGAAGAAATTAAATAAATGATCTATCAGTTTGTTTATCTAATGAATTGAAACTTTACCCTGGTTCAATTACGGTGAATGGAGGAGCAGGCTGACATGGAATTATTACAAACGGTGTCCCCTCTTATAGAAAAATAAAATCACTTGTATGGACACAACCAAAATCAATGTAGGAGAGGGTTGCTCGACACACTTCGCTACGAGCCACAAGTCGTTCATTGGGGCACCTATAATCCCAGAGACATGTACTACAGAAATTATTCAAGTTATACAATAAAGAGGTTTACAAAGGTAAAAAGTAAACTATGTTGCATACACAGCATCTAGCATATTATTGGTTACCTTCGGTCTAGTAGATACAGTAGATTTATAGTTCGTTAAAGCAGAATGGGCCTTTAAACCAACCGTTTTGTTGCCAAGGTAAAATATAACTTTCAAATCATTTCTACACAAATTAGTTTTATTTAACAGGAAAATTTAAATATTATTACAGTATTGCCATAAAACTTACTTACTGTGCGAAAAATACAATGTAATTTTTACAATAGTACTAATACATACAGGACATACCATACAAACACAATGCGTACATACATAACATAAACACATAGGCACTATCGGCAAGTGAAGATGCAGTTTTTCATTTAGCTTTCGTTCCTCGAATTTCCCATTTGTTTTTACTGAAAAGACATAATCTCGCTAAATTTACTCTAGAATATGAAAATACATAGGCAAATTATATCATATAACTTAAAACTGCAAAAAACAGAACCGTTCACACACTTAAAAACACGATATATGTCCGAGGTAATTAGAAATTTTCTCAGATGGATTCGTTCATAGAGATCTGTAGATAGAATGTGTTTCTGATTGTAGTACTATGTATCACGACGACAATATTTTCTCGTTTTGCTTCATGACGGGATATTATTTCATCATCGTAAGCGGTGAATGTAATTATTTAAGCTTCTATAAATTTATGTTTGTATTCTAAAGCGTTTAATGTTAGTTGACGTTAATGGCAGTCAATGTTGCGACGGCTAAGGTAGGTTTGGCAAATCTAGTTGCATCAGCAAGGGCGTTTTTCTATGATATGAGGAGGAGCCCTAGAACTCCGAACGGGAAAGTGCAAGTCACTGGATACTGGCTTACTTAACGGATTTCCACACTTTGATTTTTTGACGCTGACATGGATCGAATGCTAGTTGCTGTTTACAAAGTTACTGTCTTTGAAAATAAATCTTTATCAAGGTGAAAGTAACACGTCAGCTCAAGATTTTCTGGCTATGATCCATTACAAAGCAGTTCGTTCTTGGCCTACACGACTGAATTACTTTGTCGCGTGGCTAAAAGATCTCCCAACACATCAGCATTTTTTGCACGATATAAAACTTTAATTGTCTGTGCAATACATATTGAGTTATTTGTTGTAATAAATATTTTGACTTAACACAGCTTTTTTTCGTGAATGATTTGTGGATGAAAGCCGATTTTCAAAAGTACAGACTATATCAAGAGAGCAAGAATGACCTCCGCCTCTGTTTGAAATTCTCCACATCTTTTTACCATCTTTGAATGCCATGGCAACTGTCGAATATCAAGATTAAGGTATGAATTTCTTAGAGAATTAACTTGAATGCTGTGGTCCTTCAAATTTTATCTAACACGATCTTGGCAGCCAATAGCACCCTGTTCCCCAGGTATCTGTGCACCGACTCACCTACTCTTTCTCCATCACAAAACTGTCACCAATACATTAATTCCCTCTCTCTCTCTCCACTTCTAAAACATACTTTAAAAATATATATCACCACCAATCTCCCAAAGAAAAAAAATATGAAATTAAGTATTATTTTTATTTAAATAGCCTATGTTTTTCATGTAAGCAGCTTTTTTTTCTCTCTCTCTCCAATTTTAAAATATTTGAAAAAATATCACTCAATCTCTAAAAGTAAATTATAATGAATTAAGTATCTCTAGGCCTATGCTTGCGTGCGCGCTCTCTCTCCACACTTTTGAAACACATTTAAAAAAATATTATAAATTCACTCAAAGTAAATAATAATGAATTAAGTATCTCTATTGATAGGCCTATGTTAGCGCTCTTTCTCTCGTCATAATATTTCATTCTTTACTGTATTGTTCCTCACGATTTACATAAGTACTGCCAAAATTTTAACACGTTTTCTCTAATTTTTAAGATCCGTCTTCAATTACGCATGAAATTTACGTAAAGTTAATGGAAATCTAGAAAGCAACAAACGCTATGATTTTGAGCCCCATCCCCTTTCTAGAGTTGCCAGGCATTATTGAGCAATATATGTCCGAAGATTTAAGAAAATTGTATCTCCAATTTTCTTGTCGCCTGTACAAATACACACACACACACACACACACACACACACACACACACACACATATATATATATATATATATATATATATATATATATATATATATATATATATATATATATATCATACTCTCGCATTTGAGTTAGTTCCTAAAAATAACTAATTGTGGCGACGTGATTAAATGTAAAACGCTAAAATGATTTACGTAATGAAAGAAATGTGTATAATTGAAAAACATATACATCTCTCATTCTCCTATTTTATTATTTTATTTTAGAAATAATAAAAAATACCATTTTTAAAATTACGAAAAAATTGTGTAATTTTGTTATTTGAATAAAACCTCAGTTCCAGAAGCCTCTACCCCACGGGAATGCTCCTTCTCCTTCGCGTTTTACCCTCCGATTACATCGAAGGAATTCACTGCACAGAACTCTGGCATTTACGATGACTCTTCATTAAGGTCATTACTGAAATTACTTCTAGATTACGTCTCTTCCATCTGAGATTCGAGACAATATCGCTCCATTAATCTGTACTGCAGGAAAGAGCAGTCATCGGATCTGGTTGTTTCTTTGCCGATGTCCAAAGGACGAGAGAAAACTGAGAACATAGACCGATCTGAGGAAGGCTTCTTGTGTTCAGCTTCTTTGTGGTAAAGGTGACAAGGGACACGAAATGCTAAGAATTGGGTGGAATATTACGGAATAATGTGTCTATAGACTCGAACATGAAAGATGGTGAAATATGGCTATAGACCCAATCTTTCATGGTCGAGTGTGTCATTACAATTTGGAAATGTAGGCCTAAAAATGGCACCTTCTGTACCTTAAATAAAGAGTGTTACCAACCATTGCTTGTTATTTTGGTTCTATTGATGTTGGATAAGCTTAAATACAATAATATTTCACGTGGTAAAGAAACAATAAAATGAAGCGACGAAAAAAACAAAGAAAATTACATGAGTCTAGCAATTCACTCACAACCCTCCGTCTACCGAAGCTCTGGTCAAGTATTCTGCTATAATAGGGACTGCGAAAACTGATCTGGAAATTGAGGAATTGTATTTAAATCTACAAACGAAAAAGAGAGTAGACTTCCAATGAATGAAAATTCTCTCTGAAAGCAAGGCGAATGATTTTTTTTACGAATATAAGAAAGTCAAAAGTACCATTTAGAACATTTTGTGAAATAACAATCAACATAGATAACAGGAGGAGCTTCTTGCAAACGTAATTCATTTACAACATATAGCAATGAGTACCATAGACATTAGAATATATATGTATATATATATATAGATTATATATATATATATATATATATATATATATATATATATATATATTGCTACGTTTATAGATCGTTTCGCAACCCCGAAATTAATTAATTAGTATGATTTGGAAAACGGCAGCCATTTCCTCCAAATATCAGCTGATTTTTAGGAAAACGCGGGAACCAAAACCCCACCAGCCAGAGGTAGGGAGTTCCCCAGTTGGGGGAATATAGTCTTTTGCCAGCTTTAGGACGTATCTCGAAGGGAAGGATGTAGGCAGATTGGTACTTCTTAGACCTATATCTTATGCTCTTTTTCCTGTGACCCCTCTGCTGGCTGTATGCTCTGTTTCCAGGATTTGCCTTGCTCGTGGGGGGTTAAGCTGATCCCAACACCCCAAGCTAACCGCCTGCAATCTCCCCCAGTCGACTGCAAGACGCGACCTCGGACGGATGTCCAACCACCTGCCTTCCTGTTAGGCCTATCCAGGGCGTGAGTGGCGCGCCAATCGACCCAGGCCTAAGACAAAGCCAGGCCACGTTTTTCTACAAAGGTCCACACTGAACACGACATCCAGGTACGTCTTGTGAAACAGCATATTGCCAGTCTCTCCCATCCTATTATCTATTTGATCCCCATTTTCCCAATTCAATTTCCAACCCAAAAGAACTCATCCTTTTTGTTCCCTCTCACTGCCTCATGGCCGCATGCTTCCCCTTGTGTGATCGTCCCCAGACAAATGAAGTCATTGCATACCTCAGTGATACATTAAAAAGTTCCTTTTCCCCAGTGTTAGAGAACTAAACCAAATGAAGTGGGCAATAAAACCTTTTTCTTTTATCTTGTTTAATCTGGGATTCTTTTTTCCAGATTCCCTGAGTCACGTGTCACGTCTCTCTGCCCACAAGTGTTGCATTACCCAAGTTTATGAAACCAGCTTGTATGAAAATCACATCTTAGCCAGCTATCCATTTGTGAGAGATTATAAGTCCCAACGTGGGACCATTAGCCTTTATTTTTCTCCAGGCCAGTACGAGCCTTTTGTAAATAAATAGCTGTAAAGTAACTAGTTGAATTTCTGGCGACCTATTCCTCTAGATTAAATATCATTAATAATCAGTTTTACGGTAAGTTCAATTAGTTTCCTCTTGTCCTCCCTCAATTATTTCTGTTTACGTATATTAGCCTCTCTCAAGGCCGGGATAATACCTAACAGTGACGACTACTTGCCAGCATCGAATCTGGGCTTGCTTAAAAAAAGCTTGTAAATCGCGTTATCCCTTGTAAAACGAATGTAAATGTTTTTCAAAGCGAAAAAAACTAAGCACACTTGCACGGAAGACAGACACTGACTCACGGTAAGGTATACCATTCATTGATATGATTATTCTATAACAAATGTTAGCTTAAGTACGTTTAAGTATTTTCTCATAAAGTGGTTAAAAGAGCGTAGGTAGAAATCTTATTATTGTAACGGCGAATGCGCCAGAGCTTTTATTTTAGCACCGAGGAAACAATTTGCCCCGCGAATTCTCTGTTACTTTGTGCTGTCCTCGTCGGACGAGATAGAGCACGTGTGTAGAATAGATGCCAATAAGAAACCAGATCAAACTAGGAATTGCTTTGCCAGGGTTTATTGCTGTGGAAAGCCTAGCAAGTTAGGAGTGTTTTACTAATAGTTACGGCAAAAGAAGTGTACAATTCTTTTGTCTGTGATATGTTAGGGAATTCATTTTAACTTAGTTTTTCATTCCAAGAGTTGGTAAACCGCTCTGTCAGGCTAACTTCTCAGCTTCGCGCACGCGCACTCTCATGCCTGCCAGTTAAACCTTCGGCTCACTCACAGCGGCAGCCATGTGTTATCTCTTTAAGCATTACCTAAACAATTTAAGCAAAGTAACGTAAGTCTCGAAGTTTTAACGTAAATAATATCAATCTCGGTACTAGTATCTATCGTTCTGCCAGAGAAATTAACGTAATTCGCCTTGAATAAGAAATTAGAAGTTCGTGTTGTAAATTGCCTCCGCGTTTACAGAGGATCAGCTGTTTGAACGACACGCTGATAGCGCACCGCGCTACCCAACTCGCCTCACGTGTTTCACCTCGCTCGCATCGCTCACGTCGCTCGCTGAGCGAAGTTTCATTTCACTTCGTACTTAACGTAACCTCATTCACAAATGTTTGCTAACATTTTCATTTTAAAATCCTTACCGTCATTTCACTGTTCACAGGGACCTAGTAATCTTACATAAAGTTAACGTAAATCTTCAAGTAGAATAAATTACAAGAATTGTTAACGTAAAACGCGTCTTTGTAAAATTCATATGTAAACGCAAATCATTTCATAAGCGCACGCCGCTACCAGTAACGTAAAAATCGTTCACCACGAGCGCGTTATCATTTTCATAAAACGTTATCCGAAGCAATTCTTTCATTACACGTTAACGTAAGTAAATAATTTAACGCAAGTTGCGTCATATTAAACTAACATTAGTGGTTCAATTCAATATAAGGGAGTCATTCATATATCATTTTCCACCCTCTCAGAGAGAGAGAGAAGAGAGAGAGAGAGAGAGAGAGAGAGAGAGAGAGAGAGAGAGAGAGAACCAGAACCCAGTATTCACGAAGCCAAGAGTACTACATCTTACCATTAATTATAGCGTGCAGAATTAACATTATTTTAGTCTCTTGTGTCTTTCATTTACACTGAGCGTGATACGTACGCGCCTGTGTCCATTGCAGTTTGCAAGCATTTATTTATTTCATTTATCGAGTACTTCAGCGAGGGACTGAGCATTTCTAAAATTTCCATTACCTGTCGTTGCCCGAGTGGCCTTTTTCATTTTCTTTATCACAAAAGACTTGCGTATACCGCAAGCACAACCCGCACATTGTGCCCACGCAAATTCATTACTTCCAGACAGGGAAGTCGTTATCAGTTTAAGAACTGGCCACCACCAGTGCACGTCAGGTCTTACCATTTTACAGTGCCACTAATTCTTGACACTGTCCATCGACTGGCGGCTGAAGTACTCCCACCTTTTACTTTCTCTCCTCCACCATTACACTCTGCCACGAACAGAGTACCATTTCACTTCAGTATATTTAAGTATACTGCATGTAGTGTCCGGGACACACCAGCACGATACCAGTGCTCCAAGGAACACCTCCTCATAAGCGCCGTGCACCTGTACAGGCCGTACAGGTAAGCCATTAAACCTGCGTGTCCGTCCTACGGAACGCCCATTCATTAGAGTATCCACCTTTTGGATCACTGAACCAAGGAACGCCTCCGAAAGTGCCCCGTGCACCTGTATTGGACCTACAGGTAGCCCATTCCAACGTCTCCCAAGTTGGGAACGCCCATAAGTGTGACATACGCCGCACACTTCATTCGATTTTTTCACCTCCTCAGAAGGTGCCATTCACAAAGTGCCACCGAGCACCCAGTCTTTTCAGACTTTTCATTACCATTATCGCAGAACCCATTTCCCAGTGAGTGCCACTTTACCCAGTAGGCACTCCCATTCCATCCATTACCCTTCCTGGCCATTATTTTAAACTTTATCAGAACCTCCACTGCAGCCTAAAGAAATGGCTTCTGCTGCCCATCCACATATATCCATGGAGCTGGAGAGGCTCCAGACACTCATGCTCTGGGCACGAACGCCGGTTACACTGGGCAGGAACTCACCCAGTGTGGGTGAAGGGGCAGACGGACAATCCTGCTCCTGCAAGAGAGAGCCGCCAGAGAAGAAGAGAGGAACAAAAAAGAAGCAGAGAGAAAGCATGAGCTAGCTCTCAAGGAGAAGGAGCCTCGAGGTGGAGAAGGCACGACAGGTGAACGCCGAAGCCCTAGCCATGCAATCCCAGCTCCCAGCCCCACACCTACGGTGTCGTCCAATCCTATAGCCAGCATTAACGCTCATCATCCGAAGTGGACTGAGGATGAGCCCGAGGCATGGCTGGAAGAAGTGGAAGCCTTATTCGAGAACTACCCTACCACTGAGATAGAGAGGGCCGCCCTGCTTGCCAAGCACCTGGATGGCAAGGCTAAGACTGCCCTCCGCTCACTGGATCAGGGTCAGCGAGGGGACCTGGTGGAAGTTCGCCGGGTCATTACGGAGGCCTATGAAATCACCCCAGAGAGGTGGAGGCAGCGTTTCCGAGGTCAGGCAAAGGAAGTTGGTTGGGCCTGGGGTGGGGAGATTACTCCTACCACCCACAAAATCCAAGCCGGCAGCGGTGATTTGAGGCCATGTCGTGCACCTAGTTCCCAGGACCTGTTTAAACAGGATCATGCTGGAAGACCTCTACCAGTGTGTACCTGGGCCACTCGCAGTGCACCTTAACGACAAGCAACCCAAGACGCTTGCGGAAGCTTGTCGCCTGGCTGACGACTGGGAAACTTTCAACCCCTCTCACAGCATCACCCACCGACGGCATGGTCCGACCCGGTCCTCTCTCTGGATCCACACGGCCAAAGAACGCCCACCAAGGACACCCACGGACTTGCAACGTTTGCAAGAAAGTGGGTCAACCCTCGCAGCAGAGTCCCGCCTCAAGAGCGCTGCGAGCCACAAACCCCTCAGAACCCTCCTAGGCCACCGAATGTTGCATCACCTCCTCTCAAGACCAGTCAGATGCCTTACGGAGACCAGGCCCGAGCAGAGGGACTCCTGCAGAGCCTGTGGGGCTACAGGGCACTACTCCCCTGGATATCCCGGGTGCCCCAAGCACGTGCCTTCGACCCGGCACGTCCACCTGATCAGTGCCACAACCCCCTCGGCCGTTATGCCCGAGTCCAGGTCTCACCCTGAGCGGGTGTGGACCACTTCAGTCACAGTGGCACCCCTGGATGGCTCTACCCTACCTGTGACTCTGCCAGTTACGGTAGATACCGGCTCCGATCTGTGTCTCATAGACCGGGACCAAGTGCCAGCCAGTGCCACAGTCGACGAGCACATCAGGTGGGCCATGACTTGGGTCGAAGGGCAGTCCAAGACCATTCCCAATGTCGTCCTGCAGGTCACCACTCCTTGGTGCACCAAACCTCACCGCCTAGGTGTAGTGCATACGATTCGGCATGGAGTAGGTTTCCTATTGGGACGGGACCTCCTCTGGGGATGTCCCTCCCCCACACCACTCCAGGGCCAAGCTACCTCACCACATCAAATCACGGCCAGAGAGGACTCTTCACCTGTGCCAGAGCACACTGCCAGCCTTGGTGACTCCACAGATTCGCAACCTGTGGGGCCATCTCGGCCTTACCGTCCAATGCCACAGAAGAAGTTCTCGAACCAGTTCTGCCGAGACTGTGGCCGCAAGGGTCATATGTCTGCCAACTACGTAGGGTGCGCGAATTACAATATTCCTGCCATCGCAATGGCAGTTACCAATCCTTCGTTACTAGGACCCCCAGCTCAGGGCCCTATAACCATCGCACCCCTCCAAGGTCATTATCCACCAAGCCATGTCAGAGCCTTTGATGACTCTGGCGCTCAAATCTCCCTGATACGGAAGATCCAATCCCCCGAGGGGCTACCATTGATAGACGGCAACTGATCACGATTGAAGGCATCAATCATAGTAAGATGATCCTTCCCACCGTCCAATTGAGAGTCGTACGACCTCACCTTACCAAGGTATGTACACTTGCAGTTGCAAGCTACCTTCCAGGAGGTTACGACCTCATCCTAGGGCATGACCTGAAGTCTCCCATTACCAAGGGCCCGCTGAGAGGTATTGCACCTCCGGTACCCGCCACAGGTCCAGTCGACCTCAATCTCTGCCAGTGCCACTTGGCAGCACCGAGCAGTGCCAAGCTCCGTCCAGCCTGGACGTAGAGCCACCACAGAACTTGACTTCTGCGCCTGGCCCCGAGCTAGCGCCGGCACCTAACCTTATCAAGGGTCCTCCTACAGGAGATCCTCCAAACAGGCATGAAGCTTACCACAGCCCATGGCCAATCCAAGGTCCATGAGTCTTCTTCACCCTCACCACTGTCGCCCGAGGATGAACCTCCGGCAGACCTAACATTCTCACCTCATCTGGAAAACCAGGAACTGCCCGACCAGGAGTCAGCCTGGAGTTTTCCCCTTACGACGGTTGTCGCAGCAGCCGAAGTGAGGGCCTCCCCTGCAGTAGGTTCCACCTCTACGACGGTTGCTGCAGATACCGAAGTAGGGTGTTCTCCTGAAATCCCTCAGGCTACCACTGCCTCTGCTCCTGCCGGCGTTTTTGGCCTTTCCCCAGAGTTGGTGCCTCGTCTACTCCAGACTGGTTTTTTTATAGCCAGGTCCTGGAGGAATAAGAAGAAGAAGAAGAAGGGGACGTAGCAAATCATTAACACACTAACCAAAGTGCCACATGCTCTCCTTGACACCTGTGCCCGGGGTACAGCGTCGCATTCAATTGCAGAGTGATCCTGGCACCTACCCAGAGAAGGTAGCCAGCCTGATCTCTGCCAGTAGAACTAACCCTCTAACCCCTAGCCATTGTAATACTAACCCTCACTTAAATATAATTACCTCATTGCATTTCCATCCTGGTCAACTAACCACTCATCATCCCCACGCATCATTACCTCTCATCATGTATTTTAACAATTCCGTCGCTGAACTACTGCTGTGCGTACCACACTCTGGAATGATTGCGTCTTCATTTAACTATAATGAGTAGGTTAGGCTAATGATTTAGTACCAGGGCATTAGGTTAGTAGCAAGTAGAATTTTCAAGTAACCTTATCTAGGGGTAGAGTAGACTGTCGTCACAGGAAACCCCGTAGTTATTACTTAGGCTAGACTACATTACTACATTAAGTTAGTACACTTAGCATCTCCACCTATAAGTTAGGTAGGCCACTGTAGTTAGCTGTATCGCTGCTCAAAAAAACTTCAAGTTGGAGTAGGAGAACTGGGTAGTCGAGACGATCAATTTATTTAAGCCAAGACCTTCACGCCGAAAGGGAGTGAATGCCTTCTAACAGGGGGAGCTGCTACGTTTATAGATCGTTTTGTCTACCCCGAAATTAATTAATTAGTATGATTTGGAAAACGGCAGCCATTTCCTCCAAATATCAGCTGATTTTTAGGAAACGCGGGAACCAAAACCCGCCAGCCAGAGGTAGGGAGTTCCCCAGTTGGGGGAATATAGTCTTTGGCAGCTTTAGGGATGTATCTCGAAGGGAAGGATGTAGGCAGATTGGTACTTCTTAGACCTATATCTTAAGCTCTCTTTCCTGTGACCCCTCTGCTGGCTGTATGCTCTGTTTCCAGGTATTTTTGCCATTGCTCGTGGGGGTTAAGCTGAATCCCAACACCAAGCTAACCGCCTGCAATCTCCCCCAGTCGACTGCAAGACGCGACCTCGGACGGATGTCCAACCACCTGCCTTCCTGTTAGGCCTATCCAGGGCGTGAGTGGCGCGCCAATCGACCCAGGCCTAAGACAAAGCCAGGCCACGTTTTTCTACAAAGGTCCACACTGAACACGACATCCAGGTACGTCTTGTGAAACAGCATATTGCCAGTCTCTCCATCCTATTATCTATTTGATCCCCATTTTCCCCAATTCAATTTCCAACCCAAAAAGAAACTCATCCTTTTGTTCCCTCTCACTGCCTCATGGCCGCATGCTTCCCCTTGTGTGATCGTCCCCAGACAAATGAAGTCATTGCATACCTCAGTGATACATTAAAAAGTTCCTTTTCCCCAGTGTTAGAGAACTAAACAAATGAAGTGGGGCAATAAAACCTTTTTCTTTTATCTTGTTTAATCTGGGATTCTTTTTCCAGATTACCCTGGAGTCACGTGTCACGTCTCTCTGCCCACAAGTGTTGCATTACCCAAGTTTATGAAACCAGCTTGTATGAATCACATCTTAGCCAACTATCCATTTGTGAGAGATTATAAGTCCCAACGTGGGGACCATTAGCATTTATTTTTCTCCAGGCCAGTTACGAGCCCTTTGTAAATACATAGCTGTAAAGTAAACTAGTTGAGTTTCTGGCGACCTATTCCTCTATTCTCTTGTCCTCCCTCAATTATTTCTGTTTACGTATATAGCCTCTCTCAAGGCCGGGCTAATACGTAACAATATATATACATATATGTATATATAATAGATATATATATATATATATATATTATACATATATATATATATATATATATATATTGTAATGGAGTTCGTATTTTCGAAGGTAACATCTAATTCGGAAGAGGTTTTTTTTCTTTTTAATAAAAGTCAAGAAGATATAAACAAGGATTCTTCCGTACATATATATATATATATATATAATATATATATATATATATATATATATATATATATCAAGCTACAAATGTCCTTTAATATCTAATTCGCTCTACCTCGGAATTAATATATTTTCATATATGTTTAACAGAGGGGGAATTTATTAAGCGATAATAGAATTGGCACGCAGACAGGCGCGAACCATCGACCTCTCAATTCCAGGTTGTCTAAGGGTTCACTGCCAGTCCTGGAATTGAGAGGTTGATGGTTCGCGCCTGTCGGCCGCCAATTCTATTATCACTTAATAAATTCCCCCTCAGTTAAACATATATGAAAATATATTAATTCCGAGGTAGAGCGAATTAGATATTAAAGGACATTTGTAGCTCGATATATGTATATGAATCACGGTAATGTGATAGACTTATATATATATATATATATATATATATATATATATATAATATATATATATATAATATATAATATATATAGTTAAGATATATAGTTTATATTCCTGTGCAATGATGTTATATTTACTAATATATATTTAATGAATAAACATTAAACTATTTTTTTTAATATTTCCTTGAGCTAATGAGATGTTACTTTAAAAAAATTACAAGATTTATTTCAATAATTCATACTTTATTCATAACGTTTTAACGTAAAAATTAAGGCTTTCAGAGAATAACGATTCTCAAAATACCTTTGTGTAAAGAAAGGGCCCCATGGACGTTATATAGCCGGATCAGGTCATCTGAACCGGAAGTAAATCTCACTGTTTATGGAGTTATTGTCAGACCAAAAGTGGGCGGAGCCGTCGGCCTCTCCGACCAACTCGCAACATAACGTTGCCAGGTTCATGGCCTCCGATTTAGTTCAGGTGGCCGGAAGCCTTTCACGTCTATGGGCGTGAGCTGAAGATTTACTTCAGTTTCAACGAAAACGCTGAAGTGGCAACATGGCAGCTACGTCCGCAGCTAATGAGTTCTGGGAGGAGTTCATTAGACGTCGTAGGATAAATTAGCTGGAAAATTACAGAAAGAAGCAATATATATATATATAACTATATATATATATATATATATATATATATATATATATATATACACAAACACGCACACATATATATACATATATATAATCTCGCATATCTAGTGGTATGTAGTCTGGTATACAGTATGTCAATGATCCGTTAAAGCAGAATGGCCTAAGCTTAAACCTACGGTTCTGTAGCAAGTAAGAGTATAATTTTCAACTCTTTTGTACACAAATTTCTTGTTTATACAATGAAAATTTCAGTATTAAAAATATTATCATAAAATTTTATTTTATGTCCGGAAAATACCTCTGAAATTAAAGCAATAGTCCTAAACCACACATACATATGTGTGTGTGTGTGTGGTTTAGTACTATTGTTTAAATCACATTGTTATTTCCTGAGCATAAATTAAAAGTTTATGATAATATTTATAATAAATTTTTAAAACTGTCCTGATATGAACTAAAAATTTTGTGCACCAAAGAATTGAAACTTGTACTCTCACTTGCATACAGAACCGTAGGTTTAAGCATAGGCCTATTCTGCTTTAACGGATTATAGACCTACTGTACACTAGACTATATAGACTATGCAGAATGTGTATACAACATTAGTTACTTTTACCCTTGTAAACTCGTGTTGCATAACTTGTATAATTAATTGCTTTACATGTCTCTGGGATTATATGCCCCAAGGAACGACTTGTGCCCAGCACCATCTCGTATTACAGTGATTTTGATTGTCTTATACAAGTGTTTTTTTTTTTTTTTATTTATTTCTATAAGAGGGGAGACCATATATAAGTATTTCATGTCGGTCTGCTTGTCCATTCTCTGGTAATTAAACAGTTATGATTTGATTCAGGTTCCTTTTAGCTTGGGTTTTCCATTTTCTGCTTGAAGAGTGCAGTTAGTCTATAGCGTCATAACGAGCGGAGCAGCCATGTCCTCACTCTACCAGGTTTCGGCGAACTAGAGTGGATTCGAACGTCTATGGGCAACGTGGATATCGGAATCAGAACGGAACTTCATCCGCCGGTCGTATCGTCTATGGGGCCCTTAAGTTTGTTTTATATAAAAATTTTTGGGAAAAGAAAAATTCATATCATGGGGTTTTAACATCTAAGTGACACTCGGATCACTACAGTCGGGACTCAGGAGTATAAATAACTTATCTATTAGGTGCACTTCGAGACCTAATACAGTTAATGCTAATCGGTTGGATTATTTTATGCCATTGTTGTAATTGGACTAGTCCCCCAAAAATAACAAATCAAAGTTTCGGCTAGAGAGAAATACATGGATACCGTTGATCGGGGAAAAGTGACTACTCTCTACTATTTGTGATTTAAATAGAAACGTTGGAATGATATATGAAATAAAAGAAATTTGTATCGTTAAACATATACATCTCTCATTCTCATATTTTTATTTTTGAAGTGATAAAGAAATATCATTTTTAAAACAATGAAAAAATTGTTTGTTAATTGAGTGAAACTTCAGCTCCAGAAGCGCCCCTCTACCGCAAGGGTAAGTTCTTTCTCCTTCGTGGTTTACCCTCGTTTTCCATCGAAGGAATTCACTGCACAGGACTTGGGTAATTACGATGACTCTTCATTAAGGTAATTTCATAAATTACTTCTTGATTAACACTTTTTCCATCTGAGATTCGAGACAATATGGCTCCATTAATCTGTACTGCAGGAAAGAGCAGTCATCGGATCTGGTTTGTTCTTTGCCGATGTCCAAAGGACGAGAGAAACCGAGACATAGACCGATCTGAGGAAGGCTTCTGGTGTTCAGCTTCTTTGAGTTAAAGGTGACACAGGACATGAAATGCCACAAAAAATAATTGAATCAATAAAATATATTTCACTTGTAAAATTCACTTGTTTTTATGTAAAACGTCCAAGTATTACTGTTATAGTGTTAGATGATATCAAAGTATCTAACTATCTAACTATTAGTAAGTGGCCTGCTTCTTGACTTTTCCTATGTAAGAAATTGTTCATAAAAAATTTCCGGTTTTTGTAATAAACTTTTTTCTGAGTGGTAAACATTTTCGGTTTTTGAAAATAACTAAAACTAAACCCATCAAGATGCCTCTGCAGTATGTCTAAGCATAAGGAATAAGAAAAAGCTCATTGATAATAGTCATCTATTTGTGAAAGAACGAACACGTGGCGAAAACACTATTTGGAAATGTGACCAGTTTTATAAAAACAAGGTGCCAGGCAAGAGGTCATACAAATGAAGATCCCATTACAAAAGGATTGGGAGAACACAATCATGCAGGAGATATTGCTCATGTTGAAGCTGCCAAAGTGATCAACTTATCTAAAGAAAAGCAATCACAACTCAAGAATCACACATTTTATCGCAACCCAGGCGCACGTTGGAGTATCCCAAGAAGTTGTGTGTCTGCTACCACCACCTCAGCACGTAAGAAAGAATATACGAAATGCTAGAAATACCGCAACACAAATTCCTGCAAATCCAGGGTGGTTACTCCGATTAGGCATTCCTCCGCAATATAGGATAAGACATTGCATTTTGTTCCTGTCTCCGATGTGTTAGCACTTTTGAATATTCAATTGACAATAATGATTTTCCTGAGGAAGCCCAGCCTGTCTTGGATTACGCTGAGGATTCGTGGACGCAAATAATCAATGTGTCTGAAAATTGCCCAGCTCTGATTATCTAAGAGGAATCGCGCATAGTTTGTCGTTTTGAGGTTTTGGGTACAAAGACAACTGTCTCTCAGATGTGGATTTTTTTTTTTAATATGGTTAGAATAATTTTTGTTCTTGAAATATTTGTTTTAATATATGCTGTTTTACATTACATATATTTGAAAATAGATGATAAAAAAAGCTTTTCAAAGAATGTCGCTTTCTTTATTATCCACTTTTTTCTTAGACTGATTAATTGAGTTAAAAAAATAAGACTAGCGTCAAACAACTAATAATCATCGACGCTAAAGGAATAAATAGAAAATAAAAAAAAGACATTTAAAATCCCCTTAATACAAAAGTTGTTTGGTGAGTATTAGAAAAGTTATAAACGTTTTGAAACTAAATATGCTGTAACATGTTTAGTATGTTTAAAAGTGTTTCACAGTTGATTATCCAATTAGATTTTCCAACATTAAATAAATATTTTTACTTTTAAAATAAAACAAATCATGCTTAAAAACGAGAATCATGAAAAGCATAAAACCAAGTAAAAATCATAATCATTAATCTTATTTATTTTAGTAAGAAAAGACAACAAACAGGCTACTTGCAAATAGTTAAAATACCCCTTTAACGCCGATTGGACGTATTAAACGTCGATATAAATTGTCTCTTGGGTGCCGATTGGACGTATGGTACGTCGATATAAAAAAAGTTTTTTTTTTAAATTCGCTGAAAAATACTTATAGGACTACCAAACGAAAACTTTTGAATCACGCGCCTTAGGGGATGCTGGGAGCTCACGGATCAAGGCGTTGTTTTGTTTACAATCGTTACCCAGGCGCGCAAGCGCGAATTTCTTTTTTCTAACACTAAAAAACATCAGCGACACATCTCAGAAATTATTTCATCACTTTGACATAATTTTTGCACCATTTTAAATTAGCCGTTACATCGAGTATTATATATGGAATTGTGTGGAATTTCATGTAGAATACAACTAAAAACAACCCATGGTTGTAGCTTTTATCAGTTTTGAAATATTTTTATGTAAATAGGCGATGTGCCAAAATTTCAACCTTTGCTCAACTTTGACTCTACCGAAATGGTAAAAAAACGCAATTGTAAGCTAAAACTCTTATATTCTAGTAATATTCAATTATTTACCTTTATTTTCAACAAATAGGAAGTCCCTAGCAATATATTTCGATTATGGTGAATTTATGAAAAAAAACTTTTTCCTTACGTATGCGCGGTAACTCTTCCGAAAAAATCATAACTTTTTTCGTCCGATTGTCGTAATGTTTGCACCCTTTCAAATTAGCCGTTACATAAAGCTTTATATATGGAAATGTGTGCAAATTCATGTAGAATACAACTAAAAACAACCCATGGTTGTAGGTTTTTCCGTTTTGAAATATTTTCATATAAATAACGATGTGCCAAAATATCAACCTTCGGTCAACTTTGACTCGACCGAAATGGTCAAAAAATGGAATTGTAAGCTAAAACTCTTATATTTAAGTAATATTCAATCATTTACCTTTATTTTGCAATAAAGTGCAAGTCTCTAGCACAATATTTCGATTTATGTTGAATTTAAGAAAAAAACAAAAAAAAAAAAATTTCCTTACGACCGCACAGGAACTCTTCCAAAAAAATTCTGAAAATTTTTCGTTCGATTGTCGTAATGTTTGTACCATTTTAAATTAGCCGTTACAGTAAGGTTTATATATGAAAATGTGCGCAATTTCATGTAGAATACAACAAAACCCACCCATGGTTGTAGCTTTTATAAGTTTTGAAATATTTTCATATAAATAACGATAAGTGCCAAAATTTCAACATTCGGTCAAATTTGACTCAACCGAAACGGTAAAAAAAAAAAAAAACGCAATTTTAAGCTAACACTATTACATTCTAGTAATATTCAATCATTTACCTTTATTTTGCAGCAAATTTGACGTCTCTAGCACAATATTTCTATTTATGGTGAATTTATGAAATAAACGTTTTCCTTACGTCCGATTGTCGTAATGTTTGCACCATTTTAAATTAGCCGTTACATAAGGTTTTATATAGAAAATGTGCGCAATTTCATGTAGAATCAAAAAACAAATCATGGTTGTAGCTTTTATGAGTTTTGAATATTTTCATATAAATTACGATAAATAGAAAAAATTCGTCCTTTGGTCAACTTCAACTCAACCGAAAATGGTCGAAAATTGCAATGTAAAGCTACAGCACTTACAATCTAGTAATAATCTATCAATTACCTTCATTTTGCAACAAACGGGAAGTCTCTAGCACTATATTTCGATTTATGGTGAATTTTGAAAACAGCTTTTTTTTTCGTCCGCGCATTACGAATTCATGCATCATTTTGTGATAATATTTTCTCTGTGTTGCCTTGATCGTTTTACAATGTGTGATACACCAAAACTGATCGCAATTTAGTGTACAATAAAACTAAAAAAAAACCAAAATTAACACGTTAGCTTTAACCGTTTGCTCACAGCGCGATTTGTACACAATTATATATGAAAATATTTTTGCGCTGTCATATATCACAATATTTATATATGATAATAATATTTTTTTTCATTTCTGATGGTTGCATACTAAACTTCAGGCAGTGACAAAAAAAGGAGCCAAAAATGAACTCTTAATCTTGAAAACTAAGCGTACTGTGATTTTTTGAAAAAAAAAAAAAAAAAAATTCCGCTTCGCTCACTCGCGAACGCAGCCGGAATACGGGAGACAATTTTTAAAATACTGCTTTGGCGTTTAAGGGATACTTTGATCCCCATCAACAACCATAACAGTAATACAGGGAACGTTTTACAGGAAAACAAGTGCATTATATTTTATTAATCATTTATTTTTTTTTGCCTTGTGCGCTTTACTTAGCTTCCGGTGAAAGAAACCTTATGATTAAATCCCTAACGATGTGATATATTTACGATATATCACATCGTGATATATCGATGGAAATGTATGAGATGTAATTACCATTCAATGAAATTACCACAATGAAATTACCACGATGAAATTACTGCGATGAAATTACAGTGAATCACATAGACCGATCTGAGAAAGACATGGTGTTCAGCTTCTTTGTGTTAAAGGTGATACAGGACACGAAACGCTGAGAGTTGGGTGAAATATGACCTAATAATGTGTCTATAGACCCGACCATGTAAAATGGTGAAATATGACTGTAGACCCAATCTTTCATGGTCAAGTGTGTCATTACAATTTGGAATTGTAGGCCTAAAGACGGCACCTTCTGTAGCTTAAATAAAGTGTTACCATTGCTTGATATTTTGGTTCTACGTATTGCTGTAAGCTAAGCTTGAAGGAATTCATCTTTCACGAGATAAGGAAAGCAATAAAACAAACCAACGAAAAAAACAAAGAAAATTAAATGATTTTAGTAATTCTGTCAAGTCTTCGGCTATAATAGGGACTCGAAAACTGATCTGGAAATTAAGGAATTGCATTGAAATCTACCAACGAAAAAGGAAGAAGACTTTGACTGAAGAAAAATTCTCTCTGAAAGAAAAGTACTGATTTTTATACGAATATAAGAGTCAAAAGTAAACATTTAAAACATTTTGAGAGATAACAATCAACACAGATAACAGGACGAGCTTCTTGCAAACGTAATTGATTTGCAACATATAGCAATGAGTATCAAAGACATAATATATATATATATATATATATATATATATATATATATATATATATATATATATATATATATACATATATATATAAATATATATATATATATATATATATATATATATATATATATATATATATATTAGATTGTCACCGAAGGAATAAACTGAATATTGTTTTATCTTATTTTTTCCGAGTGTCTGCTTTTTGTGTGCATTTTGTGCATTCCTTAAATAATATTAGTTGTTAAGATACCCA
>NC_087206.1:67776342-67815194 GCF_015104395.2 Macrobrachium nipponense | reverse complement strand
TGGGTATCTTAACAACTAATATTATTTAAGGAATGCACAAAATGCACAACAAAAAGCAGACACTCGGAAAAATAAGATAAAACAATATTCAGTTTATTCCTTCGGTGACAATCTAATATCGCTTCATCCCTAACTTGTTTTCGTAGGAGGCTTTGGGTATTTGGCGAGATTATTAATGTGCTTGAAGGCTACTCTTCTAATAACGAAATTCACGACACAGAATAATTAATCTCCGGCGATATGAGACTGCGAACTCTCGCAAGTGATATTAGGTAACTCCTTCAGTCAACAAGATGGCAAAGGAACTGGAAAACAGTGTTGCCACATTTCTTTAAAAAAAAAAAGCTGGACATTTTCTAAAAAAAAAAAAATCTGAATAAATCTGTATATTATAAAATTACTCTGTACAAAAAATTTGAGGAATTGGTAGCTTTTTTTAGCATATGCCACTGAAAATAGCATGTAATAGAGGAAAAAACTGAATACTTAGGATTAATCTGTATAAATGGCACCACTGATGGTGCGTCAGATAGTCCAGATAAAACCGGTTTAGAGCAGCTGCTACAGCTTCCATTTCTTGTCTCAGTTTGAACGTTATAAATCCATTTTCATCTTTGGTGAGATGAAAATTATCTTCACGTATGAATGAAGGAGAATTGGAAGGAAATAAAATCTCGGACAATGAATTGACTAAATAAAATACTAAAATCTCTTCGGACGCAAAGATGAAGAGGACAAGAAAGTAATTAGATAATGCCAATAACGCCTGGAGAATAAAATTTTCGATAAAAAAAAGAGACTATTTTATTGTTTTTTGGTCAGCAATGCATTTTAGGAAGCAAATAAAGAGGAAGGCTAAAGGTGGAATTTTTGCGCATTCTTGAAATAATAGCTAAGCAGTGTCCTTATTGCTATTGAATAAAAATAATGAAAATAATACTAATAGCTTTCAGGTGTCGTTATTATCACTCACAAAATTATTGCTCAAAAAGGAATTTGTGATTCTTTTTCGGCAATTTTCACTTGCTCAGTAAGCCTAGAAACTACTTTGTTATTATTGTTGTTGTTGTTATTGTTGTTGTAGTTCTTGTTGGGGGGTAGGAAAGCCTAAAAGGGTCTGAAGAGGGTGTTTAGCACTGTGTTAAAGATGCAGGAATTTCAGGATAGGATATTCATATTTATTTATTAGAATGAAAATGTAAAAAATAAATAATGTGCATGTTAAACAGAACGATGTTTCACCAACGAAAACTAAAATCAATACGCTATATTTTCTTAGAAATAATTATTCTGTAATTATGTCTAAGAAAATATAGCGTATTGATGTTAGTTTTCGTTGGTGAAACATCGTTCTATTTGACCATAGCTTTTAGTACGCGCCCCTAGTAAACTGGAGGTCGGATCACGCCTTGTTTCGTTATTGTGACCTTCCTCTGTTCTCAGACCTTTCGTGACTTACCCATCAACTACGTAATACCAGATGTACAGTCAGTCCTGAGTCATGACTCTTTTGAGAGGTTAAACAATACTCGGTTTTCTGGAAGTTATGTTCCAGTGGGTGAATGATTTTTCAGATCCTTTTAGTCCAGTGGTTCTCAACTTGGGGGGCGCTCATCCCTAGGGGGTCGTCAGCAATTTCCAGGGGAGGCATGAACCCAGGGAAAAAAAATTAAAAATTCTCTAATATTCATTTTACTTTGCCATACCATATATTTTGGAATAAAAAGAAGCGTAGTAGCAAAAACGTGACAAACTCTTTAACAAAACTATTTAAATATATATGTTAGAAGAGAGAAAGAGTGGGGACTGACTACGTACGTACATATACACAGTCTGGGTTGGTGATTCATCAGTTTACTTACGAAGGAGGTTTGCTTCCAAAATTACTAAAGCTAAATCAAAACCTCCAGTGGGGTTTTCCTCCCCCCTCCCTCCTACCTCAGCACCACCACCCCTCCCCACCCTCACACACACACACACACACAACGTCCACTTCATTAAGGCCGAAGTATTTACGATAAACTTGTGCTTTGGGGATGAACGTTGTAACTCGGAGCGCAGACAAGGCTCACAATTCTTTCCCATTCAAGTTTCGTCCTGGTGAGAGAGAAAAGCGCTTTCGGCAAATCAACAAATCTTGATTTGCGGTGACAAGCTGGAAAATTTGTCTCGAGTAGTTCAGAGAGAGAGAGAGAGAGAGAGAGAGAGAGAGAGAGATTATCCACAAGTAAAAAAATTAACCATGATTGCATTTATTCATTGGAAACTTTCGGTTTTAATATTACACCAGACTGGAAAATTTGTCTTGAGTGGTTCAGAGAGAGAGAATTATCCACATGTCAAGAAACAGCTATAGTTGCCTTTATTCATTGGAAACTTTCGCTTTTAGTCTAACATCAGAGCTCCGTAGCTGGACACTGAATTGCATCCCAAATCATATAATAATTTATCATCGACCGTAATTTAACTTACAATTGCTTCCTTCCCATTTCTCCTTTTTTAATTGTGTCCCTCATATCACTGTAGTAGATTCACATCACCCGTGCAACTGATGTCTCGGCCAATCCCTTACGACGCTCCTGGTTGACTGTTGATAAGCCAATCACAGGACTGGAAACTCTCCGTCTCTCGAGAGAGTTCACATAGGCAGGATGTATGTTCCACCTCTCCTGAGAGATACTTTTGAAAGACTTATACCTCAGGAGAGGTGGAACATAGATCCTGCCTATGTGAGCTCCCGAGAGAGACTGAGAGTTTCCAGCCCTGTGATTGGCTTATCAACAGCCAATCAGGAGCGTCGTAAGGGACTGGCCTAGACATCAAATGGACGGGTGAATCGAATCTACTATAGTAGCCAATTTTGAGAAACGAAATGAAAACCTCCGCAATAAAATCAAATAAGTGTACGCACGAGAACGGGTCACTTGTCATAAGCAGTAATATCAAAGATTCTTCATGTAAGGCAGGAAACATCATCCATTTCAAAGTATGCGATAAGTCAGAGACAAAATACCTCCTGACCTTTCATTTCAGCTCTCTCTCTCTCTCTCTCTCTCTCTCTCTCTCTCTCTCTCTCTCTCTCTCTCTCTCTTTGTTCATTTAAGCCAAGCAATCTCAGGATGTGATCTATTGTAAAAGGGTCCATTAGACTAGAACGCAATTTTCTGATTTTCTTTATTTTACATTTTTCATGATAAGCTTCATCTCTGAGGTATTGCTATTGCTCTGAATATATATTTGTGTATGTGTACGTATGAGAAAGTCAGTAGACGTAGAGATTCAGCAGCCTATCATAAATACACACAGTAATGTCGAGGTTGATGCTTCAACCATGCTATTCCTTTGCATGTATTGGCGTGACATCTTTGATATCATTCACACTATGTCGGTCCAGATGTGACAAAACGTTAAGGCCCCATATAGTTGCTATCGTTTATATTTTTTCTCCAATTCTGATCTCTCTTCTGAGTAATTAGTTTTACCTTTAACTGTAGAGCTAATTCCGTTTCGAGTCTTCAGCTGCTCAACTGAAAGAGAGGAAATTCGGGATGATGTAAATCTCTTGACAAAAATGAGGACCTCTTTCCCCTCTCTTTGGTGTTTTCTCCGTCTTCTATTAATTTCAGGAACGATGCTGAGAGAAAATCAAATCATTTGGAAGCTGAACAGCTTTAGATGAGTCTGTATCCAGACTGCATAATTTTAAAAATTAAATAATAAAAAAAAAAAAAATCTGACCGAGCTGTGGCAGTGACTCGTAGCAAACCATTTCAGTTTCATGACTTCATTTCACAAATTGCACTTCAATATGGGAAATGAAGTTACGGATTAATGAAAAGACCCTGTTGCAATAATCCACTTTCTAATTGATGATTGCTTACTTGAACGCGCAGCTCGTTGATCTCGCAGTAATGATCATTCATGATGTCATTATCTTGTACAAATGGATCGTTCACTGAGTGTGCATTTTCATTCGTTAATTAATTAATAAATCACACCAGTCATTAGCTCCCTCTTTTTATATTCAGTTCACATCTTTGAAGTTAGATACCTCTTCCTCCAGCCGCTGTAAATCAAGATCTACATACTTTCCATGTGAAAAGTAAAATACATTGTTATCTGCGTCATTTCGTGAAACATCATTAAACAAAATGTGAGGTTTTAAAGAACATTACGCTCCCTTGTACTTTACATTTGTCATTACTATTTCATTTCATCATCTCCTAAAGGATATTCCTCCGTAATTGATGACAGTGAAATAATCAACACAATATCCGTGATCTTGGCACTCATGATGAAAAATAATTCTGCCTCTTCCATAGTACCTACAGTATAAAAGTACAAAAGACAATGTTTCTTCTGTAGTTTTTTTTTTATAGCTGGACTGGAAGATATATCTAAAATGCGCATAATTCTTATATATATATATATATATATATATATATATATATATATATATATATATATATATATATATATAGATATATATATTATATTATAATATAATTCTGAATAGACAAGAATATTGGTTTCCTTCTAAAATTCCTATTCAGTTTAGGGTATATTCAATTTTTACACAGTTCCCACACTGACGAATACAGAAATCTTGTATTGAATTGCTTACTAAGGTGGAATACAGTTTCTAATCTGAGTGAGGAATAAGATGTTATTTTGTAGGTTTTTTAGTCTGGTAACTAGGAATCTTGAGAAAACTACATTTCGAAGGTCTATCTTAGTTATATCGAATACTACCAAGCCATATACTTTTTTTTTTTTTTTTTTTTTTTTTTTTTTACATTATTACAATTTCAAAATACCAATTAACCTAAGAGAGAGGACACTTGATCATATATTTACACGACTGACTCTTATGTAATGTTCATATTTAGATTGGATATAGCTCACACCATCGCTATCCCATTTCTATCGTGGTGATTTCTAAAAATATTGGTAGACATTAGATGTGTCCTCTCCATTATACTCTGGACGTATCTATCGATGTTATTTATTGGCATTCTCTCCGGTGCCTCCCGGCAGCTCCTAAAGACTGAAGAGATATTATGTAATGTTGTCTGGAGGGAAAGTTGCACCAGGATTGTCGAAGTTTTAATGGAAAGGTCCTCCTCCTGAACATTATAGTTGCCGAAGAACATTTCACTTTCGGGTCTTCAGAAGCCGGGGATATTGTTCTTGATTACAATGAAACATAGGATCTGTGGTGGGTCGTGTTTCATTGTGTTGTGGCCATTATATAATCACAATAACGCTGTACAAACTTCATAGTCTCATTGTTGCATTCTATTAGTCAATCAACTTCCACAAAGGCAATGAAAGAGTTCTGTGATCTTTCAATAAATAGTTTTCTAATTAAAAAGTTGATAATCATCTTCCACAAAGGTAATGAAAGAATTCTGTGATCTTTCAATAAAGACTTTTCCAATAAAAAAAAAGTCAATAATCAACTTCAACTTCCACAAAGGCAATGAAATAATTCTGTGATCTTTCGATAAAGATTTTTCCAATAAAAGAAATGTCATAAAGGTAACAAGTCGTTTATGGCTAGAATTTTGAAAATTTATAGCGAGGAGGGATTCTTAGACTCACAGAGTCGAGTAGGTTATAGGTGAAGAGGTCTGATCTGTAAGAACAGAGAGAGAGAGAGAGAGAGTGCTTGTAAGCAGAACAGGATAAAAATCGTTCAGCTGATTGCCGATTCCTCATTATAACTTATAACCAGAAATTTCTAATAAACGATTTTTTAAATAAATCGCAAACAGATGGAGTATTGATCCATTACTGTATAATGAATTTATATGACATAGAACTGTAGTGACTTACAGGTTTATAATGTCAATGATTTCGTTAAAATACAGCTGGAAATGTGATAAAGTGTTTAATAAAGCGTTTCTGTCATAGCGGATAATTTGACCAAAGTTTCAGTAGTTGAAGGCTTGGAAGTGAATTGGTAGGCTGATTTCATTTTTTATTTTTTGCGATTTATTGCTTTCTTCGTCACGTGAAAAATTAAACCCTCGAAGCTTATCCTACAGCAATAAAACCGAAATATCAAGAAATGGTAAAACTCTGTTTAAGGTACGAAAGGTGCAGCCTATAGGCCTATGTGTCCAAATTCCAATGACGCATTCGACCATAAAATGTTTGGTCTTTAGTCATATTGCACCATTCTTCATGGTCAGGACTGTAGAAATATTATGAAGTCATATTTCACCCAATTCTTAGCATTTCGTGTCCTGTGTCACCTTTAACACAAAGAAGCTGAACACCAGAAGCCTTCCTCAGATCGGTCTATGTTCTCAGTTTCTCTCGTCCTTTGGACATTGGCAAAGAACAAACCAGATCCGATGACTGCTCTTTCCTGCAGTACAGATTAATGGAACCATATTGTCTCGAATCTCAGATGGAAAAGACGTTAATCTAGAAGCAATTTCAGTAATGACCTTAATGAAGAGTCATAGTAAATGCCAGAGTTCTGTGCAGTGAATTCCTTCGGTGGAATCGGAGGGTAAAACGCGAAGGAGAAGGAGCATCCCCTTGGGGTAGAGGCTTCTGGAACTGAGGTCTTATTCAAATAACAAAATTACAAAATTTTTTCGTAATTATAAAATGGTATTTTTTATTATTTCTAAAATATAAAATATGAGAATGAGAGATGTATATGTTCAATTATACACAATTCTTTTATTACGTAAATAATTTAAGCGTTTACATTTAAATCACAAAATAGTAGTGTTTTGTCTTATTTCCGCCCCACGAAGTTCAAATTCATGCCGCCACAATTCGTTATTTTTAGGAACTAACTCAAATACAAGAGTAACGAGAGAATTTAACCTATCGGGAATCTGTGTTCACTGTATCAGGTGATATTTAGGTCTCACAGTACATACATATATATATATATATATATATATATATATATATATATATATATATATATATATATGTGTGTGTGTGTGTGTGTGTGTGTGTGTGTGTGTGTGTGTTTGTACAGGCGACAAGAAAATTGGAGATATAATTTTCTTAAATCTTCGGACATATATTGCTCAATAATGCCTCACCTGGCAACTCTAGAAAGGGGATGGAGCTTCAAAATCATAGCGTTTGTTGCTTTCTAGATTTCCATTAACTTTACACCATAAAGGTTCTGTAGATGTCCTATAATCGTTTATACTTGAGTGTAGTTACAGGTTCAATATTATTCGTTAATGTTGGTTTGCCAACGTCAGTTCAGGGTAGAATATCGATCATCCTTTTTTAAAACATACTGTGAAACCTTACTTATAAATAATGTTTGACACTAAACTTACGTAAATTTCATGCGTAATTGAAGACGGATCTTGAAAAATTAGAGAAAACGTGTTAAAATTTTGGCAGTACTTATCTAAATCGTGAGGAATAATACAGTAAAGAATGAAATATTATGACGAGAGAAAGAGCGCTAACATAGGCCTATCAATAGAAATACTTAATTCATCATATTTACTTTGATTGATTGATAATATTTTTTCAAATGCGTTTCTAAAGTGTGGAGAGAGAGAGCGCGCACGCAAGCATAGGCCTAGAGATACTTAATTCATTATATTTACTTTGAGAGGTTGAGTGATATTTTATCAAATGTGTTTTAAAATTGGAGAGAGAGAGAGAGAAAAAAAAAGCTGCTTACATGAAAACACAGGCCTATTTATAACTACTTAATTTCATTATATTTTCTTTGGGAGATTGAGAGGTGATATATATTTTTAAAGTATGCTTTAGAATTGGAGAGAGAGAGAGAATTAATGTATTGGTGACAGTTTTGTGATGGGGAAAGGCAGAAGAAAGAGCGGTGAGTCGGTGCACAGATACCTGGGCAACAGGGTGCTATGGCTGCCAAGATCGTGCTAGATAAAATTTGAAGGACCACAGTATTCAAGTTAATTCTCTAAGAAATTCATACCCTAATCTTGATCATTCGACAGTTGCCATGACATTCAAAGATGGTAAAAAGATGTGGAGAATTTCAAACAGAGGCGGAGGTCATTCTTGCTCTCTTGATATAGTCTGTACTTTTGAAAATCGGCTTTCATCCACAAATCATTCACGAAAAAAAGCTGTGTTAAGTCAAAATATTTATTACAACAAATAACTCAATATGTATTGCACAGACAATTAAAGTTTTATATCGTGCAAAAAATGCTGATGTGTTGGGAGATCTTTTAGCCACGCGGCAAAGTAATTAAAGTCGTGTTGGCCAAGAACGAACTGCTTTGTAATGGGATTATAGCCAGAAAATCTTGAGCTGACGTGTTACTTTCACCTTGATAAAGATTTATTTTCAAAGACAATAGCTTTGTAAACAGCAACTAGCATTCGATCCATGTCAGCGTCAAAAAAATCAAAGTGTGAAATCCGTTAAGTAAGCCAGTATCCAGTGACTTGCACTTTCCCGCTCGGAGTTCTAGGGCTCCTCCTCATATCATAGAAAACGCTGTTGCGGATGCAACTAGATTTGCTCAACCTACCTTAGCCGTCGCAACATTGACTGCCATTGACGTCAACTAACTTTAAACACTTTAGAATACAAACATAAATTTGTAGAAGCTAAAATAATTACATTCACCGCTTACGATGATGAAATAATATTCCCGTTCATGAAGGAAAACGAGTAAATATTGTCGTCGTGATACATAGTACTACAATCAGAAATTCACATTCTATCCACCAGATCTCTATGAACGAATCCATCTGAGAAATTTTAATTACTTCGGACATATATCGTGTTTTTAAGTGTGTGAACGGTTCTGTTTTGCAGTTTTAAGTTATATGATATAATTTGCAATGTATTTTTATGTTCTAGAGTAAATTTAGCGAGATTATTTCTTTTCAGTAAAAACAAATGGGAAATTCGATGAACGAAAGGTAATGAAAACTGCATCTTCACTTGCCTATTGTACCTATGTGTTTATGTACGCATTGTGTTTGTATGCTATGTCTGTATGTATTAGTACTGTTGTAAAAATGACATTGTTATTTTTCGCACAGTAAGTAAGTTTATGGCAATACTATAATAATATTTAAATTTTCCTTGTTTAAATAAAACTAATTTGTGTAGAAATTACTTGAAAGTTATATTTTACCTTGGCAACAGAACGGTTGGTTTAAAGGCCCATTCTGCTTTAACGAAACTATAAATCTACTGTATACTGCTAGACCGAATACCACTAAGATATGCTAGATGCTGTGCATGCAACATAGTTATTTTTACCTTTGTAAACTCTTATTGTATAACTTGAATAATTTCTGTACATGTCTCTGGGATTATATGTGCCCCAATGAACGACTTGTGGATCGTAAGCGAAGTGTGTCGAGCAACCTCTCGTACATTGATTTTGGTTGTGTCATACAAGTGTTTTTATTTTTCTATAAGAGGGGAGACCGTATGTAATAATTTCTTTTGTTTTTTCTTTTTCGTTGCTTTGTTTTATTGGTTTCTTTGTCACATGAAGATCAGTGCCTTTTACCTAGCTAATAGCAATACGTAGAACCAAAGTATCAAGCAATGGTACAACTCTTTATTTAAGCTACGAAAGGTGCAGCCTTTAGCCCCCCCAGAAAATGAATGTTTATGGGACATCAGACGAACGTACTTTACAAGCTTGCGAACTTTAAGCCCCAAACTTAAAAAGTGCTTGTGATACACCTAAAAAGTACCCGTTTTCGTGTACACTTTTAGGTTTGTGCAAGCCTTAAATATGCTTGAAATAAACCTTAATAAAAGCCTTGAAAGAGCTTCAAAAAACCATGGTATAAACCTTCAAAAAGCCCTTACAGAACCTTAAATAGGCTTTATAAATGCCTCATAATTACCTTTTAACTGCTTTATACAATCGTTGTAAGGATATTAAACAATCCTTATAGAGGCCCTGAAAATGTGTTTACAAGGTTTACATGAACCTTGCAATAGCTTTGAATAATAATTTTCAAGACCATAAAATGAAAGTTCATATACCTTACAATAAATAACTCAGGAGAATGAAGGTTTTAATCTTGCTTATCATTTATTTTGCACTGACATGTTCCAGTGAGGACTAACACTGTACAAGTAAATAGTCAAATAATGTGGCCTCTGTTTTGTATATAAATAACCTGCAGATGCACTCGATTGATTCTTACCTTAGTAACAACCTCATTCCATAAAAAAATTACAGTAAAAAAAGTATATATAAAGTATGTATGTACATACATACATACACACATGAGACTTGTGCTAATAGACAGCTATTTTTATAAAACACACATACACATAAAATAGTCTGTACCATACTGAAGATTGCAACCACTTCAAATGATACAAACAAAAGATTGAAAGATTCAAATATATCACATCCCACCAAGCGCATGAACCGTTTGTTTTGGTTTTATTTCTATATTTCTTTTGGTAAAGATATATGCATGTACAAACACTGAAAATATACATGAAATAAACCTTATAAAATATGCCAATATGTAGATACATATATAAAAAAAAAAACATAATTTGGACGGACACTTCCATCTCCCTTCCTCTGTGGAGTCATTGATTTCTTCCTCTTAATTTTCACTGAAGCGGTAATAGCTGCCAAAAACTGACTGTGGTACAGTTCCACCTTTTCAATCAGATGCCATGACACAATTCAGCCATGCCTCAACCTCCACAAACAATTCAAGACGCATCCTGAAAGAGAATGATATATATGTAGTTTTCCCTCTCTCTCACATTAGGTATTGTATGTGTTACTGTAGCCTACAGTGTGTTTGAACTGATTTTGCAAATCTTTAATTCAAGTTAATTGCACCTTATTAGTAACAACTGATTAACAAAAAATAATATACATGAATATACCAGTACAATATAGGGTAGAGCTATGAAATTTCACAAGATATAATAAATTAACTGTTCTGGTAACTCACTATTCAGTCCATTATATTGTAATAAGATAATGAACTTGCAGACCCTGAGAAAAATATGAAGCTATACCTCATTCATTTTATCCTGAACCGTGCAAAAGGGAATAGCCCAGGTGAGTTTGTAAGCCAAACGCGAATTTGCTGCTAATGTACAATTACAGGTCTGAATTATTTATTTATTTTTTGCATTGGTTTTACAAATACAGTGCTTTATCATATTTCATAAGAATGTAAAGGTAATATTATCAGAGCATTGAAACCTACTATGAGTTTAAAAAAAAATTATTTGGGACGAGAACCAATCCCTTTCTCAATATTTACCATGAATATCTGTTCCTCAAACACTAATTGCACTAACATCACACATTACTTTTCTTTCAATGCTAGAGGTACTCCAGCAAGGAAAGGGTAACTCTAGGGAATACTTCACGCCTTGTTTTCTGTTTTCCATAAAAAAAAACAAAAAAACTGGAGGTAACTTTAAACAAAATTATTTTTGCTATTTGATATTTCCTCACTTAATGACTAGCCTAGTATCTATGCATTCTATATACTATTGGTAAGGATTAAGAATGCGGGATCCACTGACCATTAATGTAAATAAATACAACCTAACCTAATATTACCTAATCTAATCAACATAGCCCATGTTATCATTAAAATGCTGATTTATTGTAAATTTACGAAGGTTAAGTTAAATAAGCCAAATACTAAGTCAGACTATAGTAGTTCTACATAAAGAAATTTAAGAGGATTCCACATTCTTTACCCTTAACCCTTAAGAGGTATTCTCCTTAACTCAGAGTGGTGAAAATTAAAGATTTTGAGATGTCTTCTGGAAATTCACAATTTCAGAATTATGTCATTTAAAAAGACAGCTTTCTGATGTTATTTTACTTATTGTCTAAAGAAATTCAAGTGGGGCAGACCCTCCAGCACCTCAATTTTCAATTGGAAATTGAAAATTGTCCTCCGGTACCAGAGCTTCCAATTTGTGGCACTCGGTCTTAACTTTAGGAGTCTACTTTTTTATAAGCTTGCACAGCCTTAATAGCCTAACAAGAATCACAAACCTTTTATTTGTTTGGAAAAAACTTGGTCAGTAAAATAGGAAGCAACCCTTTATTCTATAACCACCCAAAGAGCTTGGGGGCCTTATGGGAATCGGGGGTTTTGGGTGCATTAGCCTAACCTAACCTTTGCGTCAATCAAGCGTTACCTAGATGAGAGGTTTGCCCCCATACCCCCTTTAAAGGTGGGGGGGCTTCTCCTTCACATCCCTTGACTTAATTACTTAGCCGGGGACGGCCGTAGGACGCCATAAATTAGGTAGGTAGCTACCCTAGTACTAGCCTAGTAGTAGGCAGTATAGGTTTACTTCTATTTTGGCCGAGACCTTGTCACCTTGTACAGCCTACATTCTCGCCAATTTTAGTCCAGCCTAAAGGTTTGCTCACATTAAAACCCTTACAACAAAAGCAACTCTTCCTAGATAGGCCTAAGTGTCCAAATTCCAATGACACATTAGATCATGAAAGTTTGGGTCTATAGTCATATTTCACCAATTTTCATGGTGGGTTCTGTGGTCGTATTCTGCAGTCATATTTTATCCAGTTCTTAGCATTTCGTGTCCTGTATCACCTTTAACACAAAGAAGCTGAACACCAGAAGCCTTCCTCAGATCGGTCTATGTTCTCAGTTTCTCTCGTCCTTTGGACATCGGCAAAGAACAAACCAGACCGAATGACTGTCCTTTCCTGCAGTACAGATTAATGGAGTGATATCGTCTCGAATCTCAGATGGAAAAGACGTTGATCAAGAAGCAGGTATTATTTTAGTTTCAACCATTATGGGAAATCTATTATATTGATATTTTTCCCGAGTAAAGCACGTGATAACAAAACACTTCTTCTCAATACATTATTGTCGCTAATGCATACTTACAGAGAAAAAAAAAGATTAAGTTTTTACCTCGAATTTTTCATAAGTCGGGAGAGGTGTTTCCTCTACGGTAATGTTTACTTTTAATGAGCCCTCTAACTTACTTTCTTACGCAAACGAAAAGTATTCCAGTTACTCATTTATTGGCTGAGAGGTGTGACATCGTTATGACGTCATGGGTTTCATAACCAATTACGAATGACTTGAGTCGAAAACTAAGTTTCACTAGCATTTCAGCGGAGTAATAAAGTTACCTGTCTAGTGTCCACTGGTATCCTTGTTTGACTGAATACTCGAATAATGAAGCAAAAAACGGCATTTTGTCTTCCTGTACCTATGGCAGAGGTAGTGGCTGGCCCTTCTGGCATAATTTTGACAGACATTCGATTTCCTACCGATTGTTTGCAGTGCAATGTGGTCGTCGGGTACCTGGCCACTTCCTACTTTAAGTTGCATGTCAGGGAACCTTGCAACGGCTTCACGTTTTCCCTCAAAGCAGCAGCACATTTTTATCAACCAACAGTTTAAGGTAAGCTTCATTAATTTATAGAGTATATTATAATGGTGGTAGTATAACGATGTATACAGCAGTACCATCACTTTGGATTTGGTTTGATGGATGTTAGGTAGTGGCCTTAAGGGGGGTCGCAGGGGGGCGGAGCCCCCCCGCTAGGCCTAGGTAGGGGTACAGGGCCCTAGGTAAGGTTAGGTGTTGTATTAGGTTCGGTAGTCCCCCGAAAATCACTGTGGCCTTGGCCTTAAGGGGGGGTCGCAGGGGGGCGGAGCCCCCCGCTAGGCCTAGGTAGGGGTACAGGGCCCCTAGGTTAGGTTGTTAGGTGGGTTTGTTAGGTTCTGTGGTGCCCTGAAAATTACTGTGGCTTTAAGGGGGGTCGCTGGGGGGCCCTACCCCCCTCCCCCCGGTAGGCCTAGTTAGGGGTATGGGGGAGGGGTGCTGGAACATTAATTATTCATTTATTGCAAATATCATTTTAATGCCCCAACACCCTCCCCCCCCTTCCCCCACCCAAAACCCGGTTCCCAAAGGGTGTCCCCATAATTGGTGGGATGAACTAGGGTATACATAGTAAATCTCTAAATCGGTTGGTTTGCAGTCAAAATAAACGTTAAATTCATTGAAACCACACTATTTCTGATGCAACAAATATATTTTTATTGCATTTTTCCAAATTTGGCTGAAACTAAAAATTTACCAAGAAGCAATTTCAGCAATTACCTTAATGAAGAGTCACCATAAATACCCGAGTTCTGTGCAGTGAATTCCTTCGATGGAAAACGAGGGTAAAACACGGAGAGAGAGCTTCCCCTTGCGGTAGAGGGACACTTCTGGAGCTGAGGTTTCATTCAAATAACGAAATTACACATTTTTTTCGTAATTCTAAAAATGGTATATCTTATTATTTCTAAAATATAAAATATGAGAATGAGTGAATATATATATATCTATATATATAAATATATATGATATAGGTTTATAGTTTGTTTTATATATATAAAATTTATGTTTATATATCATAGATATAATCTGATATATATATGTATATATATATATATATTATATATATATATATATATTTGTACCATTCACGTTTGTTTTATTACACATAAATTTTACCGTTTCTATTTAAATCTCAAATAGCATTGAGAAGTCTCATTCCCCCTCTAAGCCCAAGGATATTAGTTTTAGACCTGATGGGCGATTTTCTTAATTTTGCGAACTAACCCAAATTCAAAGATGACATAAAACAATCTAACCGATTAGTGTTAACTGTATTAGGTCTCAAAATGCACCTATTATATAAGGTTCTTTGTTTCTCCTGAATCCCAACTGTAGCGATCGGAGTTGCCACTTTTGGAGGTAAATATCACTGATCTGAGATTTTTTTTTTGCCCACAAAATTTTGATATTAAACAAAATTCGACGACAAAGTGCTCTGAGAATCCTAATTCTCCGAAAGCCATAATTTTTTGCAGTCGAAATTAATAAATAAAGCATCAAATATTGAAACGAAACTTGTATTTTTCGAAAGGAAGATCTTATTTTGCAATTAACAACACTTGCAGAGCGATATATATATATATATATATATATATATATATTGTATATTATATATATATATATATATACTATATATATATATATATATATATCATATATATATATATATATATATATATATATCACGCACATACTGAAATTCCAGTCCAGTCTTTCACGTAACTCGTCACCCTCCATTACGTTTTGTAGTGAAGTTCTGTTGTCCTTCATGTTTCATAACCAAATTAGCCTCTACCCTTGATAATTCGTCCGGTTCTTACAGATCTCTGTTTAACCCAGAATTATAGAGAAAACGAATGGTCTTCACCTTTTGTATCAATTATGAAACGAATCCTTCAGATAACAAAATCGACTCTCAAAACAGAACATCTCTTTAATTTTTATTGTATGTACTTTTCATTTATTTATTTATTTATTTATTTTTGTTTCAATATCAGCCTGAAAAAAAAAACGGGTGGGTCTTTCAGAGCAGAAAACTGTTGAATTCCGTGTGGTAAAACCTGACACGAAAACTTTTCTTTTTCTTCTTGAAAAAAACGGCTTTAAAAGCCGGTGTTAGAAAACGAAAAATGTTTCCAAGAAAAAAGAACAGTCGTTTTTTTAGACCCTCCGCTCAGTCACAGAAGTAATACAGGTTTATGCTACTACATCCTGTATATTTCCTGCAGCAAAAATATACTTGTTTCATTTCCTTGACGGAAGCAATGTGATGAAGAAGTGCTCTACGCAGTGAAATTTTCATTTTTAACAACTGCTGTTTAGTTGGTGGGTCTTTACTCAAGAAAAAAAATCCACAAAGTGAAATTTTATTTTGAAAATTTTTTGTTCAATTAGAGGATCTTTTATAAAATAAATGCTCAGTGAAATTTTTTATTTTTAGCAAACTTCTGTTCATTAAAGTTATCTTAAAAAAAAAATACACTAAGTGACATATATTTTCAGTCAGCGGATGTTTTCTCAAAAAAAAAAAATGCACAGTGAAATATTTATTTCTAACGACTGTAGTTCAGTTAGGGGACCTTTTCTCGAAAGAAAAATGTACAAAGTGAAATATTTATTTTTAACAACTGTTGTTCAGTTGGGGATCTTTTCCGGAAAAAAAATGCACAAAGTTAAATTTTAACTTCTAACAAATTCTGTTCAATTAGGGGATCTTTTCTAATATATATATATATATCTATATATATATATATATATATATATATATATATATATATATATATATATATATATATATATATGTGTGTGTATATATATATATAATGCACAGTGAAATATTATCTTTAATCCTGTTCAGTCGGCGGAAAAACCCCATTATGACGCTAATGAACGAACCCAGAGACCTCATTAGCTCCATCAGAGGCAATGTGCGGATCTTTTGAAAATTTTACTGCGCCAATTTCCTAAGCAGACTTTATGATGGCCAATCCCCTCTGGGACAAGGGTTATTGGCATCCAAATACCTTAATTATGATATAATTAAGTCCTCCCCACCTCTCTCTCCTCTCTCTCTCTCTCTCTTCTCTCTCTCTCTCTCTCTCTCTCTCTCTCTCTCTCTTCATGTTATGCTAGATAAATTTAAATAATGTGATGCTAAGTTTTTTAATGTTCATTGACTAAAGGCGCAAACATTGATTTTATTTGCTGTTAAGAGATTACACACACACACACACACACACACACACACACACACACACACACACACACACACACATATATATATATATATATATATATATATATATATATATATATATATATAAAGGCGCAAACATTGATATTATTTGCTGTTAAGAGATTACATATATATATATATATATATATATATAGTATATATTATATTTATATATGTAATCTCTTAACAGCAAATAAAATCATGTTTGCGACTTTAGTCAATGAACATTAAAAAACTTAGCATCACATTATTTAAATTTATCTAGCATAACATAAGAGAGAGAGAGAGAGAGAGAGAGAGAGAGAGAGAGAGAGAGGGGGAGGAGGCAGGACTTAATATATATATATATATATATATATATATATATATATATATATATATATATATATATATATATAATATATATATATATGTGTGTGTGTGTGTGTGTGTGTGTGTGTGTGTGTGTTTGTGTGTTGTCAATGAAAAAAACCACACGTTCACTATCAGCATGTAAAATATGAAGTTTTTCTGGTATCTCTTTCATAGTAATCAAAACCCGTAATTTATTACATTCTATTTCAGTAAAACAGTTTTGTTGTAATCATTACATGCAAAGCGTAAACGCACATAAAGAAAATTAACTCATAAACGTAAACTGTTATAAACGTAAACTGTTTAGCAAAATTTCCTTCCTAAATTAGGTGTTTTGATTAGATGTAACAATATAATCTGAAGGCGTACCATCTATTGCAATTTATCCCTGAGAGCGCGACATCTCCCAAGACCCTTGTCATTTGCAAGACGACTTTAGATTAAGGGGTTCGCTGCTATCAATATAGGAAGTTAGAATGCCGTTGAAGGACGGCTGGTTACCACGGAACAGGGTTCTGGAATATCATAGGAACAGAATCAGACTCTGCAGGTTGAGTGAGGAGGAATTACTGCCTAATATAGTGGTGGATGTCTGCAAGATTTCTTCCCGTGAAAGGTAATATTAGGAAGAGCCTGGAGTTTCTACTGATTCGGAAACTCTCTCTCTCTCTCTCTCTCTCTCTCCTCTCTCTCTCTCGCCTCTCTCTCTCTCTCTATCTCTCCGCTCTTCTCTCTTTTTCCCCCTTTTCTCTCTCTCTCTCTGAGGGACGTTCTAATTCTCGGCGAGAATAATCAGCTCTTTGAGTAGACTAGAGAGTAGCAACAATAGCATTAGCGCTCGATCAGTCAAGTCAGCTGACATGAACGGGAAAATCATTATAGCAAGACCAGTACCCATTTTTTCCGTAGTTCTTCCATAAAGGAATTTTAGTTTATTCCCTAACATCGCTTAACAATCGTTCTTCATTTCCTGTTTTTGTGGTGTTTTACCAACAAGCGACGTTCAGGTATTGTTTCATTAAAGTTTCAAAGGATTAAATATACCATACTTCTGTAGCTACACATTTTTGGGATTCTTATTTATTTATTTATTTATTTTTGACTGTCAACATTTAGCCACCCCGAAACGCATGGCTTAAACTGCGTAATTGTCACGTACATTCCTCTTTTATTTTAAGCATGGGAACCTTTATTTATTTATTTATATTCTCCCTAGAATACAGTGATACGTGTTTCAGTGTATTGTTTTTTTTTGGCATATTGCCAAGGATGAACTTATCTCTATGTCAAGCCACCTATTGAATGAAAAATAATGGCCTTTAAACATACACAATGCACCTTAATTACGCATATTTATGTAACATCTCACTCATAAACGTATGCTTTTTGAATCTAGAAATAAATATAGAATTTGTTTCCCAGTACGAAAAATGGTCTACTTTAATCTGTCCTTTACAGCTTTGTTCAGTGACAATTGTATTTGAGTAAGGAAACTGTCCCTAAAAGAAAAAAACAATCATTTCATTTCACACTGTATACATCAAAGAACCGACTACAGGATAACTCACTGTTTTAATCTTAGAGTCACGCCGTCCTCTCTAGTCATTGACAGTTTCTCCTTTCTAAAACTCAGTAAAAAAAAAAATGAACTTTTATCTTACTTTCAGGCGAAAGAGACACAAAATCCTTTTGATTTCTCCTTCTCTTTTTTTCTTGTTTTCTTTTTTTTCTTCTTTTTTTTTAAGTAGCATAGATTTTTCTTTGACAATATTAAAAATGGAGAGATTCTGTTCTTGGCAATGGACGCTTCGTACTGTCGAGAAAAATCGTACCAATCCCAGAATGTTTCGTCAGATGTTCATTTTTGACGAAGAACTGTGTCTCATCCAGCAGTCTACAAATGAGAAATTATCCGGTGAATTGTCGTCGACATCATTTCCTGTCTTGTATTTTGAACAGAAGACATTTTTGTTGAGTCAAAACAACTGTTGTTTACGCCGATGTTTCTCTCTATTCCTTGGCCTCATTCCTTTCAACAATACAGGCATTTTAAATACGCATAAATATATAAATGTATCCATGAAAATTCATTTTGGTACATGAACTTTCCTGTCAGACATATACTTAGCTTACGTCTCTGACGTCACGACAGAATTCAAAACTCGCGGCTAACGCGACAGGTAGGTCAGGTGATCTACCTTACCCGCCGCTGGGAGGCGGGTGTAAGAACCATCATACCTTTCTTGCCAGATTTTTTCTGTCGTCGGTGTCGACCACACCTGTTGTCGGTACCTCTTGACAGTTGGATCTTTTCTCGTTTTCGCCCTGGATTGTTTCTACGGACTTTTGGTGAAGTACCCGATCTTTTGGCCTGGCTTTTCGCGATTTGTGGACAGTTATTGGACTTTTCTTTGGATTTTTCTTGGATTCATGATGTCTGATGTTGATACTAAGAAAACTGCTATGTTTAGAGTTTGTTGTATGACTGATTGTAAGGTGAGGCTACCGAAAGCTTCGGTAGCCCTCACACGGTATGTTTGAAGTGTAGAGGGAATGAATGCACCTTTAATACCCTTGTAATGAATGTGAAAAGCTGAATGAGGATGAATGGAAGTCTTTGTCTTCCTACTTGAGGAAGCTTGAAAAGGATAAAGTTAGGAAAGCTTCTTCCAGGAGCAGTAGTAGATCTCGTATTAGCGAGTTGGATGTAGATAATCCTATTTTAGAAGTAGTCCTTTGTCAGTTTTCAGCTCCTGCCTCCCTGCACCGAAGCCGAAGATACGCCTTCGAAGTGGCCTCAATGAAAGCCACCATTCGCAGTATGGAGAGGAAAATCAATCAACTCAGAAGGTAAGAGTGATTCCAATAGTGATTTGTGCAGTGAACCCAGTGCAGTGGAGGGTGCGTCTGATCGGCGCCCTAATGCTTCCAGGCCTAGACCTCTTCCAGACTCCCAGTCCCAGTGGAGGAGAAGTCGAAAGCCGCAGGAGGTAGGGAGCATCCCCAACGGTCAGGCGTCCCCTCGTAGTTCCTGTTGATCGTTCCCAGGCTACCTTGGATCACTCCAAGAGAGAAATTTTGCGCCAGTGCTTCTCGTCGTCGCCTTCGCCTTCTCCTAAAAGAGGATGGAGCTCTTCGGAAGCCTCGCGCCCTTCGAAGAGAGCCTGGAATGCTCCCTGCGCCCGCCCTTCCAGCCCTGAAGTTTTTTCGGAAGAGCCTGAGGTGGAAGCGAAGAAGCGAAAGAGATCTCAGGAGTATCGTTCACTTAGCGGAGATCGAGCCTCTTCTCCTGTTCACGAGTGGTGAGTTCTCCTGCAAGGGTGTGGCTAACCTTCAGGCGCAGATTTCGGCTCTGGCTGGCTCTCTTTAACGGGTCTTCTCGGCGCAGGAAGGACTCTCGCTTCCTGTAAAGAAGTCCAAGCTCCCCTCTCCTGACTCCATTTTCGACGGAAGAGGCGCGCTCAACTGTTCGTTCGGATTCTCGCAGGAGGCTCTCTGCTTCGGACAAGATCAAATCTGCGTATAAGCGACATTCGCCTGACAGACAAGTTTCTCCTTCAGACAAGGATACAAACTGCGCGTAGGAGATCCTCACCCTACAGACGCTCTTCTCGAGACAGGATCGCTCCCCTTGACGGGCGCCAAGAGCCTAGTAGGCACTACTCACCTCGTAGCCGCTCCTCGTCTCGCCTCCACTCTCCGGCTGACAAGCGCCCTAAAATTCGGACAGGTCGCTTTTCGCTGGACAGGCGTCAAGAGCTTGTTAGGGGCGCGTTTCGCCTGGCAGGCGCTCTTCTCCTGACTTTTACTCGCCTCGAGTCAGGCGCCGATAGCCTAGCAGGCGCTTCTCCCCTGGTAGGCGCTCACCTAGTAGGCGCTCGTCGCCAGAGATTCTCTCGCCTCGGTTCAGGCGCCAAGAGCCTGGTAGGCGCTTTCGTATGACAGGCGCAGTTCGCCTGGTAGCCGCTCTCCTTTGGATAGGCGCCAAGAGCCTGATAGAATTTCTTCTTCATACAGGCGCTCTGCACCTGACTGCCGCCTGACTCCTATTAGGCTTCAAGGATCTGGGAAACGCACTCCTCCAGACAAGAAGGATGTTGCAAGTAGACACTTGCCTGAAGCATTGTCTCCAAGACGTATACGTCTATCTGCCTCTAGAGACTCCTTTAAGAATAGTCGCGCCTCTAAGGATCAGGAAGGCTCTTCGGCTCAGGATAGAACAGGAACCCCTCAGAAGAAGAAGGAACAAAAGACGCCTCAGTTTCCTCCTATAAGAAACTTACAGAGTTACTCCTGCAAGAGTTTGGAGATATTCTTTCTCCTGTGGCTTCCCCTCCTCTTTCGTTATTCTCCACTTCGAAGACGTCGAAGGTTTCAGTCTTGTGTTAGGATGAAACCTACTGTTTCCATGAAGAAGGCGCTGAGAGGTTTTGGAGAATGGCTCCTTTTGAAGGAAGAGAAAGGGAAGACGGTTTTTTCTTTCCCTCCGTCTAAACTGACCGGCAGATTGGGATTCTGGTACGAATCGGGAGAACCTTTAGGCCTCGCCTCTCCCATTCGTCTGCGGACTCGGACTTCTCTTCATTAGTGGATGCTGCTCGTCGTTCCGCCCTCTTGTCCGCCAAGACTACGTGGGGAATGAACGAACTTGACCACTTACTGAAGGGAATGTTCCGAGTCCTGGAAGTTTTCAACTTCCTTGATTGGTCTTTAGGTGTGTGGCTAATAAGACCAAGACCCCGAGATGCTCTGTCTCCTGAAGATCTTAACTGTGTACTCACTTGCATGGATAAAGCAGTGAGAGAGGATCGAGTGAAGTCTCCTCATGTTTGGAGCTGGAGTGCTTAAGAAAAGGTTCGTCTACTGTTCGTTTCTCACGAAGGCAGTGTCTCATGCACAAAGGGCATCGCTCTTGTATGCTCAACTCTCTCCTCTTCTGTTCCCCAAGAAAATTATCCAAGATGTATCGAGTGCCCTTTCAGCTAAGGCTACTCAGGACATGTTAGCCCAGGCGGCCAGGAAACCTCGCTCTGTCTTCCAACCCAAGACCAAGAAAGAGACTCCTCTGAGACAGGAGCCCTTTCGAGGAGGACCCGCTGTCAGAGGTCTGCAACCAGAGGGACTAGATCTTTTAAGAGAGGTACAACCTTCTCGAAGTCAGTCAGAGGGAAGAAAATAGCGGTCAAGGACTCCAGACATCAGTGGGTGCCAGACTACTGAAATTTGCCGACGTCTGGGCCCCACAAAGGGGCGGACAATTGGTCCCTATCGATTCTGTCAGGAAAAGGATACCTCATTCCCTTCTCGTCAAGACCACCATTGACGACAACTCCGAGGGAGTTGGTAGCCAAGTACAAGGACCCCATCATGAATCAAAGCCCTTTCTCTAGCAGTAGATCTCATGCTAGAGAAGGAGGCTATAGAACTAGTGAAAGATCCCCGCTCTGCGGGCTTTTACAACAGACTGTTCCTAGTTCCGAAGAACTCAGGAGGATGGAGACCGGTGTTGGATGTAAGCGCCCTGAACGTCTTTGTGGAAAAGAGGAAGTTCGCCATGGAGACAAACTTCATCAGTGTTAGCGGCTCTTCGTCCAGGGGACTGGATGGTGTCTATAGACCTTCAGGACGCTTACTTTCATGTGCCGATCCATCCTTCTTCACGGAAGTATCTACGATTCATGATGGGAGGAAACATCTTCCAATTCAAGGCCTTGTGCTTCGGCCTATCAACTGCACCCCAAGTTTCACGGGGTTAATGAAGAACGTGGCGCAGTGGCTACATTTGGAGGGAGTGAGGGTGTCGCTTTATCTCGACGACTGGCTAATCAGAGCAGAGTCTCAAGAAAGATGTCTGGAGGACCTTCAAAAGACCCTTACATTGGCAAGTTCGCTGGGACTTCTGGTGAACTTCCAGAAGTCTCAATTAATCCCAGTCAGAGAGGATCTATCTGGGGGATTCGGATAGCTTCTCTGGCTTTTCGGGCTTTTCCGTCGCCAGAGAGGATAGCTCGTTGCTACGAGAAAATAACGACCTTCCTAGAGAAAGATGCATGCACAGCGGGGAGGGAGTGGATGAGTTCTGCTGGGGACACTCTCCTCGCTGGAGCAATTCGTTTCTCTAGGAAGGTTGCATCTCAGGCCTCTACAGTTCTTCCTATACCAGAACTGGAGGCGTCTCCTCCCTAGAATCTGGAGTTCTCCTTCAAGATCTCAAGAGGAATCAAGAGAGACCTTCGGTGGTGGAACGACCCACTTCGATTTGTGGAAGGAATGTATCTCTACATGCCGAACCCCAGCCATGTGTTGTTTTCCGACGCATCGGAGGCAGGTTGGGGAGCGACACTCGGGACAAGAGAAGTGTCAGGCACCTGGAAGGGGGATCAGGTGTCCTGGCACATCAACAAGAAAGAGTTGATGGCAGTCTGGATGGCATTGAAGCCTTCGAACCCCACGTCCAGGAATGCAGTAGTGCAGGTCAATTCGGACAACACAACAGCCTTGGCGTACATCAAGAAACAGGGGGGACGCACTCCTTCTCCCCCTGTACGAAACAGCAAGGGATCTTCTGCTGTGGTCTCAAACGAGGAAAATCAGTCTTCTCACCAGATTCGTACAGGGAGAAAGGAACGTCAGGGCCGACTCCTGAGCAGGAAGAATCAACTCCTGCCTTCCGAGTGGACCCTCCACTCAGAAGTATGCCAAGACCTGTGGAGAAGATGGGGCAGACCTCACATCGATCTCTTTGCAACAGCAAAGAACGCAAGAATCGAACTTTATTGCTCCCCGATCTCAGACCCAGGAGCAGTTTCAGTGGATGCGTTTCTCCTAGATTGGACAGGGTTAGACGTCTACGCCTTTCCCCCCTTCAAAGTACTAGGACAAACCCTCAAGAAATTTGCTATCTCGGAGAGGACAAGAATGACGCTAGTAGCTCCGTTCTGGCCCGCCCAAGATTGGTTCACAGAGGTACTGGAATGGTTGGTGGACTTTCCAAGAGCACTTCCACAAAGACAAGATTTGCTCAAACAACCCCACACTTCGACAGGTATCACAGAAACCTCCCCGCTCTCAATCTGACTGGCTTTCGACTGTCAAAAGTCTTGTAAGAGCGAAGGGGTTTTCCGACAATAAGCTGCTAAGGCTATCGCCTCAGCTAGAAGACCTTCGACCCTTAAAGTCTACCAGTCGAAGTGGGACGTCTTTCGCCGTTGGTGCAGGAACAAGAAGTTTTCCTCTTCAGTACCTCTGTGACTCAGATAGCAGATTTCCTAGTTTTCCTCAGAGAAAAATGCGGTTTGGCAGTATCTACTATCAAAGGATACCGGTTATGCATGCTTGGCTGCGGTGTTCAGACATAGGAATTTTAGATCTTTCGAATGACAAAGATCTTCATGACCTATTAAGATCTTTTGAATCTTCCAAGAAAACTTCGAACGAAGTTCCAAGTTGGAATCTGGATGTGGTTCTTCGCTTCCTGAGGTCCGCTAGGTTTGAACCACCACATTTAGCCTCCTTCAAAGATCTCACGAGGAAAGCTCTCTTTCTCATGGCTTTAGCATCTGCTAAAAAGGTTAGTGAGATCATGCCCTAGAAGGAAGGGTAGGTTTCAAAGGAGATTCCGTGGTTTGTTCCTTCCTTCCTTCGTTTTTTGTTTTTAGCAAAAAATGAGAACCCCTCAAATCCTTGGCCAAGGAGCTTTGAGGTTCGTGGTTTGTCTGCCCTAGTAGGGGGAGGAACCTGAAAGAACGCTTTGCCCTGTTAGGAGTTTAAAATACTACCTTCAGAAGAAGAAAACCCTTAAGGGCATTGAGGACAGACTATGGTGCTCTGTAAAGGACCCCAGCAGACCATTGTCGAAAAATGCGCTGTCTTTCTTCATTAGAAGTGTTGTGAAAGAAGCACATAGATCTTGTGATGAAGAACATTTCAAGCTCTTAAAAGTCAAGGCTCATGAAGTGAGAGCAATAGCAACTTCCTTGGCCTTTAAGAAGAATATGTCTCTTCAGAATCTGATGAAAACTACATTCTGGAGATGTAATTCAGTATTCGCCAACCACTACCTAAAAGACGTCAGTATTACGTATGACGAGTGCTTCGCGTTAGCCCGTACGTATCGGCGGATTCGGTGCTGGGGCAGGGAGCTTGGAACATATCCTTAGTAGTTTTTTTTTCCCCTTGTTTTTTTTTTTTGGTAATTGAGTTCATATGGTTGTATGAAAAATGATGCAGGTAGGCATCTTTTTTCGTTTCGTAATGCTAATAACATTAGTTTGGTTAGGTGATCGGATTTGGTTTGAAGCTCCCTGCGTTGGTAGTGGACAGGTTCTGTCATAGAAGAGGGCGAACCCCCATTGACATGATCCGACTTGGATTCTACTAAGTAAGCGGATATCAAGTCCCATTAGTAGACCCAAAGAGTCTTTTCAGCTGTAGGTCACGCCCTCGCTGTAGCTCTTATGGCTATGCAGACTAATAGACAGTATCTATGAAGTCTTCAGCCTAAACAGGTAAGAACCAAGGTTATGTTTATCCTACAACAGGTGTTGTTTACCTTTTCTTTGTTATTTTCTGTCTTGTACCCTCCACCAAGGGTGTCAATCAGCTAAGTATATGTCTGACAGGAAAGTTCATGTACAAAAATGAATATTGGTTTATTTTACAATAAAGTTTTGTACATACTTACCTGGCAGACATATACGATTGATGGCCCGCCCAGCCTCCCCTCAGGAGACAGGTATAAGAGAGAAAAAATCTGGCAAGAAAGGTATGATGGTTCTTACACCCGCCTCCCAGCGGCGGGTAAGGTAGATCACCTGACCTACCTGTCGCGTTAGCCGCGAGTTTTGAATTCTGTCGTGACGTCAGAGACGTAAGCTAAGTATATGTCTGCCAGGTAAGTATGTACAAAACTTTATTGTAAAATAACAATATCATTTCAGGCGAATTCATTTTGTTCAACCCATTATGAAGGGTATATAACATTCAGGCTTGAAAGAGAGGAAAGACACGAGCCATTCCTATTTTAAGTAAATCTACCCCTTCCTATCAATGTATGAAAGAAATGTATGAAGGAAAAATAAACAAGAGAGAGAAAACATTCTACACACGCACGCGCGTGCGCACTTACAAAAAGGATGACGCTTATATCTCGAGATTATCATTACAGCTCCCGAACGCGGCTTTATCTCTTACTCGGGGAGTTAGCCTAAAAACTACTTCGCTGCCGTCGTTGTTGTTCTTGCTGTTGTTGATCTTCTTGGGGTTTAGGAAAGGTCTAAGGAAAAGCCTAAAAAGGTTTGAAAAAGCTGTTTCGCGTTGAGTTAAAGATACAGGAATTTTAGGATACATTACGATTTATTTATTAGGATGAAAATGCAAAAAATACATAATGTGTGTATTAAACAGTACAGAAGAATTATTTCCAATAAAAGATATTGTATTCATTTTAATTTTCGTTGGTGAGACAACGCGCTTTGACCACAGATTTTAGCACGCTCCCCGAGTAAGCTGCAGGTCGGATCACGCCTTGTTTACTTTGGGTGGAAGCATTTTGGATTCGATAAGAGTTACCAGTAGGCTAGGTCACGTCTATGGTTCTTAAAAACTTGGTACTGGTGTGCCGTACATTTTACCAATTTTTTATTGTTTTCTTGTTTTCCTAACTCCTTTGTCACTGAGCTGTATGCAACTTGCATCCTCTGCCCGTTTTCCTATCTCCTTTGTCATTGGGCTGTATGCAACTGGCATCCTCTATGTAACTGCGAAAATGTAGCAGCCCCTTCCTATGTAACTCATACCAGACTTCCTGTCATTGTCTTGATGACAGTCCATTAGAGTGAAAGTGGCTACTATTCTAAACCATTGTATATTAGAAGGGGAAGGACAGATTACTGCAGTGTAAGGGGGAACTCGTGAGCTGGTATGTGGGACTTCGTATGCTAGAACTTTCTGAAAAAAGAATGAGAACAGTTACTTCCAAGACCAAAGTTTTAACTCTGTATAAAGAAAGCTGCGATAAGATGAAATACCAAAATTTCTTTCATGATCTATCAGTGTAATCATGAAGAAAAGGAGATCTTTAAATTTTCACAGAAACTGCATTCTAAAAATCTCACGCTGAGGATTTAAACGAAGGCTAGCAGTTCATTTTTTAAGCTGCGTGCACTAATCGAGTTCGTACTTTAAGCAAGACTCGTGTTATACTGTAATTGGAAAATACTCACAATGAATCGAGTTAACTTTTCAGATGATAATGTAATCAGAAATTACAAACGCATGAGGAAACCACATACCAGTTCAGAATAATACCAACAATATATTGTCAGATTCCATTCGTGAGCAAAGATAAACTTGTTTTTTTTATATCTACCCATGGTTCATTGGGTTTCGTTGATTGTTTTGTAATAATAATAATAATAATAATAATAATAATAATAATAATAATAATAATAATAATAATAATAATAATGATCCCAAGATCCCTGAAAAGGAATCTAGAAAAACTAGAGGCTGAAGTAGCTCCAGGACTCATGCAGAAGAGTGTGATCTTAGAAACGGCACACATAGTAAGAAAAGTGATGGACTCCTAAGGAGGCAGGATGCAACCCGGAACCCCACACTATAAATACCACCCAGTCGAATTGGAGGACTGTGATTACAGTAAAAAAAAAAAAAAAAAAAAAAAAAAAAAAAGTAAAAAAAAAAAAAAAAAAAAAAAAAAAAAAAATAATAATAATAATAATAATAATAATGATGATGATGATGATAATGCTACAATCACAATCAATTTTTCATGCAGCGACCTAGAAAGGTCTCTCGTTGCAGGGTGTGAATCTTCAATTTCTGGTAACCAATATCGAGAAAGAGTGTTTTTTTTTCTTCTTTTTTTTACCGGAAAAAGATTCAATACAATACTCGTCTTTATTTACTGATTTATTCCTTCGAACATCCAATTCAGTGTTACGGTCCGCGCAGTCATTACCAATGAAGTATATTCCATATTCTATAACATTTACTTTTTCCTACGTTTCAAATATTTTCCATGAGGATTCCGTTGTGACGCAAAGTTATTGGGCAACGCATTTCTGGAATGAAATATGTGGCACTAGATGAGGAAGCACGATTTCGCTTTTGCTATTTGGTACAAGAGAGAGAGAGAGAGAGAGAGAGAGAGAGAGAGAGAGAGAGAGAGAGAGAGAGAGAGAGAGATTTAATAGCAAGATTCCGTAAAAATAAATAATGGAAAACATCAAATACTAGAATCTAAAATGCTAAAAGTATATAACATGACCAAGATGCAAAACATTTTATAATGTTGGCATTTTTAGCGGACATAATATGGAAACGCACACATTATATATATATATATATATATATATATATATATATATATATATTTTATCGTAGAGCTCAAGGAAGGAATGAAATGAATTGACGAAGCGCTTTCGTGTATTTTTCATACATCCTCAGGGTCAAGCGACTACGACAACATAAAACATCGCAAGTTTATATCGATATATTGTCGGTGTGGTATATATATAACATATATATATATATATATATATATATATATATATATTGTATATATATATATCTTATACATATATATATATATATATATATATATATATATTATATATACTTGATGATAAATAATAGTGCCAAGACTAGGAAGAACATTCTTTAATATTACGAGCGCTCGAGGTTTAAAACCTCATCTTCATGCTGAAAAAATGACAAGGATGAGAAATCACTAAAAATTACATTAAAATTAATTGTCTAATTAAGAGCTTCAGTAAAAAACATAAAATAAAACGAACATCACATACAAACTAAAAATAAAAAATTACGAAAAAACTAAAACAAGACGCAAAACAACAAAATACAAAAGCAGCAAATAAAAATAAAAATAATATGAAAGGTAAACAAACTACCACACTCAGAAATAAAAATGGCTAAACGACCCACTTTGTGTACATACTATGAAACTATATGATAGCTAGTTGAATACCGGACGAGTTGTTCAATTCCGGTTTCATTTTCTTAATAAACAGCGACACTGAAATTAAAAGGTCCAGTCTATTTGTATTTGAGCAAAAAGACAGTACTCTAAAATCTAGGTGAGTGAAAGGATGGTCCTGTGCTAAACTGTGTTCCCTTATGGCAGAAAAAGGTGGTTTAGAAAGAGGAAACCTAATTCTAACGGAAAGACCTCGGTGTTCCAAAATTCTGTGTCTAAGCCAGCGGGAACTGGATCCCACGTATCGCAGACCACACTGCGAACAGGTAAACAAGTAAATGACACTCGAATTAAAGTCCACAGGAAGAGCAGGCTTCTCCCTCAAAAGTGATCCTACAGTAAAAGGGTTAGTAAAAACAAATCTGAAACTAACTTGAGGAAAACTATACTTAAGTATTTCTTGTGACTTTTTTCGTACCAAATAGCTACTATGACCAAGGAAAGGCAATTTAATATACTTTACATCTTTACTAGCAGTACTGTACATCGGTCTGGGACAAAATTTCTCTCGTAGAAAATTTTTCAGAACTTTGTAAAAAACAAATACGGGATAAGAATTTTCGGAAAAATAGTTCTGGAGGAAGACCATGTCTTGATGAAATAAATTAAAATCACAACAGACATTGTAAGCTTTATTTATCATAGTACGTATTGAATTAATTTTAAACAACTTTGGTGAAAAACTAAGATAATTCAATCCCAACCCAGTAAGAGTACTTTTCCTATAAACGGAAGTCTCAAATTTACCTCTGTTTCTGTGTATCTGAACATCTAAAAATGACAACATATTATCCTGTTCTGTCTCACAAGTAAAAGAAATATTAGGATGACGAGAATTAAAATATTCAAAAAATAAATCCACGTGTGCACGTTCCATTAAACACAAGGAAAGTGTCATCCACGTAACCTACGATAATACAAGGGTTTGAAGGCAACAGGGCATTCAGACATCCAAATCTTTTCACAATAACTCATGAAAACAATCTGCATATACAGGTCCAAGGGAATTTCCCATAGCAACTCCATCATTTGATTATATAATTTACCATCAAAGTAAAAATGCCATCAGTTGTAGCCAATTGTAATAACTTTCGCAAATCTACTTTACTAAGTCCAAAAGTTATGTGGTTTTCACATATATTATTAAGAATAATGTCAGTTGTTTCTTTTAATGGGATATTTGTGAAAAGAGAGGTTACATCAAAACTAGCCTTTACAACATCTTGGTTAAAATCGAAAGAACACAATTCTTTTGACAAACTTGGAAGAATTTGGGACATTAAACTCACTAAAAGTTAGAGGTTTTAAAACTGGACAGAAACTTTGATAGTAATAGCTAAAGTGCCAATTGAGGATATAATGGGTCTCAATGGGTTTCCTATTTGTTATGAACCTTAGGTAGACCATACATACCAAAAACTAAACCGGGCTTTGACCCTGAAGCATATAAATTATTATATGTAGCTTCCCCAATCTTATCTCTCAAGCTTCTTAACATCCTATTTAATTTGTCTTCTAATTTCAAAATGTGACCAGCAATATCTACATTTAACATCCTAAATTTTGTATTATCAGAGAGTATTTCATTCATTTTATCTAAATAATCAGACCTATTCATTAATACAACACCCCTACCTTTATCTGGCTTTGTAATAACAATACTATCATCGTTCTTAAGATTACGTAAAATATTGATTCTGTCTTTATTTAACTAATTGTCACCCTCCTTTCTACGATTAAAGTTTTTAAAAGTCTCATTTGCAATTACTGAAATTTTGTTAAAAATTGAAATAAGGGTTTCACTACCACAAATGTCACAGTTTCTTAAAGTTGAACATAGTTTTTCAAAACTTAAAAAATACTTGAAGAAATTGAATTTCATGGGAGTCAAGGCAAACTCAAGACCAAGAGAAAGAACATCCTTTTCCTCTTTTGTTAAATTTCTGTTAGAAGGATTAAAAATTACTTTACTGCTATCTATTTTCTTACTAACGTCAACACCAAGATTTCTCAACTTTCTGCTGTGTGTAAGCCTAACATCTGTCAATTTCTTATCAACATTGGAATCCAAAATAGAAGACAGGTAATTGTAGTCCAAAAAAGAAAGATTATTCCTTAAATCCCTATTTAATGAAGACACTTCTGTAAAAATTATCTTTTTCTTACGTTTTTGCGCTTTAACCTCAAAGTCTAACAATTTAAACTGCCAAGAGAGATAAGTACTCGTGTTGTGAAAATCTCTGGATTAAACCTTAAATTTAATGAAATTGGGAATAATACGGAAATCCTTGCAAGTGTTCAAAAATCGTATGTCCTCCTCAATCTTCTTGGATCTATAGCGTACCTTCTCGGTCCGTCTAAACAACTGTAGCGTTGTTTATTAGTGATTTCTCATCCTTGTCATTTTTTCAGCCTGAAGATGAGGTTTTAAACCTCGAAAGCTCGTACTATTAAAGAATGTTCTTCCTAGTCTTGGCACTATTATTTATCATCAAGCTATATATATATATATATATATATATATATATATATATATATATATATATATATACATATATATATATATATATATATATATAAAGTTTTTTTTTTGGCCACGAAGGAAAAATTGAAAAAGCGAGATAGCCAAGTACTTTTGGTCCTGTTCGGACCCTTTACTGAGGCAAACTGATTTTTACAGAGAACAATATAGTCCAAAGAAGGCTTAATATCCAAAACTGACACTACAAGATTAGCCATAAGGGCGATTTTCACTCTACAGAAAGGAGGAGCGCCTGAGGGTAGCCGCACCTTGAAGGATACACGCAGTAACAAGTGATTCTTCCAGAAAACAGTACATTTTGAAAAAACACGGGAGCATATACAATTTAATATCATGAATTTTTTACTCAAATTTTCCCCCAAAAATTATTATTAATGAAAGAAAAGACTAAAGAAAATATAAATATATATACATGCATACATACATACATACATATATATATATATATATATATATATATATATATATATATATATATATATATATATATATATATATGTGTGTGTGTGTGTGTGTGTGGTAAATTGGTCATAGTTTGTAAAAGAGACTTGTAGATCCTATATACACAATACAGCACAATAAGCCTCAATTACAGCCTAAAATATATTGGGTTCCATTTAAGCTACAGTAAAGCGTCTGGTTACAACAGATATATTTATTAGATATATGTAAGAGCAGAGATAGACCAAGTACTGCAGTGTTGTGGTCCCTCCACTAAGGATTATAGTCTTAGAAGTGACAATCGTTCAGAAATCTAGTAATTAAGAGGTCTCAGTAGATTGTGTGTGTGTGACTGTGCATGTGTATGTGACCATGTATCCGAATTTAATTTCACGTATTTCAAAAAAGGATAGTTTTGGAACACACACACACACACACGGAGAGAGAGAGAGAGAGAGTAGATTGTGTGTGTGTGTGTGTGTGTGTGCGCGCGCGCGTGCATGGGTGTGTGTCCATATATCCGACTTTGATTTTACGTATTTCAAAAAGAATGGTTTTGGAACACACAAACACACACAACACACACACACACACACACACACACACACACACACACACACAGAGAAAGACCTTACCTTTACCTTACAGCTCGTTCGGGTTGCCCCAGGTCCCTCAGTGTGAGGCACCTCTAAAGTCTACCAGAGAATTACTAATCATCTTCGCTATATTTTGCTTCTTCCAATCCTGGATGGTCTGGGGTGCAGAGAGAGAGAGAGAGAGAGAGAGAGAGAGAGAGAGAGAGAGAGAGAGAGAGAGAGAGAGAGAGAGAGAGAGAGAGAGAGTAGGTAAATGCAAGCTCTATAATTGCCAGTCTACTGCCCCAACCCGTACAACTCAATCCAGGGTTCTGTGATTTGACATTTCAGTGATTGCTAATTTCCTCTCTTTTTTTACTTCCGTTATTGCTAATTTTCTCTTTTTTTACTTCCTTATTTGCTAATTTTCTCTTTTTTTTCTGGCCCGTAGTAATCATTCTTTCCACTGACGTATTTAAAGCGTTGTTTTTTTATAAAGGATTGGCACAGCTGAGCTCTGGAGTGACCTAAAAGGAGATGCTGAAACTTTTGTTCTTACAAAAATATACCGAGCCTTCATTATTATTCCCAAGTATCCTACTTTCGAAGTTTAAGTTGCCTAATTGGCAGTGTGTAGTTAGTTGTTTACATGAACGCTAATTAAGATGAACTTTTGAAAGGGTTAGTAGAGAACAGCCAAGTATCCTCGTTACTAGGGATATTGTAGGACTTTATGTTCTTGATGAATAACCATTGAATTAGTCACCCTAGCCCCTCCCCCCAACTCCACTCTCCGTATCTGTACGCAGTGTCATAATATGCCATGTCCCTCTTTTATCATATTTTGCTTTTATCTTCGAAAGACTACTCTCTCTCTCTCTCTCTCTCTCTCTCTCTCTCTCTCTCTCTCTCTCTCTCTCGCTTAGCTCTTAATACTCAAGTAGTTTGGTCCACAGGTAATTTCCTCTCTCTCTCTCTCTCTCTCTCTCTCTCTCTCTCTCTCTCTCTCTCTCTCTCTCTCTCTCTCTCTCTTAATACTCGCTGAACCAGAGAAGCGGGTAATAAGAAAAAATAGAAAATATAATATATAACATTGATTCGCTGAATTCTGCCATTTTATTCAGCAGAATAACAACAACAACAACAACAGCAATAATAACAATAATAATAATAATAATAATAATAATATGTTCTACTGAAGGAGATTACTGCTTCAGCTGCATTGATTTTATATAAATTCTTTTCTATTCTTCTCGCCAATCTATGTAACATCGAAAAAGCCGTAATAATAAGAATAGAAAAAAAACATATAAAATCAATGCAGCTGAAGTAGGAATCACCTCCAGTTGAACATGTTTGAAAGAGGGTCTTCTATGTAATAATAATAATAATAATAAAAATAATAATAATAATAATATAATAATAATAATAATAATAAATAATAATAATAATAATAATAATGAACCAAACAAAAACTTCTTTCAGTTTTCTTTTGAAGAATGAAAAAGAAACCCAAAAAATTTACTGTTTATAACGTGTTTTTACTTATAAATATTTACATTTTATGGGTAACACGTAATACACAATAATTTTGTGGGTTTCTTTTCCAATAATAATAATAATAATAATATGATGATAATAATAATAATAATAATAATAATAATAATAATAATAATAATAATAATAATAATAATAATAATAATAATAATAATAATAATAATCGCGTGAAATCCTTGGCAAGACCGAAGATTGTCTGATTGAAAATAGTTGCCTTTATCTATGTAGAGGCAAAACAATAGCGTTGAATTTCTGTAAGAGAGAACTTAAATAACGCAGCAACCTTCCTACTCAGGCACCTTCGCAATTGGGCGTTATTTAAGGACATCCCAGAAACAAGGGTATAGCACCAAATAGGTTTCCATTACGCATTTGTATTTTTAGCGTCGCGTTGACATGCCAGGGGTATTACATAAATAGCGCGCATTAGCAAAGATCATGTTTTAATCAATATTGATGTAAGCTTGTGGTTTTTTACCACTGCGTGGATTTGAGATTGACTTTTACGTGGTAGATATTTAGTAAAGTCAATGCATCTTATATAAACTTATCCCTCCACGTGATTACTAATACAAGTACCGTCTCTTGAGCTAAATCATTATCAGAATTAGTATGATCCTTCCAGTGATTTTATGACATATGATGGAATGTCTAATGCAGTTATCATGATACCACAGTCTTACCAATGCTCCCCTTATGGGGAAATGGTGCCATCAGTGCACCTCATGCAGTGCACTGCAGGCATGACTTAAGGTTCTTTGCAGCGTGGCTTCGGCCCCTAGCTGCAACCCCTTTCGTCCCTTGTGCTTTTTTATATGATCTTACTTTCCCTCTTCCCTAACAATTGCGAAGTCTTCCTCCTGTCAGACCTTTCAAGCCCTCTCACTGTCAATTTCCCTTATCAACGCTGAATGACCTCATAGGTCCCAGTGCTTGGCCATTGGTCTAAATTCGATAGTCAGTTCAATTTTTTACCAATATTATCCTTTGCTTTCCCGAAGGAAATAAAAACTCAATTGCTCTTGAGTTTGAGGTAAACGGACTAGGAGCTTTCAAGCAATCTGTTCCATAGTTATTCGGTAGTTGTGATATGGGTGAAAATCTTATTAGAATATAAATGATTAATTTTCCTTTTATCTAAAAAAATATTATATTATGCAATAAGAAAATATATATATATTTTGCAACCGTGTTGTCAAGTTTAATGAGTAACCAACAAATCTGTAGACTATGATACATAACAACGATTTACTCCAGTGCTATTCTAAGGTAATTTACATGAGCACCGCACACACTATCGATATGAATAGGACATCCCTTTATTGTTACACAGTATGTATTATAATGGAGTCTAGTGTGTTGATATTTTCTAGTTAGCTACATTTCATAATGATGAAAGGTTGAATAACTACTGAGGCAGCATGAAGTTTTAGTGCATTGTCAAGTATATACCTTTTTTAAACAATATTCGAATTGAGAGTAATTTAGCATTATAACGTCTCTTAAATTATCGAATTGAGCGGTTGTGAAGAATAAAGTATCGGTTAGTTAGCAAAAATGTTGCTCAAATGCTCGCCCTACTTTCCTAGGGACTCTCGTTTTCTCTCTCCTCTAGGAAGTCGCCGGTTTCTTTGCCAAGCTTCTTAAACGGACCTCTTTAGAGTCAACGCTACTTCCGACTTTATGGAATTCCTGCTTCTCAGTCTCTGAATGAATTACTTCAGCTCTTCGCTCCCCTTTTCCTTCATGATGTTACTCCGCATCTGAAGGTTTGAGACCAAGATGCCTGGAAAGGTTGCGAAATTCTCATTAAAAAGATCCAATTAGCCTCGGTGCGCAAAGAAATTTCAGTAAACTCATGTTTCTTTTTCTCCTTGTTCATAAATGGAAAGCTAAGGAATTATCAGGGTAAAGATGCCTAATTGAAATGAGTTAGAATGTTCGTCTTTTTTAGGAAGGAGTGGGTCCAGAGGGTATTACCACACACTGTTGGGAAATTCATTCACCGACGTAATGAGTCTAATACCTGCTTCATTTACGACACAAGTTAGTTGTATATATGTACATGCCTCTTTAAGCCAGATCACGGTCTAGACCAAACTTAGCGCCCTTTGTTTGATGGGTTTAAACGTCATTAATAATTCAGTGAGATGGAACATCTTGTAATACCGTATTTAAAAGACCCAATTACACACCCACCCACCCAAGCAGACACACACACACCACACACACACACACACACACACATATATATATATATATATATATATATATATATATATATATATATATATAACCGAACCACTTGACCTATCAAGATAAAATATGGCACGAGGTCATCACTTCATCCAACTTAGCTAAAAAGGTAGGTTTCAAACCCATACCCACTTCTCCTTCCCCTTCCCTTATACTCCCTTTGTAACGTTGTAAATAAACTCAAGGGGTTTATCATACCTCATTTTAAGCACTCGAGACCACAGAAATATATTATTGAAAATGCTTTTCTTTCCCGTGATCAATAATTGTGTATCAAGTTTTGTGTTTAGGTTTAGTGGGACAGTGATTAGGTTTCGTTGGGAATGTGTTTAAGTTTAGTGGGAATTAGATAGGACAGTCTCCACATTAAATACCTGGATAGAAGGGCCAGTCTCCTCATTAATGCCTGGATAATGGGACAGTCAGCACCATAATATCTGGATAAAAAGAGACAGTCAACTCAGTAATTCCTAGATAAAGAGGGACAGCCAATACAAGAAGGTGCAGAAAAATGTTCTCTTGGTTCTTCGGAGTTTTCCCAGTCAGCGACAGATTGGTCAGCTTATATATATACATATATATATATATATATATATATATATATATATATCGATATATATCTATATATATATATATATATATATATATATATATATAGATATATATCTATATATATATCTATATATATATAGATATATATCTCATATATATATCTGATACTCTCTCTCTCTCTCTCTCTCTTCTCTCTCTCTCTCTCCTCTCTCTCTCTCTCTCTCTCTATATATATATATAGTATATATATATGAGTATATATATATTAGTCATATATATATATATATATACTATACTATATAGAGATATATATATATATAAGACATTATAGATATATATATATATATATATATATATATATATATATATCTATATATATATATATATATATATTATATGTATATATATATATATATATATTATTAATAATATATGTATATATTATATAGATATAGATAATATATAGAATAATACATATATATAATATAGATCTATTATATATAATAAGATATATATATATATATAGATAGATTATCTATATCGTAGATCATATATATATAGATATATCTATAAGATAAATAATAAGATATATATATATATATATAATATCTATATCTATATATTATATATATACAATATATATGGATATATCTATATATATGATATATATTATTATATATATATATATTATTATTATATTAGATATATATCAATATATGTATAATATTATATATATATATATAAGTATATATATCTACTATATCTATATAATTATATATAGATAATATTATATATATATTAATATATATATATATATATATAATATATATAATATATATTATATTATATATTAAACTTACCACCGTCACATGACCAATGACCATCTGAAGGAGGTCACTAATAGACTTCCAGAATAAACAACTCAAAAGAGCTCTGGATATCAAATGCATAGAGATCTTGAACTGTGGTTGCAGTGAACATTTGATATGAGTGATTTCATTGTATCTTCCCGACAAAGATGTCTCAAGAGGGTACGTACTGACCAGAGTACCACTTGTGGTACAAGCACCAGGGGAAATGGGGAAAGGAAGATACTCCTGGAAAATCATTGTGGATTTTTGTTTGTGAGTTTATTTGTATTAGACACTCGGATAATTTTTCTGATTTTTACGTTTAACCTGAAAGAATCTTATCCAATCAGCCGGGGCATTTATTACATTTTTAGCATATGTTACATCAGCAATTGCAACTATTTAATTAGTATTCCAGTATTCAATATTCCTAACTTTTATTTTTGCATTTTATTTTTTCGAAAGTCTTGAAACTGAGTTCATTTTGTTCACAAGGAGAGCGATTTCCTCTTGATCCAAAGGTGGTGTCATTAATTTGTCTTAAATGTGAATAAGATTATTTTGTCTGTATATAGCCTAAACCCATAGAGTAAACTATAACAACTGGAAAAATTCAGATACTTTTGGTTGAAAGGATGATTGTCCATAGAATCAGAGAGAGAGAGAGAGAGAGAGAGAGAGAGAGAGAGAGAGAGAGAGCAGGGCTTTGGGATGGGAGTAGTAGGTTGTTGTGACCATATGTGTTCTATATATCGATATATCGAGCAACTATTTCCTGTCATTGTAATCCGGTGCTGATATCTGCCCGGGCAGACGTCCCATGTGATCTGCCTAACTATTTGGCTTAAGATAAAAACGCGCGCGCGCGCGCACACACACACACAAACAAACAAACAAACACACACATCCATGGATACTTGATAATGAGAACTGTTTGTCCTTGGAAGCTTGTAACTTTTTTGAATAAAAAAAAAAAACTCCGCTAGATATTATTCAGTTTTAATGAGGTCCTTCTAGTATAATATATATATATATATATATATATATATATATATATATATAGATATA
>NC_087206.1:67768842-67771342 GCF_015104395.2 Macrobrachium nipponense | reverse complement strand
CTTTTTCTTGGCTAAGATCTGCAAAAACAATATCAGGATTTTTGGTGACTGCTCTGGACTTGGGGAATAATATTCTGCTCGATCATTCCACCGTCGAACGCGTTATAATATAATCAGGGCCGGGAAGGTCTCAAATTGGTGTCCATCATGCCCTTGCGTAAATGTTATTGATTGACCTGTACAGAAACGTGGAAGAGAAACCCCATCGATTGTGACCTACACGTAGTTAATCGACGAGCGGAGGCTCCACAGGATATATTGGCTAATAAATTCGATAAACGAGTTCAGTAACAGCTCCAATAGATATATCTCAGTATATTGAACAGGCTCTATTGGGTTGGGAGTTAAATAAATTCAGTATTAGAATTTAGTGACTTTTTTTCTAAAAAGAATTACAATGATTCATCTATAACGAGATCTCACAAAAACTGAACCTTAAAGGTTACCAATATCTGCTATGTGAGCATCTTCTGTGCTTACTGTTTGCAATATGAATTATTCATTTGCAAAGGAATGCCTCAACAACGTCATATAAATAGCTTTTCCTGACACTAATTGATACATTTCCTCTATCCATTTATTGTCTGTTCAAAGGAAAGGAAATTAATTCATCGAAGTCATTGATTATGCATAGATTCCCCAAACTGCACCAAGTTTTTAGAAAGCAGATAACCAGCAAGTTTGTGCTCTATTTTTTCAAATAAAAAAGAAAACAATCAGTTGAGTTACTTAAAGTAAGATAGATTCTCGTTATGACTGTACCTTTCCTCAAATTACATTTGACAGAAGAATATAAGTTTGTAATCCTTCCATTACATTTAGTAGTGATTTATTTAGATATTGAGTCTGTTGGACCAACTCAAGACTTCTGTATACATGAATGACGATCCCTTCTTAAGGATTTTTTTTATTTATATTAATTTTTTATTGTCTTTTGCAAATTGAAGTCGAAGAAATGGAATAGAAATTAAATGAGCAATTGTCCTTCCCAGGCTGGACTCGAACTACGGCTTTTTGAAAGACCATACACCGAAGGAAATCGTATCTCAAGTATTAGAGATAAAAGGAGTTTCCGATGCCACTGTAACATACGAGATATTAATGGGTTATCGGAATTAAACCGCATTTCTCCTTTATCCCTTGACATTCTTCACTACGTATCTAAAGGTAAGTGCGGAACATTTCGTCTGTATTATTTACCATTGTCAAATCTTAAAAGAGTTCAGTAATTCATTGTAAGTGTTCCTTATTGTATAATGAATTTCAAAAGCATCACCGTTAACGACGACTTCTCTAGCATGTCTCTAAACTCTATTTATCGAGTTAGTACTAAATTTTTGAAGGTGGCACAAATTCACTGAATTTGTAAAAGAAGTGTTTGTATTCTCGCTTAATATTGTAAACATTAGTGAACCTCACACCTGCCTCTTTTCATCACTCACCATATGAACATCCGTTACATATAGAACCTAACGTCTTAACTTGTTATTGTAGGTGTTTTGAGACGGCTTTTTTATGTGAAAAGAATCCTGGATGGTATTTTTTTTGTGAAAGGAGTATACAATCCAGAAGTATCTGAAAGGAGGCGTGAAATAATGGCTTAGATATCAAGGTAGTTTGGTAGAGCCAGTTCGCGTGAATGTATAATGAGTATAAACATGTATATATATATATATATATATATATATATATATATATATATATATATATAATATATATATATATATAAATATATATATATATTTGTAGATATACGTTTGTGCAAACGAAAGAAAATACCTACAAAATCTGAAACTGTAGATACCTTTAATATTGATTAAAAAAAGAAAAAAATAAGACGAAGTGAGAGTTCTTTAATTATAATTTATGTAATATAACATGTATATATATATAACGTGTGTGTGCGTGCAAACTAAAGAAAAATCCTATTAAATCTACTAGAGATACCTTTAGTATTGTAAAATAAAACAAAGCAAAAAAGCATGACAAAGCGTTCTTTTGGCTTGAAAATTGCTATAAAAAAAAAACCATAGTTAAGAAAGGGGTCTCTCATTCCTAATCACCTTTTCGAACAATCCAAAGCTCCTCCTTGCTCCTCTTCCGCAGCGATTTCTACTGAAACGTTCGATTAGGAAACTTATGTGAATATATTTATTCCGATGACTGATCATGGACGTAATTTGCTCGTCAAATATCCGCGCTTGACTGACTTGGAAAGGATGAATATTGCGCCGTATTACGAAGCAATATACAATGAAGAATCAAACACCGAGAGGAAATTGTCATGTCAGATTGGTGGTGTAGATTTATTCTTGCGCGAAATGGTATTGATACTCGTTGCAGGGCGCTTGATTCATGTCTGCCTTTGCCGACGACGTGACTTAATGTCTTACGTCCCCTGGGATGCAGGATGATTCTCTCTCTCTCTCTCTCTCTCTCTCTCTCTCTCTCTCTCTCTCTCTCTCTCTCTCTAGATATCTATCTATCTCTCTCGTCATAC
>NC_087206.1:67741342-67761342 GCF_015104395.2 Macrobrachium nipponense | reverse complement strand
CCAGAACAGGAAAGAGACATGGGAAAATCCTTATTACTACCAATATTAAATGAAGGAGAAAACACGCAAACCATCATAGTGATGAATGCGCAGGGTTTGTTACGAGTAACTCAAAAAGAAAAATAGAGTACTTAGAAGAACTAACCCAAAATGAAAAGAAAATAGATATAAGAATATAAGTGAAACCTGGTAATTCCCAAGAGGACTGGGAATGATGATCAAATAAAAGGGTTCCAAACTTATAGATCAGATAGAAAAAATAGGAATCAAGGGGGAACCGCAATATATGGGAAAGACAAAAAACAAGAAAAATATATGAGAAATATAGTAACTCAGAATGTGAACTAATAGCGGTAGAATTTGAATCTGAAAAATTGATGAACATAGTAATATATAGACCTCCTAATACTAAAGAGTTTGACTTAATAATTGAAAAATTGGATGATATATGTAGAAATCACAAGGACTGGACTATTCTCCTATCTGGTGACTTCAACTTTCCTTTCGTAGAATGGAAAGAACGAAAAGGAGACTGTGGTTGTACTTATACATATAAAAAAGAGAGTAATAGTAGTGCAGAAGATAAGAGGCAATTTGAAAAGCTACTAGATATGCTACTAGAATACAACATTCAACAAATAAATCACCTGCCAACAAGAAAGGAAAATACTTTAGACCTAGTATTTGTGAACGAGATGAATTATGTTAAAGAAATAATAGTTTATAATGCGAGTATTTCAGATCATAATGTCATAGAAATTAACAGTTCATTCCAAAGCAAGTGAAAATAGAGATAAGCAAGAAATGAAAAAGTGGGAAGGATATGGAAAATACAACTTCTACAGTAAAAAATATAAAATGGTCAGAAATTAATGAAGAATTAAACAAAGATTGGGATAACATTTTCGTAAGTGATGACATAAGGGTAAATACGGAGATATTATATAAAATATTGGAGAAAATAGTGGATAAATATATACCGAAGAAGAAAAGTAAAACATCATTCATGCATACCAAGAGACAGAAGGATCTTGTTCCAGAAAAATCAGAAAGTGGAAAAAAGGTCTTGCAAAAGAAAAAATGCATGGAAAGCTATAGAACTAAAAAGTAAGATAGAAAATGCAGAACAAAAGATTATACAATCAAAAGAAAATGAAAAACGGGACTTGGAAGAAAAAACCCTATTAAATATCAAGCAAAACCCCAAACTATTATACTCATATGCGAAGAAGATGAATAAAAGAAGAATAGAAATAGGCCTCTGAGAATTGAAGGGAGATTAACGAATGAAAAAAAGGAAATTTGCAACATACTGGCAGAATGATATAAGAGAGAATTCACCCCTAGAATAGATAATGAAGATAATGATATAGAAGTAAGGGACGAAAATAGTGAATATTTAGCTGACATAGAAATTAATGAAGCTGATATTGTGCAGGCAATTAATGAAATTAAAAATGGAGCTGCTGCAGGGCCGGATGGAGTCCCTGCTATTTTGTTAAAGAAAGTAGTTCATTCTATCGCAAAGCCACTTGCAATATTATTAAGACAAAGTGTAGATACAGGCAAGATTTATGATGAGTACAAATTAGCATATATCACCCCTACTTTCAAAAGTGGATCAAGACTAGAGGCAAGTAATTATAGGCCTGTGAGTCTAACATCACATATTATGAAAGTGTATGAAAGGGTAATGAAGAAAAATATTATGAAACATTTAATAAAAAATAATTTGTTTAATATAGGACAACACGGTTTTCGTACCCGGAAAAAGTACACAAACCCAACTGTTAGTCCACCGTGAGAACATATTCAAAAATATGAAAAGCGGAAATGAAACAAACAGATGTGGTTTATCTAGACTTTGCAAAGCTTTTGACAAAGTAGATTATAATATATTAGCAAAGAAAATTAGAAAACACAATATCGTAGATAAAGTAGGAAGATGGTTAAAAGAATTTTTACACAACAGAAAACAGATAGTTATTGCAAACGATGAGAAATCGGATGAAACCAAGGTAATATCCGGTGTGCCACAAGGTACGGTGCTAGCTGCAATACTGTTTGTTATTATGATTGAAGACATAGACAGTAATGTTAAGGATTCGGTAGTGAGTAGTTTCGCTGATGACACAAGAATAAGTAGAGAAATTACTTGTGATGAAGATAGGAACCGCTCTACAAAGAGACCTTAACAAAGTATATGATTGGGCAGAGGTAAATAGGATGGTATTTAACTCTGATAAATTTGAATCAATAAATTATGGAGACAGAGAAGGAAAGCTATATGCATATAGGGGACCTAATAATGAGACAATCACAAATAAGGAAGCAGTTAAAGACCTTGGTGTGATGATGAATAGGAACATGTTATGCAATGATCAAATAGCCATTCTGTTGGCAAAATGTAAAGCAAAAAATGGGAATGTTGTTACGGCACTTCAAAACAAGAAAAGCTGAACACATGATTATGCTTTATAAAACATATGTTCGTAGTCCACTTGAATATTGCAATATGATATGGTACCCACACTATCAAAAGGATATTGCACAAATAGAGAGTGGTACAAAGGTCCTTTACAGCTAGAATAGAAGAAGTTAAGGACCTAGACTACTGGGAAAGACTACAATCCTTAAAATTATATAGTCTAGAAAGGAGAAGAGAACGCTACATGATAATTCAGGCATGGAAACAGATAGAAGGAATAACAGAAAATATGGAACTAAAAATATCAGAAAGAGCAAGCAGAGGTAGATTAATAGTGCCCAAAACTATACCAGGAAAAAATAAGGAAAGCACACAGAACATTAATCCACTACGCACCAGCATCGATAATGCAGCATCTATTCAATGCGTTGCCAGCTCATCTGAGGAATATATCAGGAGTGAGCGTAGATGTGTTTAAGAATAAGCTCGACAAATATCTAAACTGCATCCCAGACCATCCAAGATTGGAAGATGCAAAATATACCGGAAGATGTACTAGCAACTCTCTGGTAGACATTAGAGGCGCCTCACACTGAGGGACCTGGGGCAACCCGAACGAAATGTAAGGTCTGTAAGGTAAGGTAAGGTGGTATCGCTTCCACTGACGTTCCTGGATTTATAATGTACCTGCGTTCGCGCCCAAGTACAGGTAAATTTATTATCGAGAAAAAAAAAAAATTCCCCTTCGGTTAAGCATATATGAAAATATATTAATTCCGAGGTAGCGCGAATTAGATATTAAAGGACATTGTAGCTCGATATATGTATATGAATCACAGTAATGTGATATGACTTATGTAAAATGCTACGTGTTGTCAAAAGCGCTACTTAACTACCGGAGTCGAGGCGGGTGAATACTTCAGCGCGAGAAAGTATTTGAGGTGAGAGACGACATATACCTTTAAGCCTCTCGCGGTTGGGTGGTATCGCTTCCACTGACGTTCCTGGATTTATAATGTACCTGCGTTCGCGCCCAATTACAGGTAAATCTATTATCGAGAAAAAAAAATTCCCCTTCGGTTAAGCATATATGAAAATATATTAATTCCGAGGTAGAGCGAATTAGATATTAAAGGACATTGTAGCTCGATATATATATATATATAAAGAACCTTATGCCAAACAAAATAAAATCACTAAATTGACGGCGCTAGGTAAAAGAAAAAAAAATTGGGCGGTTGCTTGATAGTGAGGACTGTCTTCTTCCAAAAGTGGAAAAATTGCTTATTGTTTCCTTCCTGCCTGCTGTCACCCGGTGGGAAATGGTGCCACTGAAATCCTCCCAGCCTCAGGAGTCTAACTTAACGCCTGATTTTGTCTGACATTCTTCCGAAAGGAGAGAGAGAGAGAGAGAGAGAGAGAGAGAGAGAGAGAGAGAGAGAGAGTATAATAGTATTTCATAAGAGTGAGATAATTATTTTCATAGTAAAATCATATGAAACACAAAGAGTGTTATTGTAAATTTAGATTCTTAGATACAGAGAGAGAGAGAGACAGAGAAAGAGAGAGATGAGAAGAGAAGAGAAAAGAGAGAGAGAGAGAGAGAGAGAGAGAGAGAGAGAGAGAGAGAGAGAGAGAGAGAGTATAAATTGTCTATACACATGAACAGTAGTATTTCACAACACTGAGATAATTTTGTAATAGTAAAATCATGTGAAACACAAGGAATGTTATTGTAGTATTAGATTTTTAGATACAGAGAGAGAGAGAGAGAGAGAGAGAGAGAGAGAGAGAGAGAGAGAGCTAATTACTTTATTTTTGTTGCTGTTGTTCTTGTTGGGGAGAGATGAAAGCCTAAAAAGGTCTGAAAAAGATGTTTTGCGTTGAGTTAAATGTACAGGAATGTTAGGATAGGATAGTTATGATTTATTTATTAGAATGAAAATTTTAGTAATGAATAACATGCATATAAAACAGTACAGAACGATTTTTTTTCTAATAAAATATAGCCTATCTATTTTAATTTTCGTTCGTGAAACAAAGCACTATTTGACTAGATTTTAACTCGTGTATCGAGTAAGCTGGGGCTTCTTTTCTTATTTTTTTTTTTGTTTTAGATTTGTTTTTGCTGAATAAATAAAACCGAATTTCTTATCCCATGCTGGTTTTTCTTGGGTCTGTTTCTTTCTTTCCATGCTCAGTGACACAATTGTCATTTCTCATAAAAAGTGATTTAACTACGAAAACGAAAATTATTATAATTTTCAGTGAAGCGCCAGAGAATGACCATTTCTTCAATTCTATATGGCTGCCATAAAAAAATGACATTTTTAAACATTCAGAGTTTCTTTGAATTATAAGTATTAAAAATACCTGACGCTTCTTCTTTTCATAAACCATAACTTACTATTAGGTGAAACCTGCATTATGTAATTCTAAGGTTATGTTTTCAAAAAATCTCCCTCAACTTCATTTATCAAGATGGGGAAGTATCCAAAGACTGAAAAGCAGACTCTTTATTTCTCCTTCTCGCTGACTATTATGATATCCATGAAAACAAAGATTGTGGTTTCTCTAATCAATTCGATAACATCCATTGAACAGTAAAGATTTTGTGTTATTGTATACCCAGCTGCGAAATTTGAACAGAAGTGTTTGCAAAGCGACTACAACACTCTCTTAAATTTTTGAACGTCGGTCGAACATAAGTTTAAGTGATTAATAATCCATTTCAACTTCTTTATTCATCAAATCCGAGAAATGAATGAATTCATTGCTTTATCCTCGATTTTCAGAAAAAAGAAATGATTAAAATATCCATATGTTAATGGTTTTATCATATTGCGCATATTTGATATCTTGTTTCATTACTGTTCACGTTGGCCCAGAACATCATTACATATACATTTTTCTGTATTTTTTATTACATGGATCTTCTAGGCATTGTGCAATTTCAAAATATGTTTATCGGCGATACCTATTTCAATACATGGAAGTTGCAAAGGTCTACTCTAATTTCAATGAACTAACTAATTGTTATTCACCTAAGAATTTTCCCCATCAATTCTGTACTTTAATAGATCATAACAACTTCCTACTTGTATTTGCTTTAGGACTTCGATACCCCATACAGCAGGGATTCTTTTGAAATCATCGAGTGGATAGCTGGCAAATAACTAATGAGCCTGAATCGCTTTATGAAGAGACTCTTTCTTATATTATCCATTGAGATTTTCCATTCAAGTCCTTCCGTCATACAGGCTTCCGTCATGCCCAGTCTGTGCACACTTCCTTATTTTTCCAAAACAGCATTGAAGAGCTTCTAGAAATCTGTGTTCCTTCCCAACATAATAATGGACCCATTAGATATCTTGTTTGTTTGTTTGTATGGTGTTTTTACGTTTCGCGGAACCAGTGGTTATTTAGCAACGGGCCAACGGATTTACGTGACTTCCGAACCGCGTCGAGAGTGAACTTCCGTTAGATATCAAATCCTTTATCGACAGGACTAAAAAAACGCACAATTTCTCCTGACAAAATAAAGGCAGACTGTTATAAAGAATACTCAAATTGCCAGGAAGATGCCTCGAAATGAATATAAAAAAAGCCTTCGGTTAATGCCAGGGAGGGTCTTTAATCTAAACGAGGAGAACGTTTAGTCTCTGAGCTTTGATAAATAAATTTCTAGATAAAGGAAAGTCTAATTACCCGGGAAGGTTAATAAAAAAAAAAGCCTTGATTCGACAATTTAAAAAATATAAAACTATTAATTCAGTATAGATGATTCAATGTTTCGTTTTGCAGAATCCTTACAATGCATGATTACTTTTGCATCCATCCAAGTGGCAGAGTGATTGGACTCGCTGACGTGTTCAAATAATCTACAGGTCTTGCCTTCTGTTCGGACGTTATGCTATTTTGTCTGAATTGCATTTCGAGATCTTTACCACCTTTCTCAAATATTCTTTCGATACACTGATTGCAAAAGGTATCTTGTTAGTGTATCATTATATTTTCGGGAGAATAATCGATTAGTACAGTCACCCATAGGTTAACATTAAATGGTTTCAGCAATTGAGGGAGGTGCGTGAAATGGTCACAGAATGAATGGTATAGTAAGTGGGTATTATATGACAACATCACTTTAAGTCCAGCTTCATCAAATGTTTTTATTTGTAACTGTATACAGTTGTTGCACCACTTGACCCTGAGTAATTGCGAAAACGCGTAAGTGTGTGTGTGTGTGTGTGTGTGAGTGTGTATATATATATATATGTGTGTGTGTGTGTGTGTGTATACATATATATATATATATATATATATATATATATATATATATATATATATATATATAGATAGATAGATATATATATATATATATATATATATATCTATATATATATATATATATATATATATATATATATATATATATATATATATATATATATATATATATATATATATATGTATATATATATTGTATATATGCATTTATATTAATCTATGGGTGAATATACTAATCTAATCATTCTCCCGAAAAAATAATGATACACTAACAAGATACCTTGCAATCAGTGTATCAAAAGAATGTTTGGGAGAGGTGGTAGAGATCTCGAAATACAATTCAGAGAAAAAGACATACCATCCGAACAGAAGGCAAAGCCTGTAGATATGTGAACACGTCAACGAGTGCAATCAGGCTTCTAGTTGAACGGATGTAAAAATAATCATGCAATGTAAGGATTCTGCAAAAGGAAACAAGCGATAATGTTTATCTCATCTCCTCCAAATGACACCTGTGCAAAGGCCATTTATCCACTGAAAGAATCCTGAGCGAGGACAAATATGGCCCACTTCATTTTAGGAACCTTTATGGAGAGTTGTCCTCGCAATCGAAAGTTCATTATCTACTTTTCCAAATGAGCAGGAACCAATTGCATATCTCGTTAATACCCATTAGCCAGCAATGATATTTCGAGCTATTTTCTTTGCACATTATCAAAATCATCCTATTATTATTATTATTATTATAATGTTTCAAAAGATGGAATCTTTTCAATTTCGGGTTATTTCTTTCGCACATTATTGAAAGTTATCCTATATTATTATTATTATTATTATTATTATTATTATTATTATTATTATTATTATTATTATTATTATTATTATTATTATTATTATTATTATTATTATTATTATTATTATTATTATTATTGGAGAAACAAATCCACAGTTATGTAAATGTACATATATTTAAGTTTAAAACAGAAAAGATAGCTTTCGGGAATCTGTACGGTTCCCCTATCAATCTGACACGTTGATATAACTTTACAGCGAAGTAAACAAAGCAGGAGTCAAAAATTAAGTGACTTGTTATTAAAACAATGGAACCGGTCGTCCAGTATAAATCAGCCAATGCCGTCGTTTTCGATGAGAAAGCCCCGCCAATCGTCTGGAACGTCGAATTGGTCCTTGCCCAGTGCGGTCGTTCTGATGGTCCTCTCACAGCATAGGCACCGGCAGCATCGGTTAACTGGCGGTAGCCGAGTTTACCTTCTGAAAACGGGAGAAAGAGAGGCAACCGCAGCATCAGATGTGGCCTAAAGAGACAACACTCTCATAATGTTCTTTATTCTTAAAGCCTTTAATATATTTCTTGGAAATAAGGTTGTTGGTGAATTTATCTTCCTGTGTGAAAGATTTATTGCCCTTCCATTGTAAAAACCACTGTCTATCGCCGCACCTCTACTAGCCTTCTTATATCAACTTCTTTACTTCTGAAAATTACTTTAGAATCTTTCCAATTTATGCGGTGATCGAGCTTAAGACTGTGACTAACTAATACATTGTTTTCCGCATGTAACTGGTAAGCTCTTTTGTGTTCCCCGATATTATTATTCAGTAGATGGAATCTTTTCAATTTCGTTCGGGCCATTTCTTCGCACATTATCAAACTGATTCTATTTATTATTAAGTATTATTATTATTAATTATTATTATTATTATTATATTATTATTATTTTATTATTATTATTTTTTATTTTCTGTTTTTAACTGCATTTAATTTATATAGAATCTTCTCAATTCTTCTTATTATCTTTTTCTCATCAGCATGTATCTGGTGTATCAGGTTTCATAAGGATATATAAAGATTTCAGGTGCCTTAGGTTTATTTCCTCTAACGTGTCGACAGCGCACAGGCAGTCATCTATGAGAGTAAACAGCAAAGTGAATTAAGATACTGTTTTACAGGCAGGGGAGAAACCAGCCGAGCTCCATATATCGTCACGAGAGAGAGAGAGAGAGAGAGAGAGAGAGAGAGAGGAAGAAGCAGAGAGAGAAAGAGAGGAAGAAGCAGAGAGAGAAAGAGGGAAAGAAGAGCAAGCGGTATGACATGTCACCTGGACGGCTTATAGTACCTGCCACTCAGTTGGTAGGTACCCCAACCAACACCCAACCCACGCCAACAACCCGGACAGACCTAGAAGATCTCAACGCTTCAGGGACAGATTTGGTCACCATCCAACGACCAATTAAAATCCCTACTTACCCACCGATTGTACACGCCCCTTCCTGCTTGCTATAAATACATGTAAAACAGTAACTTAATTCACTTTGCTGTATACTCTCATAGATGACTGCCTGTGCGCTGTCGACACGTCAGAGGAAATAAACCTAAGACAACTGAAATCTTTATATGTCCTTAGGAAACCTGATACTCCAGCTACATGCTGATGAGAAAAAGATAATAAGAACTATTGAGAAGATTCTATATAAATTAAATGCCGTTGAAACAGCTACAATTTTCAATGCTACTGCCCTCAGAGAAGGCCTCCTTCCTTATTATTATTATTATTATAATCATTTTTATTATTATTATTATCATATTATTATTATTATGATTCAGTAGAAGGAATCTTTTCATATGGAGCAGGCCTACCGAAGGGGCCACTGACTTGAAATTCAACCTTCCAATTAAGATGGTTTTCATTAGGAAGAAGTAAGACGAAGTAAAGTGAAATACAGAAAGGAGAGATTCCACTTAACAAAAAATAAATCAATCAATCAATAAATCAAAAGTATTCAAATGTAAGAAGATTAGTATTAGGGGAGTAATGCATTGCATCTTCGCTTGCTTGAACTTCTTAAGAAGTTCCAATGGCACGACTTCCTCACCAGGGAGGCTGTTCCATAGTGAGGAATTGAGAGAACCTCTTTCAACTGAGAAGTTCGACAGCGAGGCACTTTGACTGCATGTTGATGGTTACTCTCGGCAGATAAAGGGGATCAGGAATCAACTAAGACAGTGAAAGATCTCTGTTGAAATACAACTTATGAAAAAGTGACGAGCAAGAGACCATCCGCCAATGGTCAAAAGTCATAACTGATACTATTTAGGAAACAGAAACCTACCACCACGAACAATTCTGTCTCAAAGAGATAAATCTCTGGCAGAAACAGACATCCAATCCGGAGAAGAATATTTCAGTAAAGGAAATTTTATCATTTGGAAAAGCTAAACAATTTTTTGACAAAATTCCACGAATCATCGTATGACGGCTATTTGATAAAAAGTCACTTTCATAATTACGTGCTAGATTTTACACCATGTGGAATGAGAATGGGGGAATAAATAACTTTACTGCTCCCGACAGTAGAAGATAAATGATCAAAGGCAGATTAGACAGATTGCCTTGATTTACAACAATTGATGAGCCTAATCTTTAAAACAAAACAAATTCCAATCTGCGATGCAATCATGGTGTTTCCTGATGTTATCTATCACGCCAGAAGATACAGTATCGTTCCAAACTTCCAGATCTTTTATCACCAATGATGTACCGACCCAGAAAGTTTCAAGGATACCTACAGGGGAAGAATATATCTCGACTGGTTTAAAATTCAGTTGACGAATATATATATATATATATATATATATATATATATATATATATATATATATGTGTGTGTGTGTGTGTGTGTGTGTGTGTGTGTGTGTGTGTGTGTGTGTGTGTGTGTGTCAGTGCGTGTGTTATTGTAACAGCCCCAATGCCCTCTGAACTTCTCGAATTCTTCGCGCTTTTATGGATTCGCTTGTCACCCACTACAAAGCCTTGGATCCGAGAGCAAGAAATTTGAAGCAGTCATGACGTCCGGTAGCGGGAACCGAGCCCTCGTCCCACAATCACAGCGAGGTCACTTTGCCGATATATTTATTGGAGCTTGAGTAGACCCATTGTCACCACCGTACTAAGTGGGGCAGTCGTTATTTATCGTTTTTAGGCTGAGATTGATAGCCGGTGCTATAGTGAAAACGAGTAAATAATAGGTTTCTTCGGCGCAATCGAGTTTTCTGTACATCGAATACTCAGGGCTTACTGAAAACAGATCTATCTCATCTTTCGGTAGTCTCGGTCTAATGCTGTACGCGCAGTATTATTATCGAATGCATCCTTTGCTCAAAGAAGAGTAGACGTGAATGGAAAACTATATCTGCTGCTGAACACGAATGCTGATGTTCTCTTCCAGATATTGGTATGCTTGCAGCTCCCTCCATCCTGTCTCCTCTCCAGATGGAAGGTGATATCCGAAATGGACTTTATCATCTCTCTGGGACACAGGAACGTTTTTCTCTTTTTCCACGGATCATGCTTTCGTCTTTGAGTGTTTGCTTCGTTTCTAAGGCCTTTCACCCAAAGATAATTTTTAGTTTTCTGTAAAAGACGACTATTGGGACGGTTTTGTCTGTCGGTCTGCAATATTTCTGTCCGCCCACGGATCTTAAAAGCTAATGCGGCTAGCGGGCTGTGAATTGGTACGATTATTATCCAACCTCCAGTCATCAAACATACCAAATTGCAGTTTTCTAGCCTCACTAGTCTTTATTCTATTTAAGATTAAAGTTAGCCAGGAGCGAGAGTGTGGCAACGCAGCAACGCAGGCCACCACGCCCGACTGAGAATTACATGAGAGTTTCATGCAGCATTATACGTTGTGCAGGAAACTCTATAGCGACGAAGAAATTTCGGCGCTTTTTCCACTTCTTTTGTTAGTGTGACTTTTTTTTTTTTTTTTTTTTTTTTTTTTTTTTTTTTTTTTTTTTTTTTTAGGTTAATTTTTTTTTTTTTTTGTTTTTTTTTTTTTTTTTTACTTCTCGGTTTTACGTGAAAAGACAAAAGCAGGTTCGTCAAGTGAGGCTCCATCTTTTTCTCCGGAAATATTCTTACTCAGAAGGTGAAAAATGAAAATTTCCAGAGATAATAGCAACAATGACGAGGCCCTCGAAGGCCAAACTTGATGCCGAGCCTTTCAGGGACGATCACATTTTATCTTTTGAAGAAAAAATGGGCTGGGAGGGGAACAAATATTGAAGAAAAATCGTCCGCGGAATGAGCGTTGGCACGCGTCGGAATTTTCTCCAGTGAAGTTGTTGACTATTTTATCTTTTACAGGGAAATTTTTGTTTCGTAGGACATAATGGAACCTGCATCTAGATAAACAAATGGTTAACTTCGCAGTGACTATATACCAGAACCTGCATCTAGACAAACAAATAGTTAACTTTGCAGTGACTATATACCAGAACTTGCATCTAGAAAAACCAATGGTTAGCTTCGCAATGACTAGTATATACCAGATCTCATCTAGATAAACAAAAGGTTAACTTCGAAGTGACTATATACCAGGGACCTGCAATCTAGATAAGGCAAATATTTTAACTTTGCAGTGAAATGTGGAACAATGTTATGAAGAGCTTCAAGTGAAGATACTCTGAGCTGAAGCTTTCATTTGCTAATATGAAAGTGGTACTACACTGTCGCCCATAACTAAAGCTAAGATAAACAATTAAGCGTGAGTTATTAAAGAGCTCAGAGTAATTATGACTCATAACTACTTAGGTATGTTATCCAGTGATTACGTCCTTATCTTATACACACACGCACACACACACACAATATGAATTTTTATCACATCACCGTGATTGTTGTTGGTCGAGTCGGTAACATCGCTGAAGTCCTGATTTCTCCTACGTCCGCTGGTTCGAATCCACGAGAGGACGAAATTATTATTAACCAAAAAATTCCCCTTTGTTAAAACTCGGGTAAAAATATAAAATATATATATATATATATATATATATATATATATATATATATATATATATATACATCCACATAATAGTGCGCCTTTTCCTCTGAGCGGAGTGGCTATAATCGACCGTGTCCACAAGTGAATCTCGTAGCCTTGATCCACAGGAAGAAACGCTGAGACGCTGGACTGTGTCCTCACTTGAATTTCCTGAGAATCTTCCTTCTTTACGGCCACAGCAGAGACTGATGCCAAAACCATGGCGCGAAAAAGCCTTGTGGCGATACTCCTGCCTTTCATCTTCTCTTTCCCTCGTCAAACCTCTGTGACATATGGCGCACACGAGGGAAACAAAAGGGGAACGCTGTACATGGCGCTTGGAATACTCGACGAGAACTTTGGCGGGTTTTTCGAACCCCAGTGGCTGTCAGAAAGAGCCGGGGGGGGGGGGGGGGGGGGGGTGGGGGGGGGGGGGGGGCGCGTTAGTTACACGATGGTCGGATGAAGCAGTGGTAAATTATAATTAACTTTCATTCGGAGCTTTCTCTGAAATACCAGTGGACGCAAGTTATCATCTTTCGAATGAGTAATGATATCTGGAATGAAGACTGGTGTGTAGTCTTTCACAATCTATTTCCCCCAAAAAAATATATTTGGAAGTATATCCAACAGGCCACACTGTCAGATAAGGTGAACCACGAATGTATTCAGGGAGTATTGATAGTTCCGTTAAAGCACAATTAACATTTGGTGCAATTACATATAATGAAAATCAAAGTGAATACCGAATTCCTATAACATTACGTAATTTTCTGTTATTTGTGTTGTTCCTAAAATATTTTTCCATTAATCACTTCGGCTACCGGCTACATTATTATTTTGGGGTGTGTTTGGGTGGGGCGGGGGGATGGGGGAGAGGAGACTGCACTTGAAAGTGGCCGGTAAATTAAACTGCACGGTAGCCGAAATCAAGTTTTTCATGCAGAACTTTCTATGTGCTTTTCACATATTCTAACGTCAGTTGCATCAAATCACATCAGGTATTAGAATAAGCATGAAATTCTCAACATTTTCCAATGACAGGATTCAACTTTAAACGCGGAATTGATTAAAATAACTGTATTCAAAATTTAATGGTGAGGTCAAACAAGCAGCCACCTTCTATACCTTATGGCAGGGGAACTGTGTGGTCACTCAAGTTTGGGGCTTTTCCCAAACGCAGAAAGTACTCGATAGCAGTGTTGTTTGACCTTCGATTACTTTTTTTAGGCCAAATCTACAACTCAGTAGTCCATAGAATTTCTTCGTGGGGGATGGAATATTAAGTATAACACAAACGTCTAAGATGTAGGCCTATGTTACATCGGCCTTTTGCCTATTATGCAAATAATATCTAAAGAATAAGAGGAGCATCACATATAACACAGAATTGCTTACAATACATTAACGAGATAAATTTACTTTAAATTATTTTGATGGGACAAGGCAGTTTCCAGTTTGGGGAACATGTTAGGCCTAGGTTACCATACTTGGCATGTGTACGGAAAAAACACACATACACACACACACACACACACACACAGATATATATATATATATATATATATATATATATATATATATATATATATGTATATGTGTGTGTGTGTTTATGTATGTATGTATGTATACACACACACACACACCCTGTGCACGTGCAGAATATCCCTCGAATATAGTCTTCCTTAAATCTGCCTTCTCTGATGGTACACCTCTGGCCGTCTTTAAAATTGAATTAATGTAGAATTTAGGCCAAATGCCAAGCACCGGGACCTTCGAGGTTATTCAGCGCTGAAACGGAAACGGACAGTAAAAGGTTTGAAAGGCGTAACAGGAGGAAAACCTCAAAGCAGTTGCACTATGAATCAACTGTTAGGAGAGGGTGGAGAGTAAGGTGGAAGAAAGAGAATATGAAAGGATGTACGGTAAAAGGAACGAAAAGGCTGCAACTAGCGTCCGAAGGCGTGCTGCAAAGAACCTTTAGTAATGCCTACAGTGCACCACTTGAGAGGCCGCCTTTAGAGAGCAGTTAATACCATCAGCAGCGCGAGGAAGGCGCATTTCCCTTTATCGGCTGATGTTGCTTTTCCTCAGCGAAATCCGCCGCCTCAAGAAATGTTTCTTCCCGTTATGCATTACACAATTCCCTCCCTTTGCTACGTTTTGTTCTTATCAAATAGAATAGAATACAATATAGAATTAGGACTAGATGCCAAGCCCTGGGACCTTCGAGGTTATTCAGCGCTGAAACGGAAACGGACAGTAAAAGGTTTGAAAGGCGTAACAGGAGGAAAACCTCAAAGCAGTTGCACTATGAATCAACTGTTAGGAGAGGGTGGAGAGTAAGGTGGAAGAAAGAGAATATGAAAGGATGTACGGTAAAAGGAACGAAAAGGCTGCAACTAGCGTCCGAAGGCGTGCTGCAAAGAACCTTTAGTAATGCCTACAGTGCACCACTTGAGAGGCCGCCTTTAGAGAGCAGTTAATACCATCAGCAGCGCGAGGGAAGGCGGCATTTCCCCTTTAATCGGCTGATGTTGCTTTTCCTCAGCAAATCCGCCGCCTCAAGAAATGTTTCTTCCCGTTATGCATTACACAATTCCCTCCCTTTGCTACGTTTTGTTCTTATCAAATAGAATAGAATACAATATAGAATTAGGGCTAGATGCCAAGCCCTGGGACCTATGAGGTCATTCAGCGCTGAAACGGAAATAGAGAATAAATGGTTTGGAAGGTGTAACAGGAGGAAAACCTCAAAGCAGTTGCAATCAGAATCATTCATTATTTTCTGTACATAAGTTATGTGTAACAGAATGATTAATTCAATCATATTTTCTGTACGTAAGTTATGTGTTACAGAATGATAACCTCTGGGTAAAAAACTACACGTTGTGACTTATTGTAGTTCAGCCTAGGGGTAGGCTCTAAAACATTGGCCATTATACGAGTATGCTAAATAAAAGGACTTATGCTCCTAATGCATAGTTTTGTCGGTGGAGCTATATTGCCACTGAAAATATACAGATTTTACACGGTGTGATTTAAAAAAAAATGGCTCCATTATTTTCTTGGGTAAATATTTGACGTAGAATATGTTATCACTACAAAACTGTTACAAATGCTTTTGGTACTTTAGTCAATAACGGTCTTATTTTTTTTTCAGTATCGTAATCCGCAATCTTTACTATTGAAATAACTATGTTTTTGTTTATTCAAAAGAAGAAATAAGCCTTTGTTGAAGTATACACTAAAAGATGTTAAAACATTAAAACAGCTCTCCGACTGTAAGTTGAGAAAACTCGCGTCTAAGGAATAGACAGAGAATAAGAGGACAAACAACGGCCAACTTCAACAACGAAAACAGTGAACTGTGTTAAGCGACAAAGAATGAGGAGAGAAAACATCCTAAAACTTCCGAGCAAAAGTCCAATTGTTGCAGGAAATGGATAAAAGCAATTGCTGAACCTTAACCAAAGGCTCTCCCTCCGTTTCTGCCTTTCTTCCCAGACAGCGTGATTCTTGTTTTTGTTTTCTTATTAGATAATATATGTTGTCAGACAAAATGCACAAAGACTACATATATATATATATATATATATATATATATATACTATATATATATATATATATATATATATAGGTGAGTGAGTGTTTCTGTCCATTATTTTGCATACTTATCCTCATACCAGCATAAGCTTCAAAACGTATGATTCTTCTTGGTTTTCATATTTTTTCACATTGGGATGAAGTTGTTAGCCCTTCATCACTCCTAATTGAATTTAGTGGGTCTATAACCTACCAGTAACTGGCACCGATTGGTTGTCAACCAATCAAGTATACTATAGTAGATTCACATCACCCGTGCATTTGATGTCTAGGACAGTCCCTTACGACGCTCTTGATTGGCTGTTGATAAGCCAATCACAGGGCTGGAAACTTTCGTCTCTCGAGAGAGTTCACATAGGCAGGATGCATGTTGCACCTCTTCTGAAAGACGTATCCCTCAGGAGAGGTGGAACATACATCATACGTATGTGAACTCTCTCGAGAGACTGAGAGTTTCCAGCCCCTTGATTGGCTTTTCAACAGCCAATCAGGAGCGTCATAATGGACTGCCATAGATATTAGATGCACGGGTGATGTGAATCTACAACTAAACCAACACCACGAGTTGCTTAATGAGCTAAAACACGTCGTCTTCTCAAACATGAGAATATTCATTCCACGTGGTTTTCTATGCATAATTTTACACACGAAACCATTACTTGAGGTTTAAGAAAGAGGAGAGTAAGTTTCAAAAATGAAACGTAATGTATGATGCCTCTGCCTAATATTCCTACCATTCCCATTTCGATGAGCTTCGTATTGCTACATTCGTCCTGGACAAGATTCAGAGAAAGGAATCTCAAATTGCTAATTTGACACTCTCACCTATCGCTCTCCGTGACTCGTATATCTTTCATTAGAGGTTGCAGACAATTTATAGTAAAACCAGTAAGATTGTGGATTAACTTGATTTATTTGTGTTATCAACCCTAGTTCCAAATACATAAAGAGTTCGTTTCTTTCTATGTTTTTTATTTCTGACATTTTTTGTCCTATAAAGCTGAAATATAAAGTACGGGAGAATATGTGGCATTAAAGATTATCAATGTTTAATTTCACAAACACACACACACACACATGTATATATATATATATATATATATATATATATATATATATATATATATATATATGTTATATATATATATATATACACACACACACATATATATATATATATATATTTATATATATATATATATATATATTATATATATATATATATAGTATATACATACATATTTATATATATAGTATGCATATATATATATATATATATATATATATATATATATATATATATCATACAACATATATTAAATGCCGAGAAAGGGTTGTCAGATTACCAAAGACAAAGTTTTAACATAAACTTCCTTCGGGTCAACTTACAATCTTAGAGGCAATCATTTCCATTCCAACCCCCCCCAAAAAAAAGAGTATTAAAAAAATGTGTTAATCCTTTCGCCATATAAACGCTTTATCTTCAGACTATATTGTAGAAGAAAAAAAAAAATGACCTCCCTTGTCTCTTCCCTTGTCACTTTCTCGTTCAAATTCCTCCTCAAACCGTGACTCCCTCCTCCCTCCTCCCGCGCAGAAAATTTTTTACAATATATTTTCCATCGAACATTTTCTTTTGATTTTCAGAAAACGCCTCTTTTTATCACGGGGAAAAGAAATATTCTTGTTCCACCTCAGCTTTTTCGAAGAATCTGGTTCATTGAGCTGGTCTATATATATATATATATATATATATATATATATATATATATATATATAGTATAAAGTATATATATATATATATATATATATATATATATATATATATATATATATATATAAAGTATATATGTATATATATATATATATATATATATATATATATATATATATATATATATATATATATATATATATATATAAAAGTATATATAATATATATATATATATATATATAGTATATATATATATATATATATATATATATATATATATATATATATATATATATATATATAGTTTAAAATGTCCATTTAAATACTCTGGTTTAAAGCTTAGGATTATATTTTGTGGACTGACTTCCACCCTTAGCTTTATACTTGAGACGTATCCTATTTTAACAGAAGAAATTATTTACACATATATATAAAATTCAGTTCAGTAATCATGAAAATACCATAATATCCTCTAAGGAATCATCTTAGTGTAGAGAGGCGTCTAACTTCACCGTTCTGTAAAAGCACTCTTGACGCGAGCAACCTGGAACGCATCTTTTCCATTTTCATGGAATGTGGAGAACATTACTATTCCCTTCATAGCCTACAAATGACCATCAATCGTAACAGATCAATGCCTGCACTTTGACAGACTTGGTCCTTCCCACTTTTATTAACAAGCTTGATAAAGCAGGCTCGTTTCATGGTGTAACTAATTAGAGTAAGGAAAGGAAAGGAAAGGAAAGGAAATAAAGATGAAGATTAGAGCAAGGAAAGACTGGGCCGTAACGCCGGAAATAAGGAGCAATGTTAAACATTTTTAGCATTTCATCTTCCTGTACCGAAGGCGGAATGAGCAATATTTGCAAAGTTGCCTTTTCCTGAGCCATGAACTGAACCACGAACTGAGGACGATGATATCCGTGAAGGGTTATTTAGCGCAGTGATTGCCTTTTATCTTACAAGGAAAAATCGGTTAGCATGAGAGAGAGAGAGAGAGAGAGAGAGAGAGAGAGAGAGAGAGAGAGAGAGAGAGAGGTCAGCAATCTTTGCGTTGCTCTCCAAATTCTCGGTGCCTCCATCTCGAAGGAGGGTGTTGCTTATGTTGCTATATTCGCCTCGTAATTGCTATAAACATAGATTTACGATGTATAAGTAACAAAGCTAAACCCTTTGAGTCAATGTTTTTTGTCTTCACATTACCAATACCGTTTTCAAAATGATCAATGCAGTGTGATATTGCAGAGAATTATGTCTTTAGTGTTATTAACAATCAAGATGGGTTAGACATGAACAGTTTCTAAATCTTTTTTATTTTTTTAAATAAAATTCGATTACATCAAGGAGTTATCTAACCATTCCGCTAAGTATTCACAAATAAAAACAACACTTATGGACCACGACTAGTGATTTCATGAAGTGGGTTAGCGCGAATCGAAAGTTGTATACATACATATATATATGATATATATATATATATATATATATATATATATATATATATATATATATATATATATATATTATATATTATATTTCTCCGGAATTCTTCTGTTGCTGATTCACGTACATACAAACGCACAGTTGAGAGGTAACCATAATTATTGTTCAAAGCTACTGGCACAGATTATATAATTATCTGCGTTGTTTGAATGTTAATAGATTTCCGAGATGTTCCCCGCTCTCTTATGAATATTGTACCTGATTCAGTATTCTAACCGCTCATTTCTCGGTTCCGTTTCTCTGCTCTATTGCCATAGCACTGAATCGTCAATATTCGTATTTGCTAAATCTTGTCGAATCACGCGCTGAATAAATCGTAAGCAATCCAGACGCAGTTGCATTCAAGAATGCAAAGTTGCCTGCAAGGATGTAGAATACAGACTTTCGTAAAAAGGGTTAACTCTCTCTCTCTCTCTCTCTCTCTCTCTCTCTCTCTCTCTCTCTCTCTTGTTGTTGTTTATGCATTGTTCATCGCGCGGCAAGATCAAATTCTGTCCTGGGACACAAGACTAACAGGAAATAATATACTGTATATATTTCAAAGACCAAACAAAATCTACTTTGATCTTATCTATTGAAAAGTAGCATTGGAAAGGGTAATCAGTGACAGATGGACC
>NC_087206.1:67621336-67740842 GCF_015104395.2 Macrobrachium nipponense | reverse complement strand
GAATAGGAAGAAGACGACGACATCGTCTGTGAGGTTAATGATCTACTGACACGTGAGAAGGAAGGAACTTCCAATTCCAGAAGGACTTCCTTCCTGAGGGGAGCCAAACAGACATCCCAGGAGCGTGTTTTGATCGAGATAACGACATTCATAGAAACGCCGCCACGCCCCCTCCCCCCTCACCCCCCCCCCCGCCGCGCCCTTTTCAAATTCGGTCGGAACCTGCCTAATGAGATGCTAATGACGAGGAACGGAAGCCCATTGTTAGCAATTTTCCGTTCTGGCGGTTTTCCCCGAGTGATGCCTGGTGTTTTAGACCGTGTGCTGTCACTCGAAAGCTTATATAAGACTATGGTTAAATAAAAACAGTATATATACATATGGTATATATACCTATGTATATATATATATATATACATATATATATATATACATATGCATACATACTCATATATATATAAGTGAATGTTTGCATGGTTGTACATTTGCACGTAAGTTTGTATGTTTGTGTGCCATAGAAATCGAACCGCTTGACCGATCTAGACAAAATTTAGCATTTGGCCATCATTTAACCCAACTTATATCATTGGGTAGGTTTTAAGCCTCTACCTCCTCCCCCACCCTTCCCCCATTCCCCATCCCCTTCCCGTTGTAACTTAGGGGGGTAATAAAGTCTACAGGAATATACTGCAATATTTTGGAATGTTGAACTTTGCATATAAGCTGTTCTATTATCAACTTGAACGCATATTATGTTCAGAGTTCTCACTACGAATATCCTAATTTTCGGCGATGTGCCTGAACGTTTGATTGTGAATAGAATGAAAGTTTCCGTTATACAAAACCGAAGAGATGTCAAAGCCATTTCAAAAACCAAATTGTTTAAGCCTTTCACACAGATTTTTTGTAACACTGAAAGCCATGATGTACTCTAGATGAAAATGAATGTAGTTATAGATTTGTTGTCGTCTTTTGTAAATAATTTATTGGATAAAAACTTAAAAAAAAAACGGTTTATATTAGAAATGAGAGGAATGGACTGCAGTTTTATTATTCTGTTTTCTTTTCCCGTTTTTCTTATAATAATCATTCTTGCTTGAATTGATCATTTGCTTTTGTTCTTGAGTCTCCAGTGTCTAAATCAAGCCAAAATGGGGTATATTTCATTAAAGCAAGCAATCAAGCATGAAAAGATTAATTGGGAATATCACATGAATCACTCTCAAGATAGCTTGACTGAAGTTATAATGTTTTTTGCATACAACTCTTAGAAATTTACATTATAAGGTCTAAAATTAGAAAGATATTTACGTCGAATTCGTGACACTTCCAGAATTTACTTAAATCAAGAAAATATAGTTTTACGTTAGATTATTAAGAGAAACCAATATTTTATTTATATACCATATAGAACACCCATCCCTAAAGAGTATAGCAGGAAACTACAGATTGTGTCATAAAAATCAACACTGATGAGGAACACAGTTCAGGTGGTCGAAAGTCTTTGTTTATCTTACATAGTAATATACTTTACTATGAATTCTTATCACGTCACCGTGACTCACATACATGCATTAAGCTACGGGAGGACGAAATTATTATCAACTAAAAAATTCCCCTTCGGTTAACATGTATGAAAATATCTTAATTCCGAGGTAGAGCGAATTGGATAGTAAAGGACATTTGTAGCTTAATGCACACAGACTTTACTATATAATTGTGGTTTTTTTATGACACAGATTGTTTTTTTTTTTTTTTTTTTCACGAGATTGTGAATTTCTTAGCAACCTCCTGATTTTTGTGGCGAAAATCATTTCCAGCGCTTGAGAATCGAGAACACCTGGTTTCCCGCATTAAAAAAATGAAGAGAAAGTTTGAGAGATCCAGTGAAAGTTTTCTCATTTTGCATTAGGACGGTAGGAACGTCTCTTGCCAAGAAATTGGTAGCTCACAGATGCTCAAATTCTCGAGAACGAGAGGAAGCATTTGGAATTAGGCCGACGAGAATTTAAATTTATGGTAATACTGTCTGTAAACGGATTCCTACCTTTTCTGGAAATCCTGAACTTGAATCTTGATTGACTTGTGTGAGTACTTGGAAGTAATTCTAGGGACTTATCTTTTGAGTCTTCCCAAATCAGATGTAGCTCACTGGGGGCGCAAATTCCGGAGAAAAATACTATAGTAGATTCACATCGCCCGTGCATCTGATGTCTAGGCCAGTAGTCCCTCACGACGCTCCTGATTGGCTGTTGATAAGCCAACCACAGGGCTGAAACTCTCAGTCTCTCTCGAGAGTTCACATGGGTAGGATGTATGTGAACTCTCTGGTTTGTACAAAATAATTTTTAGAATGCTTTTGTGAAATAAAGAGAGGGGTCAGTGCATAAGTTCGTTGTGCTTGGCATTAAATATGTCGTTAATAACAAGGTAAATGGCCAATTTAAGCAGAGCTGACCAGATATGAATTGTTCCATGTTTTCATTACTTTCCACAAGATGGACCCTATTCACAGTATTACAAGTATATATATATATATATATATATATATATATATATATATATATATATATATAATATATATATATATATATATATAAACTGCATATCAAACGAGAGAGAAGTGTGAAGATCCATAGTGGGCGCCAGAGGACTTCCTAAACGACTTAACAAACATTTGAATGCCGCAGTCGCTGGCCCGGCCGGACAGCAATAGTAGATCGAGTCATCCAATAAGTATGAAGATCGCTGGGCGTTCCATAACCCAAAGTGAAGAGAGCACTTTAAATCCAGCCAAAAGACCCTCCCTAACGTCGCGCAATATCTCGATTGATGCCATCTCAGGATCTTGGTGGACCTTCTGTGGAAATTGGAACAGCTGGAGGAGAATGTAGTCGGCAAGATAAAAAAAATGGGGTGGGGTGGGGTGGGGGGGGGGTGGGTGTTGGCGGAATCTGGTATCTTACAAAACCACACGTAGGATTCACGTAGAAAGTACGCGTTTGTTAGTAGATGTGTATACGTAAGATATTTATACGTATATGTAGGCTATGTGTGTGTGTATGTGTGTGTGTAGACTGATACATACTAAACTATTCATTTGTTCATAATCTGAGAGTACGTGCTAGAAAGTACAAACTTTAGCTGTAGATATATACACCCGTGACTCAAACCTCTCTAGGACACATACGTACACACGTAAAATATTTACGTATATGTAGACGATTTAAAAAAAAAGGTATAAACCACGAAGAAAAGTGAAACACTGGAGTAGCTCCAAGATCTTTTGATTCAACGTCCTTTACTTAGCAGCCGTGAGTCGAAAGATCTTGTAGCTACCCCAGTGTTTCACTTTCCCTCGTGGCTTATACCTTTATTTATGCATTTATCACGTTCCAAACTTTCGTGATTCAGTTATGCATGTAGGTTATGTGTATGTGTGTGTGTGTGTGTGTGTGTGTGTGTGTGTGTGTGTGTAGACTGATACAAACTGAACCATTCACTGATTCGTAAATTGAGAGAACATGCAACTTTTTTCTGAAACCAACGGCAGGCAAATCATAGAATCAGTCATAACCAATTCTCTTGCTAAAGACGTAACGAGATTTGCCACTAACAGAGGCAGGACTTCTCTAAAAAATAAAAAAATAAAACGATATATAAAAAAAAAAAAAAGTCGCCGGCTTCTAAGAGAGAAGAAAGAACCACCATCTTTGCCACATTCACATTTCAACTAGTCGCTTCAGTGGCGTGGTCGGTATGGTGTTGGCGTACCACCTCGTTGTGGCTGCGCGTTCGATTCTCGGGCATTCCAATGAGGTGTGAGAGATGTGTATTTCTGGCGACAGAAGTTCACTCTGTACGTGGTTCGGAAGTCACGTCAAGCAGTTGGTCCCGTTGCTGAATAACCACTGGTTCCATGCAACGTGAAAATACCATACAAACAAACTAATTTCCTAGGTTTGCAAGTTCTTTTTTGTTATTTATAATTCCTTAAGAACGCGTCATAAAAACTCTCGAGGGAACAATTGCTACTTATTCTCGAGCTGATTGCTGGCCATGATCATGCTCTATAACTGTTTTAGATATCGTCACACAAGAAAGTTAGTCTCCACAGGCGAAAAAAATCTCTCCTTCTACAGGCCACTTTGAAGAAAGCTTTCAACTACGTAACACCGGATGGCTTTGAGGGTGAGACCTGTAAACGAAAACCGTTTATATTGCCGTTGCAATAGCACAGCTATTTCAACGAAATCTCTTTTCCGGGGATTGAAGTCATCGTAAAAAAAAATTGGAGGTTTCCAGTTTTCCAAGAGAACCATTATGGTAATACTTCTTTTAGCAATTCCAGAGGGGAAAGGGACGATAAAACGGGAGATACCGCGATGCACAAATGCCTGTGGATAGACAGCGACTCAGTGGCGTGGTCGGTATGGTCTTGGCCTGCCACTTCGGTGGTCGCGAGTTCGATTCTCTGGCATTCCATTGAGGAGTGAGAGATGTGTATTTCTGATGATAAAAGTTCACTCTCTACGTGGTTCGGAAGTCACGTAAAGCCGTTGGTCCCGTTTGATGAATAACCACTAGTTCCATGCAACGTAAAAACACATACAAACAACAAACAAAATTGTACCCTTACCCAAATAGAATTGTGGATAAACCACACATGACATTACCTTTACTAATACTTAACTTTCTAAACTATTCCCTACCATGGTTAGCTAGCTAACTCTTCTTTCACCCATCTTACCAATCAGCTAAAAAGAAAAAACTATCCGTTTAATGATGCAAAGCGCTTTAAGGACGAGAGAATGCAAGAAAGTAAAGAACCATTCGATTACTTTCCGCCGATTATGTCCAGATAATTAGGGCAACTGAATTCTCCGAAGCGGAATCCGATTCCCTATTATCAGGCAAACGGTTGGAATGAAGAGAAATTCCTCAAGACTGAATCCGGTTGCTGTAATCAGCTTCGGTTCCAATTACTCGAGAGACGCTCTGGGTAACAGAAACTGAACTCTTATTATGAGATATGATTATGATGAAAATTTAACCCTCTTCATAGGAGACATAGAAAACATATATATTCGAGTTTAAAAGCAAATCTTAGTACAAACACATAAATACGTATATACACGCAAACATACATACGTATATGTAAGCATATATATATATATATATATATATATATATATATATATATATATATATATATATATATATACATACATACATATATATATACATATATATATATATATATATATATATATATATATATATATATATATGTGTGTGTGTGTGTGTGTGTGTGTGTGTGTGTGTGTGTATATGTATTGTTATGAACTTCACGATGGTCTGAAGTTAAGGTTCTTTTGGACCTGATATTTCAGATCAGTACCACAAAAGGAGTATGATCCCTGACAAACCAACACTCAAAGAGTACAATCTCAGTGAGGATACACCAAACCACAAACTGAAGATTAACAATAATTTATTACTTAAAAATTAGCACAACAAAAGAACCCCTCTGAAAACTGAATAATGGGGGGGGGAGGGGGAAGAAGCACAACAAGCACACATAATAACAAATCAGTCACTTCTTCAATCGCCTACCTAACTAACATGCCAAGGAATAAGAGAAAGTAAACAGTGGAAGTAAGAAAACTCTCTTTCCCTAGCATACGATAGATGGAGATTCAAAGGGGGGGAAAAACCTTAACCTATATCTTAACCTAAATCTTCACAACTCATTTTTAACAAAGTACATTGTACTAAATACATACCCGTATAACAGTATAAAACATGAATAACTCAATAGGTAGAGTCCATAAAGTAACGCTCAAAACCCTCCAAGGACGTCTTTATATAGTTAAATGCCGACGCTGACACACACTTATTTTCGTGTAAAAGACGTCTTTACTAAATAAGGGGTTGCTGCTCCATCACTTGAAGAAAATAAATTAATAATGTTAATAATAGTAAAGTGGGCTTACTCTTCTCCGCCACTAGAGGGCCTCCTCACGACTCTAAGGGCGCAGTGTTCAGGCAGAGGCAGGAGATTAAAGGGCGTACATTACGCTCGCACTACGGCCCATTCAGGAGAGCAAATGCTGAGCTCTCCTCCAACAATAAAGGGCTGTAGAAATCCTCGGTGAGGCACAAAGTCCAAGCCTCCAACAACAGGCCTCAAGCAATCCAGCTTCGAACAAAGGGCACGAGCACACAGGGTCACTCTTTAGTGACGCAACACGATGCAGGTGTGCTAAAGGAAGTATCCTCTACCCAAATAAGTGCACTGCCGTAGACTGCCAATAAATAGCACACTGGTCCTTCGACGGTGGAGCCGAGTACAGAACCCTTGAACTAATGCCACAAGGCCCCCTCGAAAGCTCCGGGAGAGGGTCAAAATATGACGTGGCACAGACGACGAAAAAGAAACAAACTTCATGGGCGGAGTACCAATATAAACTAATAACAACCATTAAGGAGAGGCAAAAGACCCATATCCAGTGTTCAGAGAGAAAGTCAAAAGAAACTGGATTAAACTAGAAAAAATTTATTTTAAAAAGGGTCATCAAAACTGAATAAATTACGTTAATTAACAATACCTCCCCACCAAAAAAAAGGAATTTTTTTTTCTAAAGGTCAAAAACCAAAAGAAATTGCAAAACTTAAATTAGTTATTTCAAATACTCAAATTGGTTACTTTAAATACTAGAAATAAATCAAATAACCAGTACAGATTAAACAAAAGAAATTAAACCGAAACCTGGAAAGAAAATTTGGCGACCGTGTAACAGGATCCTGACTGACATTCCAAACTTTGGGAGTTTTTCTTGGAGAGGTGTGATCGGGAGAATTAGGTAGTTGGGGGAAAATTAACCTATTTGATCTTTTGTTACTTTTTGCTTGGTTTAGGAAGATGCCTTTAGTAGGGGATAAATTTGAGGAAGCGGCAGCGCTATTTTTAGCTAGGTCCGACTGGGGGGAGGAGATTTTTGATCTTAAAAGAGATGAGTTGTGGTGTTTAGCAGAATTGAACTTAGGATTACCAACAGACATTAGGAAGGGTCAGTTGTTGCGTGAGGTCCTTAAAGCTATTAAGAGTAGTAAAGGTAATGCAAAGGAAGCAGTAACGTCTGGTGATCCGGATTTTGTAAACAATGGTAGTGACGAGGAGATAGGGGATTCAGGTGGCCAGGAGGTGAGCAAATTAACGTTGAGTATCCTTTCTCAGGAGTTTTAGCTTAAAGAGATGGAATATAAAACTTTGCAATTGAGGGCGGAAGAGCGCGAAAAAGAGCAAAAATTTGAGTTGCGAATGCGTGAGCTTAACAACAATAATAATAGTAATGATAATAATAATAACCATAATAATCGTTTTGAGCTAATGAGTGCTTTGAAGTTAATGCCAGTATTCGATGAGAAAGATGTTCCTGATTTCTTTATTTCGTTTGAACGAATAGCAAGGAAATTGTCTTGGACCAAGGATATGTGGACCACTATGGTTCAGTGCAAATTAAAAGGGAAAGCTCAGAGGGTATATAACACTTTAAGCGAGGATCCGTCGGCGGATTATGATTCTATTAAGGCCATTATCCTTAAGGCATATGATTTGGTTCCGGAGGCTTATCGACAGAAGTTCCGTAACCTTAAGAAAGAACCCGGTATGACCTTTGTTGAGTTTGCAAGGAGAAAGGAACAATTCCTTGATGATTGGCTTAAGTCTAAAGAGACTGACTCTTTCTAAAAATTAAAAGAATTAATTTTAGTCGAAGAGTTCAAAAGAATGGTTGCTAGAGAACTAAAAATTCATTTAGATGAACTTAAATTGGATTCACTTCAAGAGATCGCTATTGCGTCTGATGAGTATTCCCTTGCTCATCGTCAGGACTGTGTGAAAGAAGTTAGTGGTAAGAGGTTCCCTCCTCGAGGTAACGGTTGGAGGGGGGAATAACCGGAATCGGTCAGATCATGGTCCCTTTATTATCGCAACTTCCTCCTTCCACCTCTGTGGTAGTATCTTCTTGTGCTTCTATATGCATTAACACTTCAAATGAATTTGATAAAATATTATCCAATTAATTTGCACCTGTTTCCTGATTGTTTACTATCTTATTTTTTTCCTGTATATTACTGACTTCTTGAGACCTACTTTGCTGCATCTTGTTACTTCTATCTGTATGTTTTTTCGTTTCATTACTGGTTCCTGTTATAGAAGAATATGTACGTTTCTTGGCAGGATCTTGAATTCCTCTCACTTTCAATTCTAATTTAGCCTCTGTTATAGACAAGCCTGTTCTTTCTTTCAACATTTTCAGTTCCGTGTTGTATATGTAATACATGCATTCTTTGGGTCTTGCATGATGATTCTGCTCACAGTTTACACACTTAGGTTCACCGCACTTCCATTCGGTGGCGTGTTCTGTAGATCCACAGTAAGCGCACACCGGTTCATTCCTACAATTTCTCTTTGTGTCCATACTTACTGCAATTTTGACACTGCAGTGGCTTTGGAATATAGGGTCTTAACTCTCTATTTTGGCCTAAAATTTTTATTCTTTGAGGTAGATCTGAACCCTCAAATTTTATTTTTGCTATTTTTAGTATTTGCTTCTTGCCTCTTTTACTTATCACATCATAAACCTCGCAATCCTCTACCTTGGGGTATCTCTTTTTGAGAGAGTTTAAAACTATTTTCTTATTTATTGGCGCGTTGTTATTGTCAGGAAGTACAATGGTACCCTGGATGCTGTTTATGTTATCATGTTTTTCTACTTTGACATTAATGTTGCCTATTGTTTTTAAAGACAAATATTCTTCAGACTGACTTTTTGTTGTGGCTTCTATAAGCCAAGTCTTCTCTTTTATTTTTCTGAACGACCTTTCTGCCGTTGGATGACTATCTAATAAACAATTTTCCAATTTCAAAGCTGAAATATTTTGTTCAGCTTCCATTGTTAGAAACTTTGACCAACTTCCACTCCCAAAGAGGGAGTCTAAGTGAGTCAAGGTTGGGGTCATGACGGTACTGAGGTTTCCTTTGTTTGGTATATGGTATTAAAGTTTTAATACCAACCTGGTCTTTGTGACTTGAGCTTTCTTTAGAATGGTCCAAATCCGTCCCAGAAATCGTGAGGATGTTTGTTAAATTTTCCATGTACTATAAGTATAAATTTCGTCCAGGACGAAGTCCCTCTCACTAGGGAGGCCCAACCGGTGGAGCAGCAATACTGTTACAGAGGTAACTGCCCTGGGATCTTCACCTGGATATACGCCACACCCACAGCGCCTTAAGGGTCGTCAGTCCGTCGAGATCGGACCCAATACTGTGGGCATGGCTTGACATAAAAATTTCCCCTCGCTCAACAATGTCAGGTACTCTAGTTTTACGGGTGGAGTGGCATGCCGTCCAACTCCACATTCCATCAAGTTAAAGGAGCAGTCAATTCAATAGTCCAAAACCATGCCAAGGTCGTCAACGAAAGAAGAAGGGAAGGGGGAAAATTTAGGAGAGGAGGAGTAAAGGAGTTAAAGGTCCCAATGTTCAGTTGGATCCACAGCAGAGAACGTAGGCATAAAGGGCAAACTCTCCCTGCAGTGGATCCCTAAGCCCTCCACCTCGTCAAGGAGTTGGGATCAGGGGGCTATACATGACAAAGGTGACACTTTGTCACAGGATATCTTACATCCCTACCCAATTTTTTTACTTTATACTGTATTACGAAAGTCTCATAATTCTGGTAATTATTAGATTAACGCCGACTTCCTGTAGACACCGCCAGCAAACTTAGAGGAATGGCTTTCGAAGCTATAATGACGTAACTTTGACGTCATTAAGTCGCCTCCTCCTCGATGGAAATACAACCAATACTCCTTGTTTACACTTTGTAGTAGTGGTAGTAGTAGTAGTAGTAATTTATATAGGGTTTATGCCATGAGGTCACGTGCTGGATTCCTTGAAGAAAAGGGTATCGACAAGCAATCCGAGAAATTACTTTCTATCACTATTTCTCCTTTGAAAAATTATATGTTTGAATGGTGTTTTCACGTTGCATGGAACCAGTGATTATTCAGCAACGGGACCAACGGCTTTACATGACCTCCGAACCACGTCGAGAGTGAACTTCTATCACCAGAAATGCACATCTCTCGCACCTCAATGGAACGCCCGAGAATCGAACTCGCGGCCACTGAGGAGGCAGGCCAAGACCATAACGATCACGCCACTGAGGCGCTCAGGTCTCTCAGCAGGAGAGCCAGTACCGTCGGTACAACTCACGTGACGCACTGCACGCATATCTAGAGGGTGGTTGCTGCGTCCCTTTGGCAACCAGCTGCAATCACTTTTTGAGACTTTAACTTTACCCCCATTCCCATTTCCTAACTTTACCCCCATTCCCATTTCCTAACTTTACCCCCATTCCCATTTCCTTTGTGCAACCTTGCTGTCCAACATCTCTGACTGTCATTGGACCCATTTTATCTAGATCCAACCACTCCAACTCCATCTTAGAGCCGAATGTTCCCCTGCGCTTAGCGTGACAGCCTCAATTTCATTAATATATCAGATGTTTAGGGCAGTTCTTTAGCAAGGAAATAGTCGACTATTCCTGTAGTTAAGAAGTAGTATAACGTCTGGCTAGTTCTTGAATTCAGCGTGATCTCGTGATAAACGCAATGGCTGCCTTCAGTCCTTATTCAGGTAGCTCGATATGTTCAAACGGTTCGAAAAAGGCTTTTTGTTTTTTTATTTTGAGATAACTAAATATTTCTAACTGTTCAATAAACGATTTTATTTTTTGGCGCGATTCGACAATTATCTTATAAATTAACCAAATAATATTCACATCTGAAATCCTACAAACAAACAAACAAACAAATAGAATCCAACAAAAAAATTAAATTTAACAACAGGAGAGAATTCCCTTACTGGAAAACCCACAAGGGAATACTCCTAATTTAACAAGATATCATTCCCTTACAGTGAAAACCCTCCAAGAATTCTCCCTTGAAAACTGTGAGAAATTCTCTTAAATAGTAAGAAATTCTCTTAAATAGTTAACTTTATTCATCGTTTTTAATAAGAGATATCTTCTTTCTATATTTTTCTTTATACTTTCTGTTACATATCTCTAATGAACGCCTTAACATTCTTTGGAGGCTTGCGTTTCGTCAGCAGCCCGAGGATGGCCTTGTTCCATATGAATAAAGTCCATCTTCTGAATAATAATAATAATAATAAAATAATAATCAATAATAATAATAATAATAATAATAATAATAATAATAATAAGCATAGAGGACTGCGTCAACATCGAGAACAGAGCACTGGGGCAATATATGAAAACCAGTGAAGACGAGTGGCTCAAGAGTGCATGGGAAGAAGGACTGATAAAAGTAGACGAAGACCCACAAATATACAGAGACAGGAGAATGACGAGCAGAGCAGAGCACAACAAACCAATGCACGGACAAGACATGAGACAGACTAAAGAACTAGCCAGCGACGACACATGGCAATGGCTACTGAGGGGAGAGCTCAAGAAGGAAACTGAAGGAATGATAACAGCGGCACAAAATCAGGCCCTAAGAACCAGATATGTTCAAAGAGCGATAGATGGAAATAACAGCTCTCCCATATGTAGGAAGTGCAATACGAATAATGAAACCATAAACCACATAGCAAGCGAATGTCCGGCACTTGTACAGAACCAGTACAAAATGAGGCATGATCAGTAACAAAAGCCCTCCACTGGAGTTTGTGTAAGAAACACCAGCTACCTTGCAGTAATAAGTGGTACGAGCACCAACCTGAAGGAGTGATAGAAAACGATCAGGCAAAGATCCTCTGGAACCAGGGTATCAGAACAGATAGGGTGATACGTGCAAATAGACCAGACGTGACGTTGATTGACAAAATCAAGAAGAAAGTATCACTCATTGATGTCGCAATACCATGGGACACCAGAATTGAAGAGAAAGAAAGGGGAAAAAATGGATAAGTATCAAGACTTGAAAATAGAAATAAGAAGGATATGGTATATGCCAGTGGAAATTGTACCCATAATCATAGGAACACTATGTACGATCCCAAGATCCCTGAAAAGGAATCTAGAAAAACCAGAGGCTGAAGTAGCTCCATGACTCATGCAGAAGAGTGTGATCCTAGAAACGGCGCACATAGTAAGAAAAGTGATGGACTGCTGAGGAGGCAGGATGCAACCCGGAACCCCACACTATAAATATCACCCAGTCGAATTAGAGGACTGTGATAGACCCCCCCAAAAAATAATAATAATAATGGTTGCAGGTCCACAATAATATACCTGTGTGAGAGGTGATGTTCTGTAATGAATAACAATAATTTCGAACCTTATGCTTGGCGTCGAGAGAACATTTTGACTAAATATTCGTCGAAGTACACTTCTGAGCAGGGCGAGGCCCATCATTTTCGACACGGAAAACTGTGCCACAATATTATTATTATCATTATTATTATTTTCTTTGGTCTATCATAGTCCTCCAATTCGACTGGGTGGTATTTATAGTGTGGGGTTCCAGGTTGCATCCTGCCTCCTTAGGAGTCCATCACTTTTTTTACTATGTGCGCCGTTTCTAGGATCACACTATTCTGCATGAGTCATGGAGCTACTTCAGCCTCTAGTTTTTCCAGATTCCTTTTCAGGAATCTTGGGATCGTACCTAGTCTTCCTATGATTATGGGTACAATTCTACTGGCATATCCCATATCCTTCTTATTTCTATTTTTAGGTCTTGATACTTATCCATTTTTTCCCTTTCTTTCTCTTCAACTCTGGTGTCCCATGGTATTGCGACATCAATGAGTGATACTTTCTTCTTGATTTTGTCAGTCAATGTCACGTCAGGTCTATTTGCAAGTATCACCTTATCCGTTCTGATACCATAATCCCAGAGGATCTTTGCCTGATCGTTTTCTATCACTCCTTCAGGTTGGTGCTCGTACCACTTATTACTGCAAGGTAGTTGGTGTTTCTTGCACAGGCTCCAGTGGAGGACTTTTGCTACTGAATCATGCCTCCTTTTGTACTGGTTTTGTGCAAGTGCCGGACATTCGCTTGCTATGTGGTTTATGGTTTCATTATTCGTATTGCACTTCCTACATATGGAAGAGATGTTATTTCCATCTATCGTTCTTTGAACATAATCTGGTTCTTAGGGCCTGATTTTGTGCCGCTGTTATCATTCCTTCAGTTTCCTTCTTGAACTCTCCCCTCTGTAACCATTACCATGTGTCATCGCTGGCTAGTTCTTTAGTCTGTCTCATGTCTTGTCCGTGCATTGGTTTGTTGTGCCATTCCTCTGTTCTGTTTGTTATTCTCCTGTCTCTGTATATTTCTGGGTCTTTGTGTACTTTTATCAGTCCTTCTTCCCTTATTATTATTATTATTATTATTATTATTATTATTATTATTATTATTATTATTATTATTATTATTATTATTATTATTATTATTATTATTATTATGTTTCCCCCGGGTATAATCCCGTCCTTGGCAAGAGTAATAAATCAAAAGAAGAAAATAAAAGTCATAGAAGCAAAAGAGCCATACTTTCATTATCACATTTCCCAAGGAAAAAAAAAAAGAGTGAATATTTAGAATCGAAGATATTTATAAAAAAATGAAAAAAAAGAGAAAAAAAAGGAGAGGACACTCAAGAAACTGCAGGCAGAGACTCAAGACACCGAAGGCATTAGCAGACTGGATGTGACATCCAATCCTTGTATATTGGAATCAAGTTTGGCAAGGTATCTCATTACTTTGGGCCAGACAATTTTTTTCTTTATCAGCTGGAATTATTGTAACCAAGGTCGTTCATAACGAAAGCTAAGGTATATTTATAAACAGCTCTGTCGAGGATATTATTATTATTATTATTATTATTATTATTATTATTATTATTATTATCCCGTTGCAGTGTTTTATCAGCAGTTCATCACTTGAGTGTCGGGCTAAAAATGATAGATCATTCGTTTATCAGCTTAATTTTTTCTTTTTAGTTTGCAAACTCCATGTGTCGATTATGGAGTTATTTTTTGAAAACACAGTAGTCGAAGGCAACCCCACCCCCACCCAATTTTGCTTTGGGGTTTAAACATGTATTTTTCATTCACATCATTGTTCTCGTGCCTCCTCTATTTTTTCGTCAAGTAATTACAGAAATCCATTAACACTTGAGATTATCATCTCTCTCGTTTGGTTTCTATTGTTGCTGGATTGAATTACTGATGTCTTTGCTGTGCAAGGCCCGCCACTAACGTTCAGTCATGCCTGCGCAGTTAAAAGTGCACAATCGGCCTTAGCAGTTATAACTGAACGTTAGTGTGGACAACCTGCGTAGGCGGCCTGAGTAAATAGCGCATTTCAATCGATGAGCCTCCGGCCAAACGGCTGCGCATGCGCACTCCAACGTTAATGTGTTGGAGGCAACTTTTTTGGCTCTGACTCAGTGTTGCCGAAGTGCGGAATTTTCGTCTGCTATGCGGAATAAACAGTCTACGAGGCAGCTATCCAAGTTTGTATGCCGATGCGGATTCCACATTGCATTTTCTGCAGCAATTTCTGCATGGCGCATTCTTGTGAATTTATCATATACAAATTGCTATATTTTTTTACTTTTAAACAATTTCTCATTCAAATATAATATTATAAAAGATAAGACTCTTATCAGAATATGACGGTGATTTGATTAAAGTACATAAATCTGTTAATATATTATCAAATTATTTACTATATGATTTAATGATTTACACACTGATACATAAATGCTGTTACGCTTATTACAAACTTATTTGTAAATATATCTGGGACAAATAAAAAAGGAAAAATAATACTTCTCATAAGTATGTATTATATATATATATATATATATATATATATATATATATATATATATATATATATATATATATTATATATATATATTATATATATATATATATATATATATATATATATATATATGTATGTAAATATAATCATATATATACGTATGTGTGTTATATATATATATATAATATATTAATAATATAATATATATACAGTGCATGTATATAATATATATGTATATATAATAATGTATATAAATATGTATATATTGATAAATATATATGTATGAATGTATATATAATATATATATATATATATATATATGTATGTATATATATAGAGGTATGTGTATGTATTATATTTACACATTATTATAATATCTATCTACTGCTATTCATATATTATATTATAATATATTTTGTTTTTTTTTTTTTTTTTTAAAGATTAAAATTTATATATTATAATGTATTATGTTATATATATATATTAATCTTAATGAATAAATATTATATGCATACATTTATATATATATATATATATGTATATAATATATGTATGTATGTAGTATGTATGTATGTATGTATGTGTTTATATGTGTGTATATATAATTAATATATTTATATATATGTGTGTATATATATATATATAAATTTTACTATATATATATATATATAGATATATAAATTGTATATATATATATATATATATATATATATATAGATATATATATATTATATATATATATATATATATATATATCTATAAATAGTAATGCACCTTAAGTATAACGAAATGGATATAAATCGTTTAAATCCCTATGTGCGAAATTCATGATCATCATATCTCACGAATAGGTGCAGTAAACAAGTAATCAATTACCTCCCCAATCTCCTATGTGCATACAGTTTTTATCGCTAGTAGGTAGTACGCTAAACAAGTGCGATACTCAGTGTTTTCAACGAAGGATTTTCAGTTTCAGAATTATCGCTTTCATTTAATTTGCTATGTACAAAGGTGATGTCCAGAGTTTCAAAAATATATCTTTGGAGCTCACGTTTCATAGACAATGAATCTTTTAATATAATATATATCTGCATCTCTGCAAAACTCGTAAAGATCAAGTGGCAACCATAATTATGCGGACTAAGTATTCTATCTTCCCAGATCGCCAATCCATTATCATGCATATGAGTTCATTGTTTTATCCCGTTCGATACTTTATAGTGACCATATATACAGCAGGATGGCCCATAGATGAAGAAAACATGAGTGGCCGCAAACTGCGTGATTATATATCGAATTTTTTCCCCCAGAAAACTGCTATTTTCAGAAGAAGAAACTGAAGTTGAAATTTGTGAAACTCAGGACGACAATGAATTAGTGGATTCATATGATTCACATGATTACATATTAAAAGTCTTTTTTCCTAAAGATTACTCATCTTCAGACGAAGCTGAGGATTAAAAAAAAAAGTGAAAATGAGCAAGACAATAGTGTTATATTATGTGACACTTAGCCTCAAAATGTTAATAATGATGCCGAGGAACAGTGCATGATTATATCGTCAGATAGTGACGAACACATCGATTCAGATATTACACATTCAGTGACAGACTCGGATGAAACATTGTTCACAATTAGAAAATTAAATAATTTAGTTTACCGAGGAAGGTGAGAATTTTGTTTTCTTTATTTTCGTATAGAAGGCCAAAAGTAAACAAGCATCGCTTGAAAAACGTAACTAAATGCTTGCGGAAACTTTATGCGGATATAACGGCAACACTGCGGTTGATGTGGATCTAGTATAGTACTAAATCTTCCAGGGGGCCCATGGTTAGCTGAGCTCTCATTCATAGTGAACTATTGGACGAATGTAGAAATGCTGGGCTGAACTTACGTGGAACTGCTTCATTTTTCTTTTATCTTTTACTAAGAACAACAATTTTCTATATATGCATTATACAGTATTGCAAAATTCCATAAACATTCCAAAGACGATGGAGGGCTCACTGTCAGTTTCAAGCACCTTATTGCTAATTTCTTCAGCTTCCTTTTGCTTTTCCCTCCTACTTTTACAATTACGTAAATGGCCTTGTTTGAAAATGTCGTGATATATGAATTGGCAGTTATGATGTTGGTAATTGCTGTATAGCAAAGAAAGATAAAGGAAAGGAAGACGCATCTTCGAGAAGTTCTGCAGCTAGTAGGCATTCGCGCATGTGTTGGAGGTGCCTGTTCTCAACAGGCGCCGAAGTGTCGTAAGAAACGCCGCGACTTCTGATGTAATACTTCGTCGAGAAACTTTTAAATCGTTCCGAGTAAGAGATCATTAGTAAGAGTCACAGATCAGATCAGTGAGAACTCAGCAGCAGAGATCAGAGATCATCCGAGAGAGATAAGAGAAGGAACCGACGAAGGATCAGAGAGGAAAAGTCGCTCGAGAGTTGGTCGAATTCTGGTCAAGTCATCGTCAGGAGTGGACGACCGAGGCATTTCGATGTACAGCAAGACTTCAGAGAAGAAACGTCCTGCTAGAGGTTTTGGGGAGTTCCTGCCCTTCAAGGATCAAGAGTAGACATTATTTTCTGCAATACGGAGGCAAGAAGGCGTCTACAATTAGAGTTCTCCTTTTGTGAAGCCATCGTTTCGAGTTGCTAAACTGGTCGGCAAGTACTTTCATTACCTCACTGTTCCCCCAGTTCATGCAGTGTAAGATTTTACCTTTTTATGTAAATGGGAGACACCATTCTGCATTTATCTTTGTTAGTAAGCTTGTGTTAGTGTTTCTTTCTATATTCGCATCCCCAGTTTCAACTGTTGGTGTGAATTCTTTTTGTTTATAATAATATCGAATCTGAAGCGGACCTCTCTCGGTTCGTAACACTAACAGTGACTTCAGTTACGTACATTGTAAGTTCGGAGTCTGAAAAACTATACCAAGGAGAAACATTGAAATATTGATCAGTAGCAAGAGTTATGACATGATCTGTGAAACCAACCCTGGCCCATCAAAAAAATAAGAAACACGTACACAATTGTTATTCCACAACATTCATGATTTGCCTTATTTAATAGCATGTAAGATGATGAAATTTATTAGGATTAAATACTACATAATGATAGTCTAGAACTCCATTTTAAGATGGTTAATAATGGCACTAAAATTCTATATTTATGTAGGTATTTTATAAGTTTATATTCAGATATCTGAAAAATCTAATTTCAATAAATATTCACCCCATACAATTGCAATTAAAAAAAATTATTTTCCTGAAAACTGGGGAGAGTATCAAGTGGTATTTTAGCATTAAAAAACATGTTTCCTAATATTAAACTCCTATGCATAACAAAAGTATGTGAATTAAAATTTCCAGTTATATCCAGTGCAATAATTCAGATTTAGTGTGAAATCCACTCTTTCCTTCCCCACCCCCTCAAACAGAGAGAGAGAGAGAGAGAGAGAGAGAGAGAGAGAGAGAGAGAGAGAGAGAGAGAGAGAGAGGTGAAAGTTCGACTCACAACGACTTAAAACAGAGAACTGGTTCCACCGAATTCCCGCTCGGTTCTTAAGGGAAAATTCTCGTCCGGACACTATAGGCATTAGGGCCAGTTTTATCCCATCAGTCAACAATCAAATTGACGGTGAGACACAGTTTCCAAGGCTCTCTATAGCAACGTCAGAACACAGAAAAACGTAAAATATGAAAGTAACTAGAATATAATTAACTACACGATGTTTATATCAACGGTGGTATAAAACTGTTTTTTTATTCTGTTATGTGAATAAAACTTATTTTGTTTAAACGTTACCCAAAACCATAGAGAAAACAGAGTAGCAAGTCAAGCCTTCAGATGTTTTTGGCAAAAGGAATACTTTCCAAAAGACTAAAGAGAAAGAAATAGACATGATTTATAGACTAGCGAGATCAGGGTCAGGGCCACGGGATGGATTTACTGGATTGTTGTGATCATATGCGATCTATTCCATACAGTCATATTCAGATGCTGATATCTGTAGGGGCAGATTTTTGTGGGCGAACTCTTCAACTATTGTTCTCAATACACACACACACACACACACACACACACATATATATATATATATATATATATATATATATATATATAATATATATATAATAGATATAGATATAGATAGATAGATAGATAGATAAATATAGATATATATAATGTGTGTGTATGTGAGCACTCGCATGTGAGTCACCTTCCCATGTGTTCATTTCCACAATGCGCTTGAAAATATCTTTTCATGCTCATTTTTGCTTACTCGGAAAGTAAGCCTACAAACTACTTGTTGCTGTTGTTCTTGTTCTTGTTCTTCTTATTGTTCTTGCTGGTGTTGTTCTCGTTGGGTGGGGGTGTAGGAAAGGCCTATGGAAAGCCCTAAAAAGGTCTGAAATAAGGTGTTTGGCGTTGAGTTAAAGATATAGGAATTTTAGTATGGGCTATTTATGATTTATTTGTTAGAATGAAAATGTAAACAAAAAAAATAATGTGCATGGTAAACAGTAGAGAACAATTATTTTTAATAAAACATAGTGTATCTATTTTAATTTTCGTTTGTGAAAGAACGCTCTATCTTACCGTAGATTTTAGCTGGAGGTTGGATCACGCCTTGTTATTGTAATGTAAGCACCGTTATTATTCTGAAGTAGCTTAGGTGCTGTATTCCGTATTTGTCCGTTAAATAACCTCTTCACCTTCAAACTTCCGGGTCTGATTTACCTGATGGAATCGAATCAAGGTATGCTCCCAAGTGATGCCATTGAACATAAGTTCTATTTCCATTCCAATAAAACAATGAAAAAAATACAAGTTTATCTTCTCATATTTAGTATTCGCCAACCTAAACTGTTTACAGTTTAGTCAAGCGGTGAATGATAAAACAAAATAAGTAAAAAAAACGCCCATAAAACTCTTGGCCGCAGCCCATGAAACTCGGCAATGGTCCGGTGGTGGCTAATGTTCTTGGTACCTATTTCACTGCCATAAGCACGATTATGTCTCATTTTAACCTTGAATAAATTAAAATAAAAACTAAAGACGCTAGATGGCTGCAACTTGGTACGTTTGATGACAGGAAGGTGGATGACCAACATAGCAATATTCAGCCATCTAGCCTCAGTAGCTTTTAAGATCTGAGGCCGGACGGACTGACAAAGCCGACGCGATAGTTTTCTTTCACGGAAAACTAAAAATAACTCTTAAAAACCACTTCAACGGCTGTCAACAAAAGCACCCACCCTCCCTGAGCCATCCATCTGAAAAGCTTCAAATGGAATCAAATTGAATTGTCTACATATTGGGCTCCTTTTTTAAAAAGGAAGACGTGAATATTCTCAAATCGCTTGCAAAAAACAAGGATAATATTTATTACCCGTCCAGACAAAGGTAAAAGAGTTGTTATTCTTAGCAAGGATGATTATATTTCTAAGGTGGAAACAATTTTAAATGATAATTCAAAGTTCCAGAAGTTAGGAACTCCTGAATTTTCAACACTGTTTAAAATAGAAGATCGTATTAATCGATTTCTGAAAAGCTTAAGATACAGTGGCATTATCACTGAAAATACGTATCAGTCCCTATACAGCTCAGGGTCATCGTATGGTTCAGTGGACTGCCTTCCGAAGGCCCACAAAGATAATGTTCCTATCCGTCCTATCTTAGCGTCTTATAATAACGCTAATTACAAACTGGCAAAATATCTAGTTCCCATGCTTGCCCCTTTGGCTGAAAATTCTTATAGCCTAAAGAATTCATACGAGTTCAAAAATTCCATTCTTGCTCAGGACTCTGACCTTATGGTAAGCTATGGCGTAGATTCTTTATTTACAAATGTACCAGTACAACAGACCATTGATATCATTTTAAGTAAGCTTTTTCCTACGGATGATTCTCTTTTTCACGTGTTCTGTAAGAACGATTTTAGGAAACTTAGATCTAGCAGTGCGGGACACCGCTTTTGTTTTTAATGGTTGTTCTTATTCGCAAATTGATGGTATGGCTATGGGCTCTCCTCTTGGACCCATCTTTGCCTGTATCTTCATGTGCTCGCTGGAAGAGCAAATGCTTGATTCTTGTCCCCTTAGTTACCAACCACTAATTTATAAACGGTATGTTGACGACACGTTTGCACTCTTTAGAAGTCGGTTTGACGCCGAGAGGTTTTCAACTTTCACCAACTCATTTCACTCTAACATCAGATTCACCATTGAACACGAAACCAACAATCAGTTGCATTTTTTAGATATTTAAATTACACGCTCGTCTCAAGGCTTCCCAACTTCCGTTTTTAGAAAAAAAAGCATTCCCACTGTCCTTGGTTACAAGTTTTTATTTTAGTTTTTTAGTTTTTGTTCTCTTGATTTTAAGATTAATGCCTTATTAACCATGCTTCACCGAGCCTTTGCTGTCTTCCAGTTGGCAAGCTTTTCACAATGAAGTCGCGTTCTTGCAAAAATATTTTAACAGCAACTGCTTTCCCACCCAGTTGTTCTTTAAGCATGTCTCCAAATTTTTTAATAATATTTTTGTTCCACGTCATCCTACTCCTCACATTCCTAAATTACTTTTCTATGCCACCCTTCCTTTTATTCACGATACAACTTTATATAAGGAACTCCATGCTTTAATATCTGGTCATCTCTCTGCCATGAAAACCAAAATTATACCCACAAACCCACTGAATATCGGTAGCCTTTTCAGCTTCAAGGACCGTTTGGATCCATTGATGACCCTCATGTGTTATTTACTTAAGGTCCGATCGACAGTCATAGAGCTGTCAGCTATAGAACTGGCACTAAGCTTTCGAATCCCGAATTTTCCAACATAAGGGATCATACCGATAAATGTAGGTATTCTATTCAGTACAAGGACTTTAACGTTTTGGGCAGAGCTTCCAATCATAAGGTTTTAACAATTAACGAATCATTGTTTATTAAAAATCTGATCCCCTCTCTGAACACCCATGCTACGTCTACACATCTTTACCTCTCGTGAACTTTTTACGTTTTTTGTTATTCCTTCCTCTTCACACTCAACGGTTGGTCCTTATTTGTATTTTTAACTGCGATTGTTTTATTGTACCTTACATTGCGTATTTTAATATTGTGGCTTAATTTTATAAAACTAATTAGATATTGTTACTTTGTAGCTTGAAAATGAGGCCTGCTGGTCGGCTTCGAAACTTTGCAACTTAATAAATATGAGTTCCTTGACCTGTTGGTGTGCTTCCCCTGCCTTCATTTATAGTTGGGTTTAGAGGAACCTCCGCCTGTTGAATTATATATATAATATATATATATATATATATATATATATATATATATATATATATATATATATATATATATATAATAGAGAGAGAGAGAGAGAGAAGAGAGAGAGAGAGAGAGAGAGAGAGAGAGAGAAAGGAATCAAGAGGTCATCAATGGCGCGATTAGCATCTATACTTATATATCACATGTGTATTATACGGCTGCGAGCAAGTGCTTCCAGCTGTTGCCAAAAGTAAGAATTCCGTAGAGTCTACCGCGTTGCCCTCACCACAGACCGCGGCTTTGGTGCCATCTGCCACCGATGGTGCCACGCATGCGCTGCCAGTGGCACTCGGATACTTTCCCGATAGAGCCTTCAGTTACCTCGGCGAGGGCGGTCGGATAGGATGTATAGCTACTCTTCATTACACGTACCTGTGAACAGTTCCTGGTTTTTGAAGATTTTCGTGACGGAAATAATAAAGGTGTCTTTTTATTTTTTTTCAATTCTTTGTCACTGGATCTTGCTGTTATTCATTAAGCAAGTGACGCTTTTAATGCTGGTATCTTCATTTTTAATGTGTGACGCGCATTTCCGTACACGAATGGTTACGGAGCTGCAAGATTGTAGCATGACTAAAAAAAAAAATCATTCGTTCTTTGATTGCATACATTTAACAATCATCGTTCACTTAACCAAATAGTTCGTTCGTGGATTTTACATTTAACAATTATTGTTCACCTAACTATATAGTTCGTTCGTGGATTGAACATTTAACAATCATCATTCACTTAACTAGATAGTTCGTTCGTTATTGTATATTTAACAATCATTGTTCACTTAACTATATAGTTCGTTCTGTGATTGTACATTTAACAATTATATAGTAATACGTGACAAATAAGGTATTAACAGCAGTAGTTAGAATCGGTGAGTTCTCATAGTGTAAAACATTCATGCTATTGAAGGAGTTTCCTTCCTCATTCTTCATAAGTAAATACAGTTTTCCTCTCTGGAAAAATTTAAAGGCAGGAACATAACATTTATCTGACTGAATAAAATTTCACCTGGCCGTCATGATAAATCTATTATTATCACAGGCTGCAGCGTGACTGATGAAAGTATTCATGTAACGTCAGTAATATTATCATATCACATAATATTTAGTTATATGAAAAATGTAGGACGTTGCTTCCCAAGTCGTTGAAATATGCATTTCTGAAGGATGATAATTATCAAAGAGTCCTATATATAACCTTTTTAGAGATAGTATACAAAGTAAATAAATGAGAAATTACACTTAACGCAAAGATATACAATTAACATTTAGTAGGAGCGTAACGGCCTGTTGAGAGAGAGAGAGAGAGAGAGAGAGAGAGAGAGAGAGAGAGAGAGAGAGAGAGAGAGGTTAATTAAGTATACCTTAGTTTAACCAGACCACTGAGCTGATTAACAGCTCTCCTAGGGCTGGCCCGAAGGATTAGATATTTTTACGTGGCTAGGAACCAATTGGTCACCTAGCAACGGGACCTACAGCTTATTGTGAGATCCGAACCACATTCTATCGAGAAATGAATTTCTATCACCAGAAATAAATTCCTCTGATTCCGCGTTGGCTGAGCCGAGAATCGAACTTCGGACCACCGGAGTGGCAGCCGAGCGCGAAAACCACTCGTATAACGAGGAACTGAGAGAGAGAGAGAGAAGGTATGTTTTTTTTTGTAAAGTGAATTCCATCGAGTCACCTTTCTAGAAACGACAACATACCCAGTTATATATATATATATAGTATATATATATATATATCTACTATATATATATATATATATGTGTGTATATATATATATATATATATATATATATATATATATATATATAACTGGGTATGTTGTCGTTTCTAGAAAACTTCAATTTAAGGAGGAACAGAATAGACAGAAGACGTGGTAATATTCCAGACATTATTATTTCCTTAAAAAAACAAGGGAATACATTGCTTTTCCCATCATCAGGGTCACTTATCTATAAAAAGATACAAAAAAGAGAAACAGTAAGAACTAAACTGATTGACTAAATCTAAAAACATTGCAATACTTTAAAATACATAACACAAAGTAAAAAAGGAACATAAAATACACAACATAAAGTAAAAAAGGAACATAAAAATTAAGTTAACTGCAAATAAAAGAGCAATGACAAGTTAAGAGAGATTACGTAAAACGCAGAAATATACTGAGAGCGAAAAATAAAAACATTAATATTAAGAGTAAAAAAAAAATAATGATACTGTAGTACATAATATTGGAGAACCTACTGTTCATGTCGTAGTTAAATGACAACTGTGCGAGTTAGAAAATTGCAAATGAAATGGGCAGAAGTGGTGTGGGTAAAAGAGAGAGAGAGAGAGAGAGAGAGAGGAGGGAGAAAATAAAACAAACAAACAAGCAAATTATGCAATGAACAAAGGAACAGAACTGGTTTGGTTATTGAGTGCTGGAGATTGTTGTTTAATATGGAGGGACTCTAAAAAGGGAAGTGAATGGCTGTTTTTTGTTTGTCCAAGTATTTCAAAATCGCTGTATGTGATGGTGACAGAATATGGCATGAAGTCTAACTGCACTTTTTTCTTTTTTGCTGAAAGGTAAGCATGTACGATATCTAACACCCCCATGAGATTCGATGCGCACCTCAAAATTACATTTTGGGCAATTAAACTTATAAACAGTGCACCGTTCCCAAAAAGATAGTGTATGTTCCACTACCATTCACTAATAATTCTGGCCCACTCAAACGTAAATTATTGTCATTCTTGAGCCATCTATACCCTTATGTAGAGTTCAGATTTATTTTCAATAACCCGCTAACAACTGGAGGACTGTTTCACTTTAAAGACACCCTCCCGGAGTTGATGCGTACCTCCACTATTCATAAGTTTAATTGCCCCAAATATAATTTTGGGACTTAAGTGGGATGTTCCAAACGCCTACTTGAGGTGCGCATCGACTCTCATACGGGTGTTAGCCATCATACAGGCTTACCTTTAAGCAAAAAAGAAAATAGCGCAATTAGACTTCATGCCATATTCTGTCACCATCACATACAGTACAGCGATTTTGAAATACTAGGACAAACAAAAAACAGCCATTCACTTCCTTTTTAGAGTCCCTCCATATTAAACAACAATCTCCAACACTCAATAACCAAACCAGTTCTGTTCCTTTGTTCACTGCATAATTTGCATGTTTGTTTGTTTGTTTTATTCTCCCTCCTTCTCTCTCTCTCTCTCTCTCTCTCTGTCTCTCTTTTACCCACACCACTTCTGCCCATTTTATTTGCAATTTTCCAACTCGCACAGTTGTCATTTAACTACGACATGAACAGTAGGTTCTCCAATATTTTGTACTACAGTATCATTATTTTTTTTTTACTCTGAATATTCATGTCTTTATTTTTCGCTCTCAGTATATTTCTGCGTTTTACGTAATCTCTCTTAACTTGTCATTGCTCTTTTATTTGCAGTTAACTTAGATTTTATGTTCTTTTTTTATGTTGTGTATTTTATGTTCCTTTTTTACTTTGTGTTATGTATTTTACAGTATTGCAATGTTTTTAGATTTAGTCAATCAGTTTAGTTCTTACTGTTTCTCTTTTTTGTATCTTTTTATAGAGAAGTGACCCTGATGATGGGAAAAGCAATGTATTCCCGAATGCTCGGCTGTGCCCTTTTTTTTATTTTAAGAAAATAATAATGTCTGGAATATTACCACGTCTTCTGGCTATCCTGTTCCTCCTTATATATATATATATATATATATATATATATATATATATATATATAGATATATATATATATATATATTATATATATATATATATATATATATATTATTACGTTTATTGCCCTACGTCTAACCAACATTTATTCATTTTTATTTAGTTCTAAAAGAGCAGCTATTTTTCCCCTAACATCAGCTGATTTTTTAGGAGGGAGAACGCAGGCAGAAAGGAATTTCCATTAGGAGCGGGGGAATAAAGACTCCTGTAAGCCAGTTCTTTTCCTCCGAGTCAAGTAACTATTCCACATTTTCCAATTCGAACTCCTAATTCTCAAATGAACATACCTTTGTTCCTTTTCCTTGCCTTGTGGCCGCATGCCACCTTTTGTGATCATCCCAGACAAACTAAGTCTTTATTGAATATTTCATTTAAACACTAGAGTTCATCCCCCCAGTGTGTTAGATAAAAGTGAATAACTGTAAGTTTGTGCAAGAAGTCTTTATTTTATTCTGTGTCTAATCTGGGAACTCTTCCAGATCTTTGCCGAGTCACTTGTCCATGTCTCATCACTTGCAAGTGCTTCCTTAACGCAAGATAACTATGAGTAATTTTGGAAATCAGTATTGACGTTAATCTGATTATGGCCGTCTTTTCCCCATTGTGAGAGATAGGATTAGTCCACGTTCGGAAAAGTTGCATTTACTTTTCCCAGGCCATTCAACGGCCTCTTGTAAATACATAATGTAGATTAATTGGCTGGTTTTTAATGGCGACCTTTTTAGAGTAAAAATAACCAGATCAATCCTTTGTAAGGTAAGTTAGAAGCAAGTTATGCTGCATTTTTCCCTCTAATATTTTCCATTTACGTATTTGGGATCTCAAGGCCACCAGTACGTAAGGATATATATATATATATATATATAATATATATATATATATATATATATATATATATATATATATATTTATATATATATATATATATATATATATATATATATATATATATATATATATATATATATATATATATATATATATATATATAGGCATCTCGTAGCCACTGGAAGACGTAATCTACTAGGCTTCTTCAATGTAATATCTTCATTTGGGAGACGGAAGTCACCTAACGTGTTATGAAGTCATCTTTTCAAAATTACGTAAAACAATTACGTAAGACATTTCAATTTCCCCTACCTTTTAGCCGATATTGAAATATGAAAAAAAAAAATTAACAAGTGGACATTTCACAGGAGGTGGCGGAAAAAATAAATATTCATTCTAAAATTGGAAATATTTCTTAAAAAGACGAGTTGGGGGCTGGCTAAAAAATTATTACTTTTCTAACGTCTGATTGATGTAGAGATGATATTTTTCGATCAGAAACGACCAAAAAATTAACAAAGTCAATGACAGTAACAATATCTCAGGTTTATTGAGACGCCAACGAATTATCCCTTTTGATTTGATGGCGACGGTTTACTTTATTGACTTACTTCGCTTGTTAATAGACCACGATAATTCCTCGTTGGACGAGTGGTTTTCGCGCTCGGCTACCAATCCGGTGGTCCGAAGTTCGATTCTCGGCTCGGCCAACGCGGAATCAGAGGAATTAATTTCTGGTGACAGAAATTCATTTCTCGATATAATGTGGTTCGGATCCGACAATAAGCTGTAGGTCCTGTTGTTAGGTGACCAATTGGTTCCTAGCCACGTAAAAATATCTAATCCTTGGGGCCAGCCCTAGAAGAGCTGTTCATCAGCTCAGTGGTCTGGTTAAAATAAGATAGACTTAACTTAATAGACCACGATGTCGTATTGATTCGACTGGTCGGCAGATAAATATGCCCGATGTCCAAGGTAAAAACGACTTGAAGAGCAGCTGAAAATATAAATCGGATTAAAAAAGTCAAGAGCTTCATCTGAACACGGAAGGTCTTCACTCATCAGCCGAGTCATCTATTGAGCTTCTTCCTGGAGTGATGTATGTTGCCCTGAGCTGAAATAAAGGATATTATTTTTTTTTTTTTTTTTTTTTTTTTTTTTTTTTTTTTGCTCTATCACAGTCCTCCAATTCGACTGGGTGGTATTTATAGTGTGGGGTTCCGGGTTTGCAGTCCTGGCCTCCTTAGGAGTCCATCCCACTCTTCCTTACTATGTGTGCCGTTTCTAGGATCACACTCTTCTGCATGAGTCCTGGAGCTACTTCGGCCTCTAGTTTTTCTAGATTCCTTTTCAGGGATCCTTGGGATCGTGTGCTAGTGCTCCTATGATTATGGGTACGATTTCCACTGGCATATCCCATATCCTTCTTATTTCTATTTTCAGATCTTGATACTTATCCAATTTTTCCCCTCTCTTTCTCTTCAACTCTGGTGTCCCATGGTATTGCGACATCAATGAGTGATACTTTCTTCTGACCTTGTCAATCAACGTCACGTCTGGTCTGTTTGCACGTATCACCCTATCCGTTCTGATACCATAGTCCCAGAGGATCTTTGCCTGATAGTTTTCTATCACTCCTTCAGGTTGGTGCTCGTACCACTTATTACTGCAAGGTAGCTGATGTTTCTTGCACAGGCTCCAGTGGAGGGCTTTTGCTACTGAATCATGCCTCTTTTTGTACTGGTTCTGTGCAAGTGCCGGGCATTCACTTGCTATGTGGTTTATGGTTTCACTTTTCGTATTGCACTTCCTACATATGGGGGAGAGATGTTATTTCCGTCTATCGTACTTTGAACATATCTTGTTCTTAGGGCCTGATCTTGTGCCGCTGTTATCATTCCTTCAGTTTCCTTCTTTAGCTCTCCCCTCTGTAGCCATTGCCAATTGTCATCGCTGGCTAGTTCTTTAGTCTGTCTCATGTATTGTCCATGCATTGGTTTGTTGTGCCAGTCCTCTGTTCTTTCTGTCTTTCTCCTGTCTCTGTATATTTCTGGGTCTTCGTCTGCTTTTATTAGTCCTTCTTCCCATGCACTCTTTAGCCATTATTATTATTATTATTATTATTATTATTATTATTATTATTATTATTATTATTTATTAATCAACTTTACTAGTGATCCATTCAGGTAGCCTTGAAGACGGAGCATGTGAAACTGCATTCACCACTATTGAAAAATGGTCTCTGGTAAATCTCCTATTTCTTGCTCTCCAATTAAAATCAGTAAGGCAGTCATCACTGCATATCGATAGATCAGTTGCTGTAAATGTGCCTTTTTGAACGTGAAGATGCGTCGCCCCCAAAATTCTCTCTTTGTTTGATGGAACACAGGCAGTTAGGTTCCTCTTTGATAGGTGATGATGCCGCCCCAAAAGAGGGTTTTTCACTGCCCACATCTCCCAGAATAACAAAATGGACGTGGTAGATGTCGGTTGAGAGATTTAAATTCATCAGTGTGTGAAGACCTCACCAGGTGGTAGATAGATAAAGCATGCTGTATTTTTTCTTTGCAAATGGATCTGCACACCTATCTGCTGTAAACCAGACTTAATACTTATTGGGTTTTGTGCGGTGCCATTACTGACGTACAAAACTACACCCCCTGGGTTTCCTATATTTATGTTGTAAGTGGAAGGATAGGCCGTACACTCGTACTCTCATGAACTAGGACAGTTATTATTTATTATTTACCAGTCATGGTCTCCTGAAAATTAACTAGAATAGCGTTATGTATTTACACAAATAAACATAATTAATAAAGCTTTGATAATGATAGAAATACCCATAATTTTTAAGTAAACGAAACAAACACTGAAAAGAGAAATAAATGATCAGTAAGAAGGATTTAGACATAGAATAAGAAAAACTATCTTCAATTACTTTTAACCCAACTTATGCAATTCCTCTCACATAAAGTATTCTGAAAAAAAAAAAATCTCTAACGTCTTCCCAAGGGCGAGGATCCTCTGATTTTTTGATGAAGGTAGAAAAGGCATCCTCCCTAAAAATGCCATACCATTCTTGGCCCGACATTGTAGACTTTTTTCTTACTAATTCTCTTTTTTATATTTCTTTTTTTATTTTGACGATTTTCCGCGTCAGTCAGTGTGGCTTTTGAGAGAGAGAGAGAGAGAGAGAGAGAGAGAGAGAGAGAGAGAGAGAGAGGAACATAAGACTCAATGCTTACGTCAAGCCAGATATGTAATTTTATTGCCCCCTCTTATATAAATCAGTTTTCTCTCATTCATATGGTTTTAATTTCGATATTTGTTATGCTTTTAAATTTGCATTTTCTGTCATGGGAGTAAGAGTGAGGATACCAAGAGTTCAAACGTAATAAAAGTTATTTCCATATTTATTCGGTAATTATTATATTTACTTAAGTAATCATCTTCTCATTTTCATTGCTACCTGGACTACGTGTAAGGAAAGTTTGAAACCCTTTTTCACTCAGGTATTTGTTGATATAGATACCACGCTCGCGGGTGTATGTTTGCAAAGGTAATTTATATCCCAGAACTCTCTCTCTCTCTCTCTCTCATATTGGGATACGTCATCATTTGTCTCCCCCTTTGACAAGACTGAATGAGAAGCATTTCATCTTGTCAATTTTCTCACATCGACATTTTCCCCAGGTTCTCTTCCTAACTGTCTAAGAGGCCCCTTGTGCCTACTCTGCAGGTATCGTTTTGGTAAGTGCTCCATCGAGATTTAAGAATGACTATCTCTTCTCATAACCAGTGTAAGTGTTAGCAGATGCCGCATGAAAGTTAGGTATTTTTTGAAGGCCTCATATATTTATGATAGTGATAAAAATCGATGCAACCTGGTTCAGGTCATTCGTCGTTCATGAAGTAGAATACCGTTTTCCTCGTGTGGATGTCTGCTTCTACCAGCGAAGTACTTATCTCTTGTAGATAAAATGGTTCGTGGTGGCCTGTTCCTCTTTCCCAATATGATAATTTATGAGTCGGACCATCGACGGACGGTCTCTTGTTTTGTCAACTTTTCCCAAGTTTTATTTAAACAGATATTTCACATTCTCAAATGATTCCTTGTCTCCTTTTTCCTGCTGAGAGCAACCACATTTGCTGAACTAGAGGACCGATACGCAGTAAATATTCTTTGCTGTCTATAATTCAAGGCTTCTAAGGATTGTCAAATCAATCAACTCAGGATTATAATCCACAATAAGCCATGTAATTGGGTCTAAACTAATCTATCATCCTTTGTGCCGGGACTGGAGCAACATCCCTCTATAATTGTTAATTGCTGTCGGAGCGAGTTTTGAATCCTATATCCACAATAGCAAACACATAATTAACTCTGTTGCGAGTAATGTTAGCTGGGAAGTTGGTAAATCATTATTACACAAATGCTAACAACGTGCAGAGAGAGAGAGAGAGAGAGAGAGAGAGAGAGAGAGAGAGAGAGCTCCTTACGGATATCTGATTATTGACAGCAACCTGATAAGGAATTATATATGTAAATGTGTGTGTGGTGTGTATCAAATAATGCACCTGAAAGGCATTATGGCTGGGGAACCTCACCTGAGAGAGAGAGAGAGAGAGAGAGAGAGACGGGGGGAGGGGTGGGTGGGTTCCCTTCTAAGGTGATTATCATTTACAGATGTGTAAGTATACTTTGGTACTCAAGAAATACCTCTGAATCTGCAACTCATCAATGATATTTCATCTTTGGATGAAGAGAGAGAGAGAGAGAGAGAGAGAGAGAGAGAGAGAGAGAGAGAGAGAGAGAGAGAGAGAGAAAATTGCGGTTGTGGCGGAGAAAGGAGGAGGAAAACAGATTTTTAAAAAATACATAGATGATGGTCGTGATTACTTCTTCACAAAATCTTTCCATATTGACTTCAACCACTGTTGGGTATCTGTAGGGGTTCCTTTCAGTCCCGCAAGTAGGTAGGTATTAAAAAAACCGTTTAATTAATTTTGAGAATATCGCACAGTAACTTAGATTTAATATGGTCCTAGAATAGATGAGGGAGACAAATATTACGAAGCTTTGTCGAGTCAGGGCTTGAGTTACGATAACCTAGTTTGTTATCCTCTTCATTTCTGGGTATTTAAGAAATTGGATAATAAACTTTCCCTCTTCAACTGTCATGCAGTCAGTATGAAGACTAAAAGAAAGAGAGAGAGAGAGAGAGAGAGAGAGAGAGAGAGAGAGAGAGAGAGAGAGAGAGAGAGAGAGGAGTTAAATACCTTTCTTTCATCTATAAATCAATACAATATCTCTCTCTTTTCAGACCAAGTCACGAATTTTTGACATGCAATTTTTCTTCCGGGATTCGGAATGGGTAAATACATTTCTCAAACTTTTCAAATAGATGTGTCTGACTGAGGAAGATGGAAACTGAATGTCGGATTATTTGAGGAAAGAATTTTCGTATGGACCATCATTTTTCTCTCTCCTTCAGCGGGTGTTTTTGTTTTTCTTTCTTTTTTTTGCTTCAGATACGTTCAGCTCATTTTTGTTCGTGTAATATGGTGATATTACTGATGGACTTGACAGTGGTGATAGGTATGTTTTCTTCACTGTCATTCATACAACTTCCTTAAACAAAGTTACTCCGTTGGGGGCGGGTAGGTGGGGTGGGGGAGGGGGCTGTTGCCGTAATCGCCGCATTTTTGCAGTGTGCCCCCGGGCACCAGCTGCAACCCCTTTCGTTCTTTTTACTGTACCCCCTTTCATGTTCCCTTTCCTCCATTTTACTGACATTATGCCCCAAGGTCTATTTTTAAATGAAATATGTATTTCGAGAGTTTTTTTTGTAAAATTCCTTAAAACTTTATGGATGTGGTAGAGAAGATACTTCGCGTATGCGCTTTAAATCTGAAGCGATAAGTATGGATATTCCCTATTTTTATCCTCTACTCAAACATATATATCAAGAACAGAATTTTCCTTGCGAGAGCAATAAATAAACTCCTTTAAACAACTTATAAGGTCTTTTATAACGTGTAGTTACGGCAAGGGTACCTACTACTCCCTATAAGTGAATCTATCTCGATTCGCTCGTCTAAAGTTTGCGTGCCTTAAGACTTAACAACCAAAACTATTCCGTACGGCTTCTGTTTATTATCTTGTTAAAAATAAGTTTTTCCCCCTCACGGATATTTGTAAACAATATATTCCTAACTTAATGTAGTCTTCGTAATTAATACTCATACTAGTACTACTCATGCTAACAACAAGGATCAGATAAAAAGGACACGTTGATGTATTCTCAGTTATAAGTGGAAACACAAATTAATTAACAGAAACATTGCCTCCAAATTCAGTACACCAATAAATTCAAATGTGCTAAAATCTTCGGTCAAATGGAGCGTTGTTTCACCAACGAAATTTAAAATAAATATGTTATTTTTTATTAGAAATAATTTTGATGTACTGTTTAACATGCATATTATTTATTATTTACATTTTCATTCTAATAAATGAATCATAAATATCTTACGCTAAAATTCCTGTATCTTTAACTCATCTTGAAACACCTTTTTCAGACCTTTTTAGGTTTTTCAACAGACATATCCTAACCCCCAACAAGAACAACAACAAACTAGTTTGTGGGGTTACTCCCCGAGTAGGCGGAAAAAACAAAATTCAGAAAATATTTTATTAATGCTAAACTCTTGTTTTAATTCTTCATAAAAAATGCAAACAATTAAAAATGAATGATTATCTGTTCAACCTCACTGGGTTCTAAACATCATGCAGTGCTCTAGATATTATAAATCTTCCTAGGATATCGTCAAAACTGAATCTATCTTATCTATTATATGCCTTCGGTTTTCCTGACGATAGGATTTAGGAAATATATTCGGGACTTGCAGCAAGAAGTTTTGGATTTAATATCTTTATTGGCTCAAGCGAATATTGAACCGCTGCACCCGCGCGTGCTGGCAGGATAAGACGTTGTCTTACTTCAAATCTAAGGATATTGCTTGTTTGCTGGAATTCACCCTGTAAATGCACGACCAGAAGAGGCCATTTACCAAAGAGGTTTGTTCGAAAGTAAAGGGCAGATGTTATAGCGTTTGAACACGCGTGCACATACGAACAATTATGCTTAAAGTACATATAAACATCTGACTATGTAAGTGTCCTCTCAGTTAATGAAAATATAAATACTTATTGAAACGGTCTTTTAGAACTTTCATGGGTTCATAATCTCCTGGCTCTGCTCACACATTTTGTTTTAGTATTTTATATGAAGAAAAAAAAAACTACTTGAAATGCTTATCTAAAAGATGAGCTCACGGTTGGTTGAGTAAGCTGGTGAGAATTTCCTTATAATGGCAGAAGTCAGACCTAATGCATGACATACTAGATTATACCACCATGATGGTTATAGGGGTTACCAATTATCAACAGAATCATTACCGCTGCACAGTCGAAAATGGCTGTTAAGTTTTACTATTAAATTCAGGTATATCACGTAACCCACGTATTCAGTCATTTATTGTCGAACGGACAAATACATTTCAGATAACATCTGTTATCTCTAGTTCATAAAACTGAATCAAAATACGCAGAAATAAAAATTATACTTTAATTTTATCATTAGATTGTCGCACTGATTAGGGCGGCCACGTGGCCACTTCCAATCTCTTCCAGAGAGGGAATTCGATTTTTTTTTTCTTTTTTTGCTCAAAATAGAGGAGCTGACGCCGATTATTGATAGGACGACGGCATTTTAATACGGTGGGGAAGTAAGGGTCTCAGATATTTGTAATAATTCAATTTTTCTCATAAACAACAGAATCCAGTCAACTGGAATATGTAGAGTACCATTTTACTAGAATAACACTGCCTTACATGTAAATACCTTAACTTAATACAATGTCAATACATGTTTATAATCTCAATAATCTCAACTGAAGATCAGTTTCACCCACACTGAAAATTCCTTTGTCCAGATTAGAGCCACGTAGATGCACTACAGCCAACAAAAAAAGTAAGCATTCATGTGTTGTCATTGAGAAGTATGAAACGATTCTGTTGGCACATAAAACTATGAATGACTAACATTAATTGTTTATTCATTTTAGCTTATTAAATTTATAAATAAAATGGAACACTTTCTTGACTTATCTTCGTCTATAACCTGGCAGGTTGGCAATTCTGACAGCACCGCGTCCAAGGAATGTAAACAATACCACCAAAGAAGTAAGTATTTCGTCTTATCATGGAGAAATATACTACAACGATTGTCAGGACAGTTTAAAAGTGTAAGAAGCAAATGTTTATTATCTATTATTCCTATCAGTTTGGATAATATTTAAAGTGGTAGATTGACATGGATTCCTTCTTTGAGAATGGAGTAGGTTGGCAATTTCAGCTGCGATCTCTCCAAGGAGGGAAAATAGCTCTTTTAACTCTTTTAACTTTGACGTGCTAATAGCTATAGTAGATTCACATCAACCGTGTTTCTAATGTGTAGGCCGGTCCTTTTTTTTTATATTTTATTTATTTACGTGCCTCGAGATTTCCAGACTTTATACCCTTCTGGAATAAATATATCGGTATCTTTACTTCCCTTTTCACGAGATTATGAGGACACATTTTGCTTCCCGGCACGTGAAAGATTCATTATTTTCGTTTCATGAAAAAGAAAGAGAACCTGATTTCCTTTCCTTCTAGATTGAAGTTATCATAACATCGTGAGTTAATACGCTTTTTTCTTGAGGAGAGAACGCGCTCGCGCAGTGCCTTCAGTGAGAGCAGAAGTTGACAACTTAATAACCGCTGAATTTATTCGATATTTTTATACATTTGTTTTACTTTGCTTCCATTGTAAGAATACATCATTTTGTCATTATTAGACACCCAGTAGGTCGTCATCACGGAAGCTTGTGTGTGAAATGAGCCCACACGATCGTGGCTTTAACTTGAGTCAAGAGGAGATGAAGGGAAAATAATAAATGATAATTTAATGATATAGTGAAGATCGTCGTGAAGTAGTCCCGAATTAAAAGAAGGTACCGTTCCATTCTTACGTCTTATTTTGCAGCTTATTTATATGTATATGGAGAATCTCTCTCTCTCTCTCTCTCTCTCTCTCTCTCTCTCTCTCTCTCTCTCTCTCTCTCTATATATATATATATATATATATATATATATATATATATATATTATATAATGCGTGTTTGTACATATAAATAAGATGCAAAATAAGAACTTATTACAATAACGTACGTTTGCACACACACTCACACACACACACTATTAGCACGTGCGTTCTTTTCAAAGAAAGGAACTTGATGTGCAAGAGTAGAGAAACTAAAAAAAAAAAAAATTGTCGAGCAGTCATTCAAGCCTCAAGATAGAACATCCCTAAACGTTTCCGTGCCTTTGCCTGATGCTTGACTCGGAACACAACTGACGAAATAGCAGTAATCATTAGAGGCTTCCATTAGAGGATACTTCTCAGTTGGCTCTTCATTGCACTCATTCAGAAAATTGGGCAATTACATTTTGAAATCCAAGGTCGACAATGTTGCTATACGGCAGAAATAGCTTAGCTCGTTTCAAAATCTATATAATCAGGCAAGAGAGGAGATTAATGTTCTTTTCAGACGTACGTGATAGGCTGCACGCACGTGCGTACTCGTACACACACACACACAGATATATATATATATATATATATATATATATATATATATATATATATATATATATATATATACGTGTGTATATATATATATATATATGTATATATATATATATATATATATATATATATATATATATCTGTGTGTGTGTGTGTGTGTGTGTGTGTGTGTGTGTGTGTGGGACTGTGTGTGTGCGTATGTCAGTGAGTGGAGCTGATAAATAAACAGATGTATATATGACCTGACAAAAAAATAACAGAGAGAGAGAGAGAGAGAGAGAGAGAGAGAGAGAGAGAGAGAGAATCTATTTATTTAACGTTTATTTCTAAAATAATCTAAATATACATCACGTGCTTCAAAGATCAGTCTCAAGTCTCTTCTATTGGATGACAAATTAGTCTGCTAAAGATATTCATGTGTACTTTGTACTACATTCAGTACTGAATATATTAAACTGAAACGGTCCACGTTAAACAATCGTAAATCTGGGTAAACTATAACATTGATCAAATCTGTATCATACCACAAGACAGTGAAAATATAATACAGATGCTAAGGTTCAATCTGTTGGTATTGCTATGCGTCGACTGTCTCTAGATATTAATTAATTAAACAAAAACATTTAATCTGTTATATAAACAAATGAATAGGTATGAATTGGTAATATTTGGAATATTCTCTTATACTTAATGAAAATGAAATTATAATAATGAAAATAGAAAATAATAAAAATTTAAATAAAAATAATGAAAATAAAAATAATTTCCTAATTTTATTATTTTATTTTTGTATTGTAATTATATTTATTTTTAATATCTGTCAAACTGTTATGATCCTCTGTTCAAGTACAAGCTGACAATGAAAAATAGTCCTGTAGGAACAAATTATGTGTGTGTAGAGAGAGAGAGAGAGAGAGAGAGAGAGAGAGAGAGAGAGAGAGAAGGGGCAATCAAATTAAAATGGGAATCATTTATGTTCCAATCAAAGGTATACTACACTCCATAGTTAATGTCCCGTGGTTCACTTCCATAAGGCTCCTCGAGAGACGATTTCAAACACGAGCACCGCCTCAGTTGACTTACAAGACGGAGGTGAAGCGTCTTGGCAAATAGAGGAGATCAGTAGCCTCCTATTTATCACTATTAAATGAGTAGGCGCGACGGGGTTCTGTCTAAATAGCTGCAAGGCGTAGGATGCCCTACACTATTTTCCCTAGAAAATTATACGTTCTTAGTTGCTAGGTGATGGAAGACTGAAGATGAATGGGATGCATTTCTGATAAACCGTACTTGTGACTTTAATTTATTCCTTCTTGATAAACTGGGATCTCTGTTATTTGTTGATAATCATGAAAGAATGTCAGTGTAACAGAATTATAAATACGAGCAAACATATGTATACAGAATTTATGTATGGTAAATTCGTAAAGTAACTAAGTCTACGGTCGTAACCAGCCTAGTTTCACGGGCAGAATCAGCTCTGTTTCAGGGAATCCCTTCTTACACCCACACCCTTCGGAGGGGGAGGGGGAACGTAGGATGAAACCCCATTATAAACCATCTTAGGGGTCCCCACTATAACCCTGCCAAGTTTCATGCCCATCAGACCAGCCATTTGGCCGTGATTGAATGACAGACGGACGGACAGTTATTACACCCATTATAGTAAGATTGCAGAATACAGCTTGCCTCTTCTGACTTTGACTACTCGTATGAGGCTTATGCAAAAGATTTGCTTTTTAAGAACATATCACATTTGCTTATTAAGAGCATATGTTTTGAAATATAAGTAAAAAGCCACAGTGATGTATATGAGCAACTGTATTTTTCAAAATGCAGAAAGTTTAAAATAAAAAAGGAGCTTTTAGGTCACCCCCGCTGATAATCTTCCTTTAATCTTCTTAAGCGTTGGTTGAATGAAAACTTCGTCGACGACATCCGAAACCCACGCGCCTTTTGAGATGTTCATTACCTGCTTCTCTTTTATTAAGGCCGATTCCATCATTTGACTCTTGTACCGGCAGTTGCTGCTATAAATTACACGTGACAGTTGCTCATATAAATTATTGTGGTTGTTAGTATTCTGTAAAAGAAAAATATCGTGTCGGTTTTGTCTCTCCGGCCTTCCACCCTCAGATCTAAAAAACTACTGAGGGTAGAGGGCTACACATTGGTATGTTGATCATCCAACCTCCAATCATCAGACATACTGAATTGCAACCCTCTAGCCTCAGTAGTTTTTATTGTAATTAAGGTTTAACTTGGCCATGATCGTGCATCGGGGAGTGTTTTCCGCATGTGGTGAGCAACTGGAGAACTGCCAGTCATAGTTGATGGTTCTATACAACATGATTATGTTGTACAGAAAACTCGATTGCGCCGAAGAGACTTCGTCGCATTTTTTCACTTATTTACTCATTATTTCCGGTCACAGTATAGTGATGCACGATAGATATCTCATGTATTTGTTAATTATTTTGTCAAAGCAAAATTTCAACAGAGACCTTATGTTCTCGTAGATAGTTTATTTACGCAGCACTGAAACAAGACGACGAGAATGAATGAGATCCGTCCTCAGTCACTGCCAATCTCCCTGTCAGTCTTCGTCAGGGGGAGATTGATTTCTGGGCGTTATTGCTCTTCGTCCCCCCCCCCCCCCCCCCCCCGTCGTGGGTCAGGAGCTTATCATGCTGTCCCCTCTCCCTCCCGAACCTCTTTTCTTTTTTTTCTTTTTTTTCACGGCTGAAGAGTATTTTTTTTGTTTCATGCTATGGTAATGTTGCCATACTGGCTTTGTCATTTTGTGCTATAATTGCTATTTTGGCTTTACCATTTCGTGCTATAGTATTGCTATATTGCCCCTGCCATTTTGAACGCTATAGTATTGCTATATTGGCTTTGCCATTTTGAACGCTATAGTATTGCTATAATGGCTTTGCCATTTTGTGCTATAGTATTGCTATGATGGCTTTGCCATTTTTTACTATAGTATTACTATATTAGCTTTGCCATTTTGTGCTATAATTGCTATATTGGCCTTGCCATTTTTTGCTTTAGGATCGCTATATTGGCTTTGCGATTATATGCTATAGTATCGCTATATTGGCTCTTCCATTAGGTGCTATAGTATTGCTATATTGGCTCTGCCATTATATGCTATAGTATTGCTATATTGGCTTTGTTATTATGTGCTATAGTATTGCTATATTGACTCTGTCATTATGTGCTATAGTATTGCTATATTGGCTTTGCCATTATGTGCTATAGTATTGCTATATTGGCTCTGCCATTATGTGCTATAGTATTGCTATATTGGCTCTGTCATTATGTGCTATAGTATTGCTATATTGGCTTTGCCATTAAGTGCTATAGTATTGCTATATTGGCTCTGCCATTATGTGCTATAGTATTGCTATATTGGCTCTGCCATTATGTGCTATAATATTGCTATATTGGCTCTGCCATTATGTGCTATAGTATTGCTATATTGGCTCTGCCATTATGTGCTATAGTATTGCTATATTGGCTCTGTCATTATGTGCTATAGTATTGCTATATTAGCTTTGCCATTATATGTAATAGTATTGCTATATTGGCTTTGTCATTAAGTGCTATAGTATAGCTATATTGGCTCTGTCATCATGTGCTATAGCATTGCTATATTGGCTCTGCCATTATGTGCTATAGTATTGCTATATTGGCTCTGCCATTATGTGCTATAGTATTGGTATATTGGCTCTGTCATTATGACATAGTCTCTGCTAGTATGCTCTGCCCTTATGTGCTATAGTATTGCTATATTGGCTCTGCCATTTTGAACGCCATATGAGGATGCTTCGGTGTGAATATGCTCACAAATACATACGTTGTTTCTTTTTACTTAGACAGTTTTCTTTTCCTGTTTAATTTTATTCGCAGAATTATGATTCACTGCTTTTCACAAGTATTTCGCACTTCAAGTGCAATTCGCTGCTAAGAATAATATAGGAACGAAAATATGTTCTTTCATTTTTCATGCACACACAGATACCGTTAAGAGGAACTTTATGCATTGTGAATTCCCACCCCATTCAGACCCATCGTTTCATGCGCCGGAGCTTTCAATTACAAAATTTCTAAATGGTTAGCTGGCCTCCTTTCTCCTTTTTTAGGCACTTTTTCTCCCAGTCACATTAAACATTCGGAAGATTTTTGTCACAAATTCAGAGAAGCACATATACCACTTCACAACATGAAACTTTTAAGCCTTGACGTAGACTCCCTATTCACAAAAGTACCAGTACAGGACGTTCTTCAGTTTTTAAGGGAAAAATTATCCCCCTATTCAGATCATTTCCCATTGGCGCTTGACAAAATAAGAAAGTTAGTTGAATTATGTGCATCTAATAACGTATTTTCATTCGGGGAATCATTCTACAAGCAAAAATTCGGGTGTAGTATAGGTAGTCCTTTAAGTCCTGTTTTAGCCAATCTGTACATGGAATACTTCGAAACTACAGTAATAAATGCAATAAAACCCAAAAACATGCTGTGGATGAGATACGTGGATGACATCCTAACATTTTGGGGTAATAGGTGGGGTAATTTTAATGAATTCCTCTCAAAATTAAACGCATTAGTGCCCAGCATCAAATTTAAAGTTGAATGGGAAACAGACAACAAAATTCCTTTTCTTGATGTTTTAATAATCAGAGACACGACAGAATACAAATTTACCATATACAGAAAACCAACGTTCTCACTTTCATATATTCACTACTTTAGCTATCACGACATTACTATCAAGACAGGTGTAGCTAGCAACCTATTCTTAAGAGCCTTACGTATTTGTTCCCAGATTCCTGGAAAAAGAATTTGAACTAATTCGCAAGCAAACTTTCGTCCTTTAAAGTATCCTGACCATATAATTGAGAAAGCAATTCAAAAAGCAAACGTAATTTTCTACCGACCCCATAAAGACAAGACCAGAGACACACCCAACAATAAAATAAAAATTCCTCACCTGGAGACGATTAAGAGAGTAACCCACAGGGACCCTTGGGAAATCCAACCCTTTTGCATTTACCTACCCAAACACCTTAGCCAAATCCCTGATTAACGTCCAACAAAAGACATCTCCCAAGGACTCTGGGGTCTATGAGACCCCATGCCAGGACTGTGACCAATCTTACATCGGATTTACAGGTAAATCCCTTCCCCAGAGATTAATACAACACAAACGATCAGTTAGGTATGGACAACAGAACTCGGCTATTTTCAACCATATAAAGGACTATAACCATAGAATAAACTGGAATTTGTCACGTGTAATTTATAGCAGCAACTGCCGGTACAAGAGTCAAATGATGGAATCGGCCTTAATAAAAGAGAAGCAGGTAATGAACATCTCAAAAGGCGCGTGGGTTTCGGATGTCGTCGACGAAGTTTTCATTCAACCAACGCTTAAGAAGATTAAAGGAAGATTATCAGCGGGGGTGACCTAAATTGGCTTACTTGTGGTCGGATCTCTTGGTATAAATACCACCTTTTCTGTAAACTTTTCTCATTCATATACCTGAAAAGAGAGACAGCAGTCTCTGAAATATAGTACTTTTCTCTTTACATTTTGGTGTTTTTATGGGCTCCTTTTATTAGATGGAATTCTGTTGTTACAGAACATTTTTACCACTCATATAATATCTAATATATTATATATTATTATTATCTAATATATAATATATATATTATATATTATATATATATTTAATATTTCACACCTCTTTTGCAGCAAAGTTACACGAATATATGTGTCTATGAAAAAAACAGAGAGAGAGAGAGAGAGAGAGAGAGAGAGAGAGAGAGAGAGAGAGAGGGGGGGGGGGTAGGGGGGGTGGGAGGAGAGGAGAAGGAAGAGAGGGAGAGTTGAGAGAGCAGAGAGAGAGAGAAAAGGGTGCGGGGGATTTCTATTCGAAAATAGTAGTATCGTTAATATGTGATTTATGGAAGGCATACTTCTAACGTAGGCAAATATTTGCCTCGTATTTCAATTTCTTTTGACGACGAAGAATTTTTATTTTTTTTGGAGAGTAAACGTATTTGATAATAAAGAATCAGCCGACATTTACACAGGGAATATTAATGATTCAAATGGAGCTTATTATAATTTGATTATAAATTACCGTAATAAAGCTCACTGGGCCAGTGAATCTATAATTAATTCCAACATTCATTCCATATATTCAACGATGTAGTAAATGTAATTTAGCAATTAAGCAAATATTCCACATCACATGAAAACAAAGGTTTATTAACCTTGTTACTCAACAAAATATGGCCGCCTGATTTAAATGCTTGTACAGGAAAAGCTTCACTAATGAAAACATGTATTTTCCTGCATACTGGCAATTATTAGTTTTTTCTTTTTTCTTTTTGTTTGAGTGGGGACGTGGGTTTGCATATAAAAAAAATCGTGGATTCTGATACGGTTTCTGTTTTACTCTGAGTTTATGTCATAAGCTTTCTTATATAAGGGAGAAATGTGAGTGGCCTAAAATAAAAAAGAAAAGAAAAAAGAGAAAAAAAGCAAGACCATATAGAAAATATATTATTCGTAAATAAGAATGGCGATTTATTTGTCATACACGACAGCATATGATAATGTAGTTTTCCCTCAGTTTTGCTGATTTCTTTCGGGAGATTCCTATGAAAGGAATAACATCCTAGTGTTTCTTTGTAATATACAAATTTACTTCTCATTATTATTATTTATTAGAAATGACGTGACCTTCTTGTAAGGTATCATGGGTAAAACGTCTATATTGCGAGGAATAGTAATTAGAGTAGCAATAGAAATTGCTATTCTAATTAGCTGTTGAATGACCTTAAATGGCTTATGTAACAGCACCAACTTTTGACCATATTTTGACATATACTTTGGATAAGTCTTCATAATGTTTCTGTTGTTCGCGTTCCTCCCGCCAGTAGCAAATGATAGGAATTATTCTCGCCACGCACGAAGCTTCGAAAGAGTTAGATATGAAAGGTTTCAGATTCCAACTGGTTCTCCCAAGACCTTGGTTCGCCTCCATTTCTCCTTCGTTGCTCTTTGTTTTGATTTGAGGTTTCAGATCCCAAAGGTTCGCCTTCCTTTCTCCTTCGTTGCTCTTTGTTTTAATTTGAGCAAAAAAGAAATCTCTCCTCGACCCGATGCTCGCACACGCTGCTCCCAAAGGCCACGCGTGTGAGCTCTCTGTTTGTATTCGTGTTATGCATCAAGTTGAAGAGTTTCCAGGTTGTTCCGACAGCGTCATAGAACATTAGGGACATCTGGATATCGGGAAACATCTTGGAACCTTTTGTTATTTGAGGAAGTAAGTGTCAAGCTTTGATTTTCTATTGTAATTGAAGACTTCTGACGTCGCAACAACTTGTGATTTTCAGGACCTGGCCTGACATACAAAAAGAAAAAAATAAATAAATAAATAGATAAATATAAAGATAAATTAAAAAGTAGGGTTGATTTCACAATGAAGGAAGCAGCAGAATGGTCTCTTCAAAGAGTGAAGAAGAGCAAAACCTGGAAGGGAATTATGTCCTTTTCCAGAAGGGAAGGATAAGGTGAGTCTTCAAACTTCCAGAAAAGGAATCGACAATTAACTACAGTAACTTCATATGTGGTCAACATTACCAAGCATATTTTGATTTTGTGTAGTATTTTTCTTTTTGAATAATTACACATAAGCGTTTCTTTCAGCTGAGCAAGTCGACATTTAGAAGCTACGTCAGTGGTTCCCAACCTTTTATTTATTTATTTATTTATTTTTTTTTGGGGGGGGTGCGACATGCCCCACCCAATCACCTCTAACAACCTGACGGCCCCGGTGCTGATATCCTTATTATCCAAAAAGTGAACTCCTATCCACATGGAGAAAACCTAGAAAATCATTATTAACTTGGTTTGAATAAGCTTCCAAAGGGCGTGTACATACACGCAAGTATTTTTTAAATATCCATATGCATACACCGCATGTTTTAACTCTCACACACATTAACACACACTCGTACTCGTACAGATTTACAGACTTGCTAGGAAAAAAGATCACTATTAAGAACTCATTGTTGCATTGTCCCCCTTAAAAATCAAATCCCCCCCACCCCTACCCCCGCACGCCCCACGTTGGGAACCACTGGGATGCATGATAAAACAGAGATATATAATGTCCATTATTTCCGACAATAAATGGAAAAACTGAAATCAAATGGAAAACACTGAAAAACAAAAGAAGCATGTTCGAGAAAGCATAAAGACCATCCAAATAGGCAATTTCTGCTGTCACATTTAAAAGGTGGGCCGGAGGGGGGCGGGGGAGGTGAATTAAAATATCACCAGCCTTGGCGAGCCCCTCTCCTCTCTCGTCTCCCCCCCCCCCCACCTTAAGAAAATACAAGCGAAAGACACCGATATAAACTGAAAATTGAACCATAAACCGACAAAGAACACAAAGAAGGCCTGATTGAAGGATTAAGTGGGAAATTGGATGAATCAAGATTGGAAGGGATAAGCAGATTATTCTCTGTGAGGCCAATCCCAACTGATGCCTTGTCTGACGATTACTCTCTTGACGTCAGTATTGGGGAACTGGAGTCATATAAATCTTCCTCCAGCCGTTGCATTTCAACGTCTATACAGATGCACTTAAAAATTCAATTTGGTACCTACGCTATATCACGATATAGTAGCCGTTCAACATTTTATCCGGGTTTTATTTGCGGAAAGCAGTACCTTCTAAAGACAAAAACAATTGTAAACGAAAGTGAAAAATGGATGATGCACTAAACTAAAGAATACATAAAGAAAAGATATTGAAATAAATGAAATGCAGTCAGTTATGAAAAAGCTCCTTCTCATCCAGTTCCGTTTCTAATTATGTAAACCAGGCAGCCATAGCACAGATTATTTTATTTTAATCGTTCATACGTTAGTTGTCGTATGTATACAACTTGTTTTATAAATGTTTTCAAAAAAAAAAAAAAGGAACCAATAAAAGCTGCCATCTAACGCCCACTCTCCCACAGGCGAGATATTTCCTACAAAATTACAGATTTCGTGAAGAAATAGTTTCTAAGACAATATTTGGGGTTAGAAAAGTAGAAAAAAAAATTATTTTTTTTAATGTGACGAAAATAAACTCAGCCTAAGTAAAATTTAAAGGGGAGTTACTAGCTTGCCGTGGTCTGATTTAGTGAACTAGGATTCTTAAATACCGAAGACCGAACTTGGAGAAGGAGAATTAACTTTCGGCTCGAGTCACGGATGTTAGAGTCACGGATGTTAGAGTCGCAGATGTTAGAGTCGCGGATGTTAGAGTCGCGGATGTTAGATTTGCGGATGTTAGAGTCGCGGATGTTAGAGTCGCGGATGTTAGATTAGCGGATGTTAGAGTCGCAGATGTTAGAGTCGCGGATGTTAGAGTCCCGGATGTTAGAGTCGCGGATGTTAGAGTCGCGGATGTTAGAGTCCCGGATGTTAGAGTCATGGATGTTAGAGTCGTGGATGATAGAGTTGCGGATGTTAGAACCGCAGATGTTAGAGTCGTGGATGTTAGGAAAATAGGAACCCTTGAATATATTTGGTAATGTGCTAATTGGTCAGGAAACTTATCGTTTTGGGAAAAAAATTTCGAGAAATATATAAACAAATATTGTTTTCTACTTAGTTGGGCTTTGGAAGAAATAGCTCTTGAATACAGTTTATTATTATTATTATTATTATTATTATTATTATTATTATTATTATTATTATTATTATTATTATTGTTGTTGTTATTGTTGTTATTGCTGTTGTTATGTGTAAGTGGACATGATTCCTAATTAAGTGGAATACCCATTGTAACAAAACCTATAACTATCCAAGAAGAAGAAAAAAATGGCTGCATATACTCCATAAATTTCAGCCATCAGTAAAATTATTGTCACCATACGACAAGAACGTATGGTTCAGCGTACAGTGAACTATCTTTGTGAATTTTATGCGAAACAAAAATACCTTCATCCTTTCTATGAGGACAGGTAGCGTAGGGTCCTACATCAGTTTTTAAAATTGCCTCGAGAAGAACTCTCCCGTAGGGGGGTAGTGCCGTCAGTGCACCTCATGCGGTGCTATAGGCTTACTTCATGTTCTTTGCAGCTTCCTTTCTGCCCCTAGTTGCAATGTTTTCAGTACTTTTACTGTACCTCCATTCATATTCTCCCCCTTCTATGTAACTTTCCACCCTCTCCTAACAATTGCTCCCCGTAGAGGGGTACTGTCGTCAGTGGACCTCATGATTTGCACTGTAAGCATTGCTTAAGGTTCTTTGAAGCGTGCCTTTGGCCCCTAGCACTTCCGTTCCTTTTACTGTACCTCCTTTCATATTCTTTGTCTTCCATCTAACTTTCCAGCCTCTCCTAACACTTGATTCATAGCGCAACTGCTTTGAGGTTTTCCTCCTGTTACACCTTTCAAACTTCTTTAATGTCAATTTCCATTTTAATGCTGAATGACCTCATAGGTCTGAGCGCTTGGCCTGTTGGCCAAAATTCTATATTCCATTCCACTCCATTCAAGAAAACCTCAAAAAAGGTTAAGCCACTCGCTTAATGCCGAGAAAATAATTCGAACGAAAAAAAAAATGCCCAAAACCCACGTTATTTCATTTGCTCTTGCCTCGATTTTTTCTTGTTCCCCTTCGTTTCCGAAAATGCAACTAACAGACAGTTTGTGTCATCAAGTCTGACTTCGTTTTCCATTAACAGAAGCCCAGTTATGAGGAGGCCCCCTACTCATATTGCGAGGTGCTCTTCATTGGAAATCCGCGTGGCGACAGTTACGATCACTAAAACCCCTTAATACAAAGCTCTTGCTATTGCCGCGACCAACCGTGGATGTAATTACACCCTTCAGAAATGTATACACACACACTTAGACACACACACACACAAGCGCGCGTGCAAACAAACGTGTTAGTAATCGTAACCATTAAAATATTTCAAAATGATGAGCGGGATTTTCTAATAAAAACAGCAGTTCTGTGCATGAACTTACATCCTTCAGAAATGTATACACACACATGCACATACACACACACACACCCAAACAAACGTGTTAGTGATCGTAACTATAAAAATATTTCAAAATGAAGAGCGAGATTTTCTAATAAACACAGTTACATATGTTGACTGTTCTAAGGTCTTACGCACACATTATATATATATATATATATATATATATATATATATATATATATATATATATATATATATATATATTATATATATATATGTATATATGTATACACATATGTGTATGTAACACGCACACACACACACACACACGCGCGCGCAAACAAACATGTGTTAGTGATCGTAACTATTAAAATATTTAAAAAATGAAGATCTGGATTTTCTAATAAAAACAGCACTTCTGTGACCAGTCGATGGTTGTTAAGGTCTTTTATTTCCCTTTTCTTTCATTTTCTTTCACACACATGTATATAGATGTATACACATATGTGTATATAATAAAGAATATACTTTTTTCTAATAAAAAACAACAGCTATGCGACCAGGTGACTGCTGATAAGGTCTTTAATTTCCCTTTTCTTTCGTTTTTTTGTACACACTTGCATATCTATGTATACACATATATGTGTATATAATTAAGAATGTACTTATGGTAAATAGTAGGAAGGCAGTTAACTTAAGCGTCGGTGGTTATTTCTCTTTAACTGGGTTGTTGAAGTATTATACTAATTGCAATTAAGAAGATATGTATATATGTGTAACTTCAGAGGGCAACTTTTCCTTTTATGAGACGGACGAATTTTGATATGCGTTTTTGTTTTTTTTTGTATGAATACTCATAAAACTACCTTATAGGTATAGACGTTTGTTTGTTTTGTTTGTTTGTGTGTATGGCGTTTTTACGTTGCATGGAACCAGTTGTTATTCAGCAACGGGACCAACGGCTTTACGTGACTTCCGAACCACGTCGAGAGTGAACTTCTATATAGACGTTTGTATACGGTGAAATACAAATGGACTTTAAACAATTGAGAACAAAATTAATGATGGTGGAATTTAAAGATGCAATTTCTATTCCAAGAGCTTTGCCATGCGGAAGATACCTTCTTCATTTCCACTTTTGAATGTGTCGAGCAACAGTTCCTTTGTTGGGGATTGCAGGCATGTTTTTAACAATTCTATTCCGTGGACATTAAACATAATTGGGTTCTTGCTTCAGGCGCCATCCGGAAAATATTACACTCCATTTGAGCGTCTTACGGCTCGGAGACATCACTGATTATGACTGTGGAAGCAGTTCGGTTATAAAACCCTCGCTCCCAACAGCTCGTAACGATGGCGAAGTATTGTGACCATTTCGAATTACTGATGCTTTTCTTAATTTCTGAATCTCGTGTACAAATAAACGCCACTTGAAATAGCAATTATAAATTCTAGCATGCAGAGCTCATAACAATGTAATTATAAACTACACACGAACTATACTTTGCACCTCACAGAGCTTTCTTTAATGATATTAAAAACAGAAGGTCCATCTTGGAGATGTATAAAAAAAGCTATAAGGATAATTAAGGCATGTAAGTTTAATAAGGAGTTTGTAAGAGTCGTCAATAAGTTTTACATTTATTAAAGATGTTTTAACATTTTTTCGTAGGCCTTATGCCAGCATAGGCTCTTGCTTTGAAATGTAAGTTACTATGCTTGGGAATGTTAGTAAAATGTAGCTTATACTCAAGGCAAGTTGATAGAATTGTGACGAAATTAAATATAAGGATAAAGGATATTAATTAGCGATAAATGATAATAATTTGACATCAAAATTGGCGGATACTTGGATAATTCACTTACAAAATTGAAATTGAATTATTTATTTTTGCTTTTATTTAATCTGACTTTTATTGTTGGAGACCCACTCGTATCAATACTTGTGATTCACCAGACGGGGCATATTTAATTGCCGGTTTTTCTTTTTTTTTTATTATATAACCACAACCTTTTCTTTTGATAACTTTGTACTACTTACGTTTTCAATATTCGAAAAGTCTTCACATTTGTAATCTAATCATTTATTATATTTTTTCTTTGTCAAATACTATACGAGTAATTTTCCGCTAATAAGCACGGGTACCTAGAACAGCCCACCCCCCACCCCCCGACTCGCCCCACGGTTCAACAGTTAAAACCATATTTACATATACCCTCCCCCATTCCAAGCACAACCCCTCCCCCGCCCTTCCCCAAACAAATACCCAGCGCCTCACGGAAAGGTATATTCAAAGTCTTCTGTCAAGTCAAAATGACGTTTAAGTCAATTTATTTTATACATAATTTCCATTTTTATTATGATTTAAGTATCTAGTAGAACTTAATCATAATAACATTGGAACATTTTCGTAAGACAAGAGTAGAAGTTGATGAAACAAAAGCGCGAGTTTTTGGAAAAGCTTGAGAGGGAATAGTGTTGGAACTCTTGGATCTTATTCTTAGATAGTCACTGTCATTTGATGTTAGAATTTCGTTGTGTGTAGGTGCCCTTCTCAAGCCATTCGAACAAGGTAGGGAACATTTACCTGTTGAAGGTATTGAAAAGCCAGCAAGTGGCCTATTTTACGATTTTGAATAACGTCTCGGCAATATTTTTAATACAGTTTTTGTGTTAAAATAGATGTATCTTTTCGAGAATTGGGTGATTTTCACAACCGGTTTTTTGAGATCATAAAATTTTTTTATGAATTTGGATCAAATAGGAGGCGTTACTGGAACACGGGTAGTGAGTAAATACAATGAAAATGGAAGTTATTAAATATTTTGTGGAACTTCGAAATTTTCATCTTAGTGGTCGATACCAAACCCAAATCGAGTGACTGCTGATTCAGGGTGGTATTTTTTTTTCTTTCCAAAAAAATTCCCCCCCCCCCCTCCCCCAAAAACAAATACAACCTAACTTTTCCTTAACTTAACCTAACCTTACCTAAGTAATTTCCCTGACTGGGTCAGGGCTGGTCACACCAACACCAACCCCAACCCCCTTCCCCGTGTTCATGAAAATTTTGGGGATTTTCTGCCATCAGTGATGTAGTTCCACGTTCCCCTTTAAATGAAGTATGTATCCTAAGATCGTTCATATACACGTGTTTTTGGAGACCGACCAATCGGTGACTTAATCTGCCAAAATTTCATTTTCGTATCTTTCTTCGGGGCCACAGTGTATATCGTAAAACCGATAAGCCAAAAAATGTTTAAAATGTCCATAATTTGTCAGGATGCATGGTGCAATAAATGAAAAACAGACCTATTTCTCAAATGCCGGTAACCGTTAATTTTGGTGGTAGTGCTGATAAGGAAAGTATTTGCTCCAAACTTTTAAATTTCGTCTTAACATTTTTGAGGTTAGGGTGGTATCGTACGTACTCCAGGTTACCGATCCAGTCAAGGTGTTAATCTGTTCAGGTGCAAAAGAGTGGCCCATTGCCAGCTGAGTAGAGACAAGGCCTAAATTTGGGCAGCCTGCTCACAAGGTCCCCTACACATTTAGTTTTTGGATTTTACCCTTGTAGGAAGGGGGGTAACGAATCTTGTATGCATTGATGAAAAAGGAAGGGATTCGTGTATAGCTATAGTTACTTGGTTGAACGACCACTGTTGTTAGGATTTTGGACTCAACGAAAGGCAGAGAATGACCGGAGTAAATGTAATGGAGGTGGAATAAGGGCTTAAAACACAAGCAGTATCAGTATCGGTAGTGTTAATGACGTCTGTCGGTAATTTCAGGCAATAACTCCGCGCGTTTTGCAAGGCACTTTCCCGCGAGTACGAAAGCCACTGTTGATTGGGGCATCAAATGTATTTCGCCGTGCATAGTACTAGCCCCTGGGGGTTAATTGCAGTCTACCCCCCAAAAATAACTGAAAATTCTTGATAAGCAACCCAAATACTATATGAAACTGTAATTTCCAAAGAATACGCCCCCTACACCCTCCTACCCAAGTTAACTTTGTTGTGTAGGCTTCCGACACGTAACCTTTCAGAATGCAGTTACGGTTTTAGGAATGGTTGGACCCAATAGGGAAAGAGTTACATTATCATCAGGTTACCAACAGTGGCCGCGTATTATAACTTTTTTATGGGTCTTAACGTCTAATAAAGTTTGTGAAACTGTCAAACAATATAGGACAAATTCTTCTGTTCTCATGTGATTTAGACGTCTAATAAAAGTTTTTGAAACTGTTAGACAATATAGGACAAATTCTTTTATTCTCATGTGATTTAAGTCTAATAAATATTTTGAAACTGTTAGACAAATAGGACAAATTCTTTGATTCTCATGTGATTTAAACGTCTAATAAAGTTTTTGAAACTGTCAGACACTATAGGACAAATTATTTTATTCTGATGTGATTTAAAATAAATTTTTTTAGTTTTTGAAACTCGCCATTTTCAATCCTGAAAATCTCTTACTTTGCTATCATGAGTGAACAGCGTGTCGAGACATTTCATTAGTTCGAAATATTATTCAGGCTAATGCTAATTAAATACATCGGTAAAAAGGTTTGTAATAGCTAATTTTACGTCGCTAATCAGCCCCTGAAAGGAAAAAAATTAAAAGGCGTATTTATGGTTCAGCTGGTGTGGTGTTCATAAAATTTCAAAGTTAATCGTAAAATGTAAGGCTTTCCATAAAATGAAGCAGAAATGAATATCTTATCGCCAGAGTTAACTTCATAATCTCCGCTCGAGGTGGGGTGAGGGGGGGCACTTTGTATTAGCGAATTCGCTCCTAATCAAGCTCGTAGGGTTCCGTAGTAAATCAGTTTTTTTTTTCTTTTACTAAATGAAATCAATGATTGAGATGTTAAGACTTAAAATGTGCGTTTATTTTGAATACTGAATGGGGAGGCACTTCAGGATGCCCCGGGCACCAATAATCCTAGCTACGCCGCTGGAGCGAATGAGTCATAAGGTGGTCATTACTGTGTTCATGATTGTATAAGTATTTACCGAATATTTACCTCCGCATTTTACCATAATTTTTTTCCAAAATTTAAAACCTACTGTAAGGCATACGTTTCACTTTGGTAAAAGTTAGGCCAGGAGGAGTTGTCTTATATAAGAACCTCATTTATTGGAACAGGCCTATCGTAGACGACATGGTTTAATATTACAGGAGGTAATTTTGTGTACTCATTCAAATTTAGTTTCAAAATTTAAAAATACAATTTTATTAAGCATGAATACATTCCCAGTTATCTTGAAGTTATTTGCGAATGACACAATTAGTTCTACATAAACGACGTTCAAAAGACAAATGAACTAAGTAAATTACGTTCTTACAAATTTTAAGAAATACATCAAGTGTAAGGGAACTACAACCAATTGAACATTAAACGGACTTTGGTGAGAGAGAGAGAGAGAGAGAGAGAGAGAGAACTAAGGAAGCTTTTGTAAAATTTTAGACATGACGGATGACCCACTACGCTTAGAGGTATCGATATCCTCTTGTAAATGGATGTTCCAGTAATATTTAACCAGAACTCTTAATACTTTGATATTATCTCAAGGTTATTAAAAGTAAATTTTGGCCATTCCTGATGAGGTCACCCCTCAGAAATCGACTAGACTCAATTCACGATAATCATAAGCTTTTGTTGGCGGTTTTTAACCTAGAATTCACAAGTTGCGTCAGTGTGTGAAATTCCATTTGTTTTAAAACTACCCAGAAGTTTGGAAAAAATACCTTTGGGTATTTCAGTATTTTTTTCAATGTAGGTACCGTTTACTATTTTTTCTAGAAGTTTAGAAAATTTTGCAAGTTGCAATTTGTGTAAATTTTTTTTTAAAGTTTTCGAGTTTGCCGTTTTAGGTACGGTCATTCATGCTTACGATAATGTAATTCAGGCTTACAGTATTGTAATTCATGCTTACGATAATGTAATTTAGTCTTACAGTATTGTAATTCATGCTAACGATAATGTAATTCAGGCTTACAGTATTGTAATTCATGCTTACGATAATGTAATTCAGGCTTACTGTAATTCAGTGTTACGGTAATAACCCAGGAAGTCTTAAAGTTCGTACGTAATTCTGAATTTCTATACCGTAAGCCTGAATTGCTTTACCGGAAGCCTGAATTACATTGCTGTAAGCCTGAATTTATATTACAGGGCATCTAGAGTATGTGATTGTTTCTCTTGGAAATACTTAAATGATTACTCATATCTGCAGACACTACGGATTTTAAAACTTCTCTGCGTGTTGGTTTTACAATAAGTCAGCGTAAAACTCCTGGGCTAAGTTTAATAGTGGTAACAATAATCCTACTATAAATATTAAAAGGACAATTATATACGATATAAGAAGCCCCCTATTTTGAAAACGTACAAGGGTCTGCTAGTGTGGGGAATCATCCCTGTGGAAGATTGTACGCAAAACCAAAATGAACATGAAAATATATTGTATCCATGTATTTATTTAAAGTGCAACACACCCGAGTGCTGTAGCGTACTAGTGGACTGTTTCTGGTCACCATTAGTTTTTATCAGTGTATGCAAATTAGGTTTCATGGGATTCGCTTGTCATTTTGTCTTCAAAGCAGAATAGTTGTAATGGTATATTATTAAAAACTTCTGTAAGTAAGAATATTGAGTTAAAAGTTGGCTGAACGTAAAAATGTCTATACTGTGACAGAAATCATTACAGACTGTCTCCATGCAAACCTGCATGTAGTTACAATTAAATGGTTTAGTTAATTATGATTAAAGTGTAAGGAATAAGTTATTCTAAGATAAAATTGGTTTGTTTTAAGGATGACTAATTTTGATTTATCGTATGTACAAATATATTAAATAAGGCCAGATTGAGGTTAAGTTTGACTAAGTTTTAGTATTTTTATACTGAGCCAGGTCACCAAAAATTACTATTTGCATTTGTTTTTTTATTTTGAACCAGTATTTGTTTTCAATCCTAGCATGGTTAAAAGACAAATTTTTATTTTTACCAAAGCATTCAGCGGAAGTGAGGGATCATTAATCATATCGTTGCTTTTAAAGTTTGTCAAATATTCTTAAGTTTTAAAATTGAACGTACAAGGTTTAACTGACTAAAAATAATTGATAGTGTTTTAATCTTTTTTTCGATTTAATTTGTAATTATTTTAGAGAAATTTAAGTTTAAAATTTGGTGTTTTAGTCGAACATTTTTTAGGGGTGGCAGGGGACCCTGTTGGGTGTGGGGAGGGGGGGGGAGCAAGCGTAGCAAGTCACAAACCACTAATTTAACTAATTATTCTGGCTTTCTTTCAGGTTGCGGGACCAAGGACGATCCTAACCTGTCCGATAAGGCTTCGGATTCTGTGACATCAGTTTGAACAGGGATTCAAGAAGAATCCTATTATGCCCACGTTTTGAGAGAGATGCAGTTAAACAATGAATTTAAACAGATAAAGTAGGCCTATGCATATGTGTTAATCTTGACACAAACTTCTATTTGATATTAAACTCAATTGAGGTTTTGTTACAAAACTTGCAACTAGAGGCTGGTTTATTCAAAACAGCAACATTGACGTTTTAATCAGACTTTTTCCTGAGAGAAAATTGTCTTAAAAGACTCGTGTGCAGCCCAATGCCCTCGGCCAACCCAGACTGAAGAAAAAAAACCTGAAATAGGAAAGTGGGTAGGGGAGCCTTATCTCTGAAGGAAACAGTGGAGCTGGTTCTTAAAGGGTCGAAAAGGAGTTCAGGAAGTAGCAAAATTGATTAAACTTTTGGGGGATCTTAGAGGGAACACAGTTGGTCTTATTTTACGTTCGTCTCTCCAAAGCTAGTGCCTCACATCCTAGCCCACAGTTTTTCTCTCTGATTGTAATTGCTTCTACTTCCTATTTCAACTATTTTGATAGCATATCTGAATTGCGGCGGCTTCCTATTTCAACTATTTTGATAGCATATCTGAATTGCTTCTACTTCTTATTTCAACTATTTTGATAGCATATCTGAACAGGGAATCAAATAGTTTAGCCAAGATACGCTCCTCTGTCAGTTTTTTATTTATATCTTTATTTTTTTACTACATTGATGGATTGTTTGATGAAGTATTTCAGTCGGCATCAGTTGGTGGTTTTAGTGTTCATGTTCAGGTTCGTGTTGGCTTCCATATCGTTGTTGGGAGTGCTGTTCTCATGTTAACATTTATCTTCATTTTCCATTTCCACACTTAGAGCAGTAAATCATAATTCTTTTTCTGTTTTCAGCAGTGTGACTAAGATGGAAGGTGTTCGTAGGCAATACTTTATTACTTGAACATAATGGATAGTCATTCATCATCTGACAGCTCCATAATTGTCGGTCTATATCTTCGTCCAGTTCTCCTTGGAAATTGCTGACCTGGAAATTCCCAGTCTAGTGATTTCTTTCATACCAACTTTCAGCACATGAATTTGTCGTGACCCAGTTAAGCTTTGTGTTAAGAGCAATCAATGCAAGTGCTGTGTATTTTTGTACATGCAACTTCCCCGGCAGATATATACTTAGCTATAGTCTCTGACGTCCCGACAGAATTCAAAACTCGCGGCACACGCGACAGGTAGGTCAGGTGACCAGCCCACTCCCGCCGCTGGGTGGCGGGAATAGGAACCATTCCCGTTTTCTAACCAGAATTTTTCTGTCGCCGGTAGCAACAACATCGTTGTTGGTACCTCCTGCATTGGAATTCTTTTCTCGTTGGCCGAGGATTATCTAACTGTCTTTTGGTGATGTACTTTGATCTTTGGTTTTGGCATACGGCTTATCGTGGACCGCGTTTTTTTTTGGTGATTTTGGATTTGGATTCAGGTGCTTTAAAATGTCTGACGTGGCACCTGTATTTAGGGTGTGTGCAAAAGAGGAATGTAAGGTGAGGCTACCGAAGGCATCGGTGGACCCTCACACAGTCTGTAAGAAACGTAGGGGGAATGATTGTTCTGCGACTAACGCCTGTCTGGAATGTGAGAGCTTAACGGAAGTGGAATGGAAGACCTTGGCTTCTTATGTAAGGAAACTTGAGAAAGATAGAGTTAGGAGGGCTTCCATCAGAAGCTCAAGTAGATCCTGCTCTAATGAACAGGAAGTAGCTCCTAACTTTTCTAGTATTTCTCCTGCTCATAGTTTGGCTTCAAGCCCCTTCCCCCAGCAGCGAACCTGTAGATGGCTCTACGGAAATGGCTGCAATGAGAGCCTCAATAATCAGCTTGAAATCGCAACTGCAAGCAATGAAGGAGACAGGTAAGCGCAGTGATGTGTGCAGTGATTTGTGCAGTGTCCCCAGTGAAGTGGAGGGGGCGTCTGACCGACTCCGCATTGCTCCTAGGCCTAGACCTCTTTCAGACTCCCGTGACCAAGGGAGGAGGAATGTCGAAAGCCGCAAGGGGGATGTAGAGTATTCCCAACGGTCAGGCGTCCCTTCGGCAGATCCTGTATCCGCTTCCCAGGCTGCCAAGGACAGCTATTGCAAAAAGCGTCCTCAGGAAGTGCTTTCGGACTCAGACTCTTCGTCTCCCAGAAGAGGATGGAGTTCTTCCGCTAAGTCGCGTCCGCTTAAGAGATCATGGAGGACGCCAGCAAGCGAAGCGTTGCGTTCCAGTCCTGAGCCTTTTCCGGAGTATTCACCTGCTCGTAAGAAGAGAGCTATGAGATCTCCTGACTCTTCTCCGGAAGACTTATCACACAAGACGAAGGAAGTCTTGGTAGGACTCCAACAGCAGTTGTCTGCCTTAGTGGGAGTTCTCTCTGAAGGCTCTTCTAGGAAGAAAGACATTTCTCTTCCCATCAAGAGTTCTGTGAGGAGAGCATCAGAGAGTAAGCGTCCTAGCGTTAGCAGACGCTCCTCGCCTGAAAGGTTTTCGTTCCCCAAGCGGAGACCTTCTTCAGTCACATATGATAGGAATCGGAAACTCCTACGAGCAAGAGTTCTCCCAGGAGTTTTGATAGAGGGGACGATTTTGCCTCTCATGGCAAGCATCAGGAGCCTGATTCGCGGATTTCTCGTGAGAGAATTCGTGCGACTAAGAGCTCCGGGAGAGAAGAGAGCCCCTCTCTATTCAGAGCTCCGCAAGAAAGAAGGAGCGTTCGTTCGTCCTCTAGACATTTTCCTAAGGACGCAAGAGTTTCGCCGAATAGGCGCCGAAGCTTAGACAAGTTTTCTTCACCTTCCAGGAGGGATAGGAGAGATTCTAGCGCCTCTCCGGATGGACGCAAAGGGAAAAGGAGTTATTCGCCTGCTAGACGCAGTCACCAGGACGCAAACGTCTCCCCTCATGGACGACGGGAACAAAGGGTTCTCCTTTCTCCTCGCAGGCGCATTTCGCCTTCTAGGTGTCCTCATCAGGACGCAAATGCCTCTCCTTCTTGGACCAGGCAGCCTCACCAGGACGCAAGCGCCTCGCCTTCTTGGCCCAGGCGCGCTCACCAGGACGCAAGCGCTTCTCCTTCTTGGCGCCAGGAACAGGATGTTCTCCTTTCGCCTAGCAGGCGCTCTTCGCCTCACAGGCGCCTGATTCAGGACGCAAGCGCCTCTCCTAGCAGACGCAAGGAGCAGAGCAGAAGCCCGAGTATAGGGAAACCCCAGGACTCGTGCAGGAAGGAGGATAGGAGTAAGGACGAAAGGAAAAGGCTTCTTTCGACGGATCGGCTCCTGTTTAAGGAAAAGCCCGCTTCTCCTGCATCGCTTTTGGAAGAAGGTTTCGGATGAAGAGATATCCAAAGATGCAGGAGTTTCAGACTATAAGAGACTTGCTTCTCTTTTGCTGCAGGTGTTTGGAGACTCGCTACGCCAGTCGGATCCCCCTTCGCCGGGATCGTTATTATCCAGTACGAAAATGTCGAAGGCCTCCTCCTTCGTTAAGATGACCCCTACTCTTTCTATGAGAAAGTCTTTGAAGAGTCTCGAGAGCTGGCTCAGATCCAAGAAGGAAGCAGGGAAGACAGTATTTTCTTGTCCTCCCTCCAAGCTGACAGGGAAACCAGGTTTATGTGGTGTATGACACCAAGGAGCCTATGGGCCTCCGGGTCTCCCTTCGTCCTCTGATGTGGATTTTTCCGCTCTTGTAGATGCGTCTAGAAGACGCTCTCTACACTCTGCAAAAGCCTCTTGGGGAATGTGTGAGGTGGATCATCTCATCAAGGGCCTCTTCAAGACTCTCGAAGTCTTTAATTTTATGGACTGGGCTTTAGGAGCTTTAGCCAAGAAGTCTCAAGAACCAGACTTCGTTACCATGGAAGAGTTGAGCAGTGTTTTAACCTGCCTAGACAAGGCGGTTATGGATGGCTCCAATGAAGTGGCATCCCTTTTTGGATCCTGTATTTTGAAGAAGAGGGCAGTGTTTAGCTCCTTCTTAACGAAATCTGTCTCTCCTCTGCAGAGATCCTCCCTTTTATACGCGCCGCTCTCTAGTCACCTTTTTCCTCAGGGACCATAGTGGAGGGACATTTCAAAAGACCACGTTTCAGAAAAGGCCACACAGGACCTGCTGGCCCAGTCAGCGAAGAGGCTAAAACCTGCTGTGCAGGTTGCGAAAAAAGGAGAAAGTTCCCTTCCAGCAGCCCTTTCGGGGAAGGTCTGCACCAAGATCTTCTCTTAGAAGTAGACGACCGGAGAAGAGAGGAAGGTCTTCTCGAAGGCCGTTCGTCAAGACCCAGTGAGACTGTGGTCCTCCAGACAAAAGTGGGTGCCAGGCTTCTAGATTTTTACGAAACTTGGGCACAGAAAGGTGCCGATGCCTGGTCCCTATCCATCCTAAAGAAAGGATATTTAATCCCCTTCAGGGAAAAACCTCCATTAACTACGACTCCAAGGGACGTTTAACAGCAAACTACAAGGAATCTGTCAAGAAACAAGCCCTTCTACATCTCGTGGAGCAGATGCTTTGTACAAGGAAGCCATAGAGGAAGTAAAAGAATCCCTCTTCCCAGGGGTTTTACAATCGCCTGTTCTTGGTTCCGAAGAGCTCAGGAGGTTGGAGACCAGTTCTGACGTGAGGCGCCCTGAACGTTTGTTCGTAGCAAAGAGGAAGTTCACAATGGAGGACGACAGCCTCGGTGTTAGCAGCCCTGCGTCCAGGGGACTGGATGGTATCCCTGGACCTGCAGGATGCTTATTTCCACGTACCAATACACCCGTCTTCCAGGAAATACCTCAGATTTATGGCTCAAGGAAGAGTATTTCAATTTCGGGCCCTATGCTTCGGACTATCAACAGCCCCCCAAGTATTCACGGGACTAATGAAAAATGTGGCTCACTGGCATCACCTCGAAGGGATTCGAATATCCTTGTATCTAGACGACTGGCTGATACGAGCACAGTCGCGAGTCAGATGTCTGGAGGACTTAAAACTGACACTGGAGTTAACACAGTCCTTGGGACTGTTGGTAAACCTCGAGAAATCCCAGATGATTCCCCAGCAGAACATTGTTTATCTGGGGATTCGGATGGATTCTCGGGGTTTTCATGTGTTTCCATCACAGGAAAGACAGAACCGCTGCTTGGAAAAGTAGCAACCTTCCTAGAGAAAGAACAATGTTCCGTGAGGGAATGGATGAGTCTTCTGGGGACCCTTTCCTCGTTGGAACAGTTCATTTCTCTAGGAAGGCTTCACCTAAGGCCGTTACAGTTCTATCTAAGAGAACGTTGGGATCTGAAATCTCAAAATCTGTCCGATTCCTTCCAGATCACGAAGGAGACAAAGGAGGACCTGCGTTGGTGGATGAATCCGTGCAGGATCAACGAAGGAGTATCCCTTCACGTTCCGAACCCTCGGCTAGTGTTGTATTCCGACGCCTCAGATGCGGGGTGGGGAGCCACTCTATGGACGAGAGAAGTGTCAGGCACCTGGAGGGAGAACAGGTGTCTGGCTATCAATATGAAAGAATTAGCAGCGATTCACCTGTCCCTCATACACTTCGAGGCTCAGATCTCAGGTTCAGTCCTGCAGGATCAATTCGGACAACACAACAGCCCTAGCTTACATCAAGAAGCAAGGAGGGACGCACTCGTTCTTCCCTTTACAAGAAAGCAAGAGAACTACTGCTTTGGGCAGAAGAGAGAAGAATCACTCTCCGGACGAGTTCATTCAAAGGGACTGTAAGAAGCCGACCTTCTGAGCAGGAGAGACCAAGTACTGCCTACAGAATGGACGTTGCATCAGGAAGTATGCAACAGACTATGGAACCTCTGGGGGAGATCAAATATAGATCTTTTGCCACCCATTGGAACAACAGGCTGGAAAGTTACTGCTCCCCGATCGCCGACCCAAGGGCGATTGCGGTGGACGCCCTTCTCCTCGATTGGTCCGGAATAGACGGGTATGCTTTTCCTCCGTTCAAGATATTATCGGAAGTGGTAAGGAAGTTTGCAGCAGCAGAGGGACCAAACTGACCCTCATAGCCCCGTTCTGGCCATAGCGCAAAACTGGTACACAGAGTACTGGGATGGGGATGGTAGACTTTCCGAGATCTCTCCCAAACAGGAGCGATCTTCTCAGACAACCCCACTTCGACAGGTATCACCAAAAACCTGCCAAGCCTCTCGCTCTGACTGCCTTCAGACTATCGAAGGACTTGTCAGAACGAGAGGCTTTTCTCGAGAAGTTGCGAAAGCGATCGCAAGAGCTAGAAAGACCATCTACTATTCGAGTCTACCAGTCGAAGTGGGATGTGTTTCGCAGATGGTGTAGAGCTCAGAAGATATCCTCTTCCAGTACCCTTCTGGTGACCAGATATAGCTGATTTCCTCCTTTACTTGAAGGAGAAATGTAATTAGTAGTCTCTACAATTAAGGGCTATAAAAAGTATGCTATCTTCAGTCTTCAGGCATAGAGGCCTTAATATTGGGGAAGACAAAGATTTGCATGACCTGATAAGATCCTTCGAGACGTCAAAGAACAGAGGGATTAGAGCACCTAGTTGGAACTTGGATGTGGTCCTAAAATACTTAATGACCTCAAAATTCGAACCTCCCTGTAAGGCTACGTTCAGAGATCTGACAAGGAAGTCTTTATTCTTGGTAGCGCTAGCTTCAGCGAAAAGAGTAAGCGAACTACAAGCCTCCTTAGAACATAATGTTGGCTTCAGGAACGACTCGGCGTTCTGTTCCTTCAAACCGATGTTTTGGCGAAGAATGAAAACCCTTCGAAACCTTGGCCTCGAACATTCGAAGTAAAAGGACTTTCGTCGCTTGTAGGTACAGAGCGGGAAAGGGTGGGGCTCTTTGCCCAGTGAGAAGCCTTAAGTTCTACTTAGAAAGGAAGAACGAACTAAAGGGGAGTAAGGAAAGTTTATGGTGCTCAGTTAGAGATCCCAGAAGGCAGATCTCTAAAATGCTCAGGCGTTCTTCATCAGAGACGTAATCAAGGAAGCCCATTTTAGCGTGTAAAGAAGAACAACTGGACCTCCTTAGAGTTAAAGCTCACGAGGTAAGAGCAGTCGCTACCTCTTTGGCATTCCACAAGAACTTGTCGATACAGACTCTAGGGTGGAGTAACAACCTTTTGGAGAGCAATTCAGGTATTTGCATCTCATTACTTGAGAGACATTCAAGTGACGTACGACAAGTGCTTTACTCTAGGAGCGTACGTATCTGCGGATTCGTTGCTGGGACAGGGAGCTGAACCCAATCCTTTTAGTTTATTAGGTTAGGGTTTTTAATGGTGTTTGGTGCATTTTATTGGTCGATTGAAAGAGGGTGCAGGAGTTGGACCCCTTTCAAATCGTAGTGCTAAAACATGGTTAGTGTGGTCAGGTGATCGGGATTGGTCGTTATGCTCCTTGTATTGTCTTAAATACCTAAAGCTCTATCATGTAAGAGGGTTAGCCCCCGTTGGTATGATACAGGTCAAGGTTCTGCCATGTAAGTGGGTCAGCCCCCATTGGTACGATCCAAGAAAAGGCTCTGCCATGTAAGCGGGTAAGCCCCCATTGGTATGATCCAAAAGGGTTATCAGTCGCAGGTTCTCATCCTCTCTGGAACTCTGATGGCAAGCAGACTCATAGACAGTATCAATGAAGTCTTCTTCCATATCAGGTAGGAACCAAGGTTGTTTTTTGTTAATATACCTACAACGTATGTTGTTTCCCTGTTTTTATATTCAAAAATAATTAGTATGTAACTGTCTCTTGCCCTCCACCAAGGGTGTCAATCAGCTAAGTATATATCTGCCGGGGAAGTTGCATGTACAAAAATGATATTGTTAGTATACAATAAAGTTTTGTACATACTTACCCGGCAGATATATACGATTAATGGCCCGCCCAGCCTCCCCTCAGGAGACAGGTGGAAGAGAAAAATTCTGGTTAGAAAACGGGAATGGTTCCTATTCCCGCCACCCCCAGCGGCGGGTGAAGTGGGCTGGTGCACCTGACCTACCTGTCGCGTGTGCCGCGAGTTTTGAATTCTGTCGGGACGTCAGAGACTATAGCTAAGTATATATCTGCCGGGTAAGTATGTACAAAACTTTATTGTATACTAACAATATCATGTTATAGACGGAAGTTATTTTGCCATAGTTAGGAAGGTCCTCAAAAAAATAATTTAACAGCATTCATGCATAAGTGACAGGTTAAGTATTAAGTTTCATTCAAGGGTGAGGGGCTGTGTGTTGCTCTTGACGATTTCTGCTGTGGCTCGTCCATCAAAATGTTGGATTATCCCCATCTTCAGGGTGAAGTTTTTTTTTCGCGTGGTACTCTGATGCTTATCCCACTAAGCTTTGACCAAATTTATTTATACAGTATGTATATTATTTTTTTTTTAGGTCTTCACTTGATCCTCTTTCCATTCACTTTGCAAGATTAGAGAACCAGGAGAACCAGGATATTACAAGATCAATGACAATCTTTTAAGTAGTGCATAATTATAGCTAAATTTGTGAGGAAACTTGTATTTCCTCCTGTGTAGGAATACCATTTTTGTGTGGCATGCTGTGAACTAGTGAATGATCTTTTTAATGTCCCATTGATTCTTAGTATATTGCATTATTCTTTCGACTTTTCATCTATTGACTTGGACCTCATCCCACATAACTGTCTAACTTCTTTGTAATTTATTTTGTTCTCATCCCACTTAACTGTAACTTTTGTAATTTGTCTTGTTCTCATCCCACATAACTGTCTAACTACTTCGTAATTTGTCTTGTTCTTCTCTTCCCCCTCTTTACAAAGCAGAATCTTCAGGGCCAACTGTGTAATGGATTAATATCTACTGCTCCATATTTGATGTATATGCTTTCATCTTATGTATAATCACTCCACATTCGTTGTGTACATGTAGATTTATGTAAACCAGTACAGTTCCTTTGTTCTTATTGACCATCGGCGGTTGACGAATGAAAAGCAAAATATGATTGTTTTAGTTTATCCACTCTTTCTGCTTCACTGAAATCCTTGTGGGAACAGGATGAAATTCTGTTTGATGTATAGTTAAAGGGCTTTGTCTCGTGATAATTCTGAAGTTTCCAGAAATGATAGTTTTTATTTTGTAGCTTAGTACTGAGAAGTTGAGTATTGCTGTAGAGTCGGGAATAAGTTAATCTTGATATGAATGATAACAATCAACACTCAAGTGCCCGTTCCTAGTTTTAACAAATTTAGGTCCTATCATGTTATGATTTTGTTGACTTGTGAATGATGACTGGATTAAATTAAACATTGATGTTTGTGTGCATTTTAAATAGGCATAATACCAAATACCTCTGTATTAAATTGACTGGTGTTAGCAGGTTTACCAAGATATAACTTTCTAATGTAATTTAGACAGTTAGGTGAATGGGGACTGTGTAGGTATGTTTTTAGGATAATGGTTTTTTAGGACATTTCAAAGTTACTGCTCGAGTGGTATGGCCTCTTGTCTGGAGTGGAAGTGAAGCAGATAGTAGTTGAAAAGGTAGATATGATAACAGCAGTATGGCAGTGATCCGCAGAAAAGTCCAAGAAATCATAGTGGGAGACAGATTAGATGAGATATAGGTAGTGTGGAGATAGTGGGTGTTCAAGACAAAAGTGGGGAGATGTTTTTATTTTTTTTTTAATTTTTTTTAGTGGTTGTGAATTTGAAAATGGTTAAGGATCATAGAATTAACGTACTAGTTAGGTTAGGTCTGCTTCATTTAGTGACAGGACACTTGACATTTTTTTCCTTTTTGGTATGATATGTGAAATATGGTATACCACTCTTTAATTGCTAGTTCGTGAATTTCTGGAAATTTTTACCAATACAAAAAAAAATTATTTTTATCTTACTATAGCAAAGCATATTATAAAGATTATCGTTCGTTTTCCGAACTTCTAGCCTTGTCATTCATAACTATTTGAATTTCATAACTGAATTTTGGTTTGTACTATTAGTCATAATTCATTCTAGGTTAACATTTCCTACTACATTAAATGCTCAATGGCAGTTGTCACACTACTGTTGCCAAAGAACAAGTACTACAGGATTTTAACATAACTAGTTCCTTTCCATTTAGGAACAAATTTTATTTTATTTGCTTTTAAATCACACTCACGTGCGCGCACAAACTTTTGTGAATAGTTTTTTTATGTATTGTTCTAATAGTCGGAAAAAACTTTCATTTTGTTATTTTGCTTTGAAATGAGACACACACACAATTACTTTTCTGTTAAATTTTTTGTTTTAATGTATCAGTTCAATTCAAGTCATGAAAAAACCTTTTGTTAATTTGCTTTGAAATTTCTCTCTCTCTCTCTCTCTCTCTGGTTAAACTTTACGTAATTACGTGGACTAGGGTAGACTTCACTGAAATGTTTTTTACTTCACTGAAATGTTTTAGTAATTCTTGTTTTAGTAATGCTTATATCTTTTTTTTACAGATTGATCCTGGTGATACAACCGAGAGCTCTGTCTCTCTCTCTCTCTCTCTCTCTCTCTCTCTCTCTCTCTCTCTCTCTCTCTCTCTCTCTCTCTCTCTGGTTAAACTTTGCGTAGTTACGTGGACTTGGGTAGACTTCACTGAAATGTTTTTGACTTCAATGAAATGTTTTAGTAATGCTTATATCTCATTTTTTTTTTTTTTTTTTTTTTTTTTTTTTTTTTTTTTTTTTTTTTTTTTTACAGATTGATCCTGGTGATACGAGAGAGAGAGAAAAAAAATCCACCTAACCTCGAGAAAAAGAGCAAGGAGTTACAAGGATTAGGATGTTGCCAAAGTCTTATTAGTCCATCCGAGGAGACATCTAGTGTTCACTAGAGAATCGACCCAATCCAAAGAGAATATCAAGAGAATATCAAGAGAATCAAGAGAGAGAGGACCTCGGGTGATAAAGAGAACGAGGAGAGGTAAGAGGATCGCCGGTAACCTTGAAAACCTAAATTAAGATGCCGGTAATCCAGGGCAATTAATAAAAAAATTTTCTTCAGACCACCCAGCCCTGCCAGTGGCCCCCACACAACTAAAACAAATCATTTAGTTGTGTGGGGGCTCTGGTAGGGCTGGGTGGTCAAAAATTCTGGAATAATTCACCTAAAATTGGCGATGTAATAAGGCTGCCTTATGTAATTCTCATTTGTAATACTCTAATTTACGTAATAAATTATCAAACTTTCATATTACTTAATTATCCGAATGGTATAATCCATAGGGTTGGGTTGTATCCGAATGGTATATAATCCATAGGGTAGGGTTGTGTATATTGAATGATAATTAAGACTGCATGTGAGTGGTTTATTTTAATCAAAGGTGGCACAGTCATAGGTCATAATACACAAGAGGACATACTGAACTAGCTGGCTAAGCCAGTAGTATATATGTAGATGTTAATTCTGTGACAGCTGGAGAGAGAGAGATGATCTTGATTTAACCTTATATAGATGCACACCAGGGAAGTTATCCCTAAGAGTTTTAGCGATGGTTAAAATTTCGAGGTGGTCCAGACATTAGAAGGGCACTGAAAGCAGCCGGTGCAGTGATTAGGGAAGGTTGGGAGGCCTCTACCACCACCACCACCACGACTGGCCAGGAATGATCCCCAGCCTCCATAACTCCTGGAAGGAGAGATTAATACATTCTGCTGAGTAATGCTACTGCAAGCGAACACTAGCTAAGACTGCTTAGTAATGCTACACACTATTAGCAAATACTGGCTGAATTAATGACTACTAATTCTATTTTTTAATGCCATGCTAATAGAAAACACTAATTGACCTAAAAGCTGTTACAAGGGCTGAATTAAAGGTATTGCTATTAGAAAACCACAACATGCATTAAATGATACTAATTCTGGTTAATAATGTACCCAGGCAGAGAGGTTACTATGTAAAGGAAGCTTCTGTTTACTGCTAGTCATACTGCGTTAATGAACTATTTAGAAAGTAAAGAAAAGTCGGCTATCTAGTATGAAACTTATTGGGAAAATTACCAGACATAGAGAAATGTGAAAGTTTTATATAGGCAAATATGCTGTTTTCTGAAAGATATGGAGAGAAAAGATGACAGTTTGTGAAAGATGAAAATATTGAAAAAGCAGCAGAGAAAATTTAAGGAGAAGACAGATTTATATATATTACAAGTAAAGATGGTTTTTGAAAGAAATATTGACACTTACAAATACTGAGAAAATCAGAGATACAAATACAACTTTCTTTGACTGAAGGAAAGAAAAACGTATCGAGAAACTTAAAAAGGAGAGAGAAAGAAAGAGGGAGGTACAGACTAACATGTGTGTGGGGAGGGAGGGGTTTGTACACAAAAAACACATTTTCTTTTAATAGGGCAGAGGAATTATGCAGAGCGAAAGTGGGTTTAGAGAAGATTTTGTGTGCACAGAAAAATGCTGCTTTTCTTTTATTGTAAGAGCAGAGGAATAGTGCATAATGAAAAGGCGTTTAGAGACGATTTTGTGTGCACAGAAAAAGGGTGATTTTTATATTATTAGAGCAGAGGAATAATTCATAATGAAAGTATGTTTAAAGACGATTTTGTGTGCACAGAAAAAGGCGGTTTAATTTTCATTATTAGAGCAGAGTAATAATGAATAATGAAAGTGTGATTAGAGACGATTTTGTGTGCTTTTTTATTATTGGAGCAGAGGAATAATGCACAATGAAAGGGTGATTAGAGACGACTTTTGGTGCACAGAAAAATGCTGTTTTTTATTAGAGCAGAGGAATAATGCTTATTAAAAATGTGGTTAGAGAGAGAGAGAGAGAGAGAGAGAGAGAGAGAGAGAGAGAGAGAGAGAGAGAGAGAGAGAGAGAGAGAGAGAGAGAGAGAGAGAGAGAGAGACTTTATTTTCATAGAGAAAAGGGCTAATATTTTTGTAGAATGCTGAAGGAAAACTGCATGTGGAAAGAGAGATTATAGACGTTTTATGTGCATAGAGAAAAAAGCTACTTTTCCTATAAATGTTGAGGGGAAATTGCAGAAAGCAGGTTAGGTTACAGACCTTTAATGTGCATAGAGTTTGGGTATTTTTTTGTATAAATGTTTAAAGGAAAATGCAGAGGGGAAGATAAGTTATAGATATTCTATGTGCATTCGGAATAAGTCTAGATATCCTTCCAATATGCACTGCAAACAGTCCCTTATAATCACCAACTTTGTACAAATTTAGCCAAAGATATCTAAAACTCATCTTATCATATACTACTCCACTATATAAAAATACAAACAACAGAAAGTAAGCAGTCTTAGTTATACGCAAACAACCCAAGTCACTCAGAAGAAAGGTCATTCAATACCAGTGACTGAATCTTTGAATAACAGCAAAGAATAATTTCAAAATCGAAAGCAACCAATAATGATATATGAAAGTAAAGAGGGCAGAAATAGTCATGAAATGGCATTGGAAAAGACTTTCAACTTAATTGCTGAGCAATCTGCCATAGCATTTAAAGATATCTCAAATAACTTGGTACAATACAAATTCATTACTCCTCCATCAGTTGAAATCTACAAAAAACATTATTGCAAACCAGTAATCTGTTCTATAAGAAAACCAATGACGATACAAGAAAGTTTAACATTTCTTGTCAACTATTACTGAGCAATCTACCATAGCATTTAACCCTAGATCACCAGTGTCGTCCGGAATCCCGTCAAGAGGCCTATTTGGGGTCACTGAGAAAAGGAAGCTAGGCCTATGAGGCTGGAGACCCTTGACATCTCAGTTTAGGTTGTGATCTTGCCCTGCGAACAGTTGTTCGAAAACAAATATTCGAAAAGTAAATGTTCGACATAACAGTTGTTCGAATCAACAATTGTTCGAAAAATATTCCTATAAAAAGTTGTTCAAAAATATTTTTTTTATAAACACTCATTTTGTTTTTGTTATGAAAATAAAAAAAATTAGCATTACAGGATATAAAAAAAGGACACAATAAAATGGATATGAATTTATTTCTGAGTAATACAGGATAAAATAAGTTTAATAAAAGGACAATTTCAAAACAAAATATCTGCAAGTTTACAAACTGAAATATGAAATCGCACGTAAACAATCGATCACATTCTGATACTCGAAGAATTTATCAGTAAGCGATTTCAAGTGTTCTGCAGACCTCTGATATTTCTTTTTCCTTGTGTTACACTCGATCCCACCTAATAATTTTTCGATATTAATTTCAGTCAGGGCTTGTTCTCTTCTTGGTGCTGCTAAGAATTTCCAGATAGTTTGGATGACATCCTTCAATTATGCTGTTTATCTTGGGCAAAACTTCTTGTACCCTTTCAAAACAGGACCACATTTCAATTTCAAATTTAGGTTGGCGACGCGTATCCCTACGGCCAGGCCGCCCAATCCAGGTATCTTCATAGTAGTCCACTATAGTTAATGCTTCGGCTGGAAATATATTTTCATCCATTAGTACGCTGAAAGTTTTGACGACTCGATCTGCAGGAACGAAGGCAAGGGCTATATAGTAGCATGCGAATGTTTAGCGAAAACTCAGCATCAGTGTCATACCTTCTCTTGAGGCCGAATTCACAAACTTTTCTATATACACGCCGACACAAATGAAAAAAGCACCCGTAATGATTATTAGATGGCAATTCTTCCTTAACTGCCTTTACCATAGCGGGCTCAAAATCTGTTTACAGACTCAACATCTAAAGGCCGTGATATTGTTTTAACAGTTGTAAGGAAATTTCTATGTTTCTTCCCTCTTATTCGGTAATAAGGCATAAATCAAAGGAAAGACATAGCCGTTTTTCATTCCATGAATTGTATAAAGCTGCTCGAAAATAACTGGCATAGTTTTAAAGGTACCATCCATAAAATTATGCTGGCATGAAGCAAGCACACTAAGATTTTTCTGGGTTGAAAATACCAGCATTTTGTCTTCTACTCCAGAATCGAACATCAAGAAAGATTCGCCCTTGCTTGTTCTCATATCTTGTTCTAATAATATTAATTCGTTTCCATGATTAACAGTTGATCTACATTGCTCTTCCTTCCTCACTCGATTGATAGTTCGCTTTATGCTGCTGGTTTGCGGTAGAGCAGCTGCAACACAACCCCTGAACTGTGCAGCTGCGTTAGAGATGATAAAATCAGGAGAATCTCGTGTTGTTCTTGCGTCAGTCTTCAGTCTATCTAAAAACTTCCATATCTCAACATTTGTCGAATTTCCAGAGTGATTATGTTCACCGGAAGTAGAACTGGTCGAACCATCAGCCGTTATAGCGCGGCCTTTGCACTTTTCAGCAAAATGTTGGCATTTCCAATAGACCTTTGACCTTACTTGCTTGACTTTCACATATACGAATCCGTCCAGTAATAGCATAGCTCTTCCTTTCTCGCTTTGAATAAATTCAGCCATGTCTTTTTGCAAAGGGTGTATCCTCTAAACTAAAAAAAACCTTTTTGAGTTTTCTTGGAAATGAACAAAGTATTATGTTTATTTGTTTATAGCTATCTTTTTCTAACCACTGTTATGTTTATCTTTTTCGAACAATTACTTTTGAATATATATATATATATAATATATATATATATATATATATATAAAATATATCTATATATATATATATAATATATATATATATATATATATATATATATATATATATATATATATATATATATATATATATATATATATATATAGGTTAAAAGTAAATTAGCAGTATCATGCTTATAATTATTATTTTCAAAGTATATACCTATATAATGTTGTAAAATTAAAATGGATGTTTACTTGTGTCTTGGCTACTGTCTCATATTAACACTGGAAAGAAAACATCATTAGTTCGAAATTCTCTCTCTCTCTCTCTCTCTCTCTCTCATATATATATATATATATATATATATATATGTATATATATATATATATATAATATATATATAGAGAGAGAGAGAGATACACAATATTATTTCGAAACTGAGGAATTTCTTTGCATGTCAATAGGAAACAGTAACCAAGACTATTAACAAATCCCATATTCTTTAACATGATATTATTTTAACATTGGTATACATATACTATATATATATATATACATAAATATATATATATATATATATATAATATATATATATATATATAGTATATATATATATATATATATATATATATTTAGCTCCTTCGCTTGGCGATAGACTTTTTTTGTGTTCTCCTTACGACTGTCATTCGTAAGTTTTTCTGGTTCCTCCCATCTCCTTGGGATATCTTAGTAGGAGTGGTTCTTCTGACTAAAGGAGATGATTCAAACAGACAAGTTGAACAAAGATAACAACTTTTTATTCTGTAACTCCATACTAGGAGATGCAGCTCGGTCGGAAAGAACCGATATGTTTGCATGGTTGGCGCGAACTGCCATTCTAAAGCATCGTGTCGATAGCGGAACATTAGCTATCTCAGCAATTCATATAAAAACATACGTAGTCCGCCGGCTCGGAAGTTACAAGTTTCCGGCGTAGGTTAAACAGTCAACCGCTTCCCATGAAGTTGTTATGCCAAAGTTATCATAAACATAAAAGTGTTTGACAAAGCTCTGAGCTAGACCAGGCTACTGCAGACAGCGCATAGCGTAATCTAGATCTGCCTTTGGTTCACGTAGGACCCCCCTCCTAATGCCATGACCTCAGGTCATGGGTTTATATTTACAGATCCTGTAAATTTAATAAATGTATTTATTACATTAGGCTCGGACTGCTACCTATTCAAGCCTTGAATAACAAAAAAAAAAAAAAAACAAAAAAAAATTACTTTAAACATTGTTTCATAGGAGCGTGCTCGTAACATACGTCTAGGTATAACAAAATAAGTGATTAAATGCATAAAAATAAAAAGGTTCTGTTAACATACCCTTGTTGACATATTCATGAAACAAAGATAAATGCATGGAAAATATAGATCATGTTTTGGTAATAATAATTATTAGGTACCCCAAATAATAAAAAGGTAAAAATCAAAAGATTAACATGTTATACATGATTAATATGATAATAGGTAACCTGATTAAGAATAATGGTTATTAAATAATGATTATAGCATGATCATGGATAATTTGTTAAAGAGTACTTGACACTCTTTGTAATAGATAAATATAATTGTACAATGGTATAATAGTATAACTATGTTAATTCTGCAGAAAAGCAATATATAGGGCTGATATATTTTATTAGGTGCCCGAAAAATATTCCTTTAGGAATATATTAATGTATAATATTGGGCTATAATGTTTTTATTAGGTGCCCTGGAGATACTTTAACCTGTTCAAATGCAAAGGCGTAAGTCTTTCTTGTCCTACATTTTAGCCAGCATACGGACCAGCTTTTCACACACAACACAATTCCAGACAATTCCCTAAGCACGAACTGAAGTGGCCAGGTTCAGGCGGCCCTAAACTCAACGACTTGAGTTTAACGGGTACGTCATCTAGACGGGCCAATACGTTCCCTTGGAGATCCTTCTGTTTACGCCTCAGCCTATGCCAAGCAAAGATGTTTGACGGCGATAACCAATATGGCCGTCACGCTGAACACGGCTAGCAGAATGTAGTAGCGAAGATTTTCTACACCTGCATAAGTCGGTGACGCGTGGGTCATCTCAGCCAGTTGCGTCAAACGATGAGCCACTCGCGGCGTTGTAATTGGGAGAGGTAGTGACGGGATGATTAGTGGATGCCCAAGTGTAGTTCGCAAAATACGCCTTCTCACGTATTATCGTGTTGCCACCCCTCTGACGGTGTAGTTTGTAGATGTCCCCGTACAACCATCGGCTGCTACGAAGATAGGGCATGGGCGGTGGTACCGTCCGGACACACTATGTCGAATCCGGCTTATCATAACGGATCCAGGAACCATTATTCATCCTGTAATTGAATTTATTACCGTAAAAAGGATATAAAGTTTTCCCCAGACAACCTTCGCTTGTATGAGAGAGAGAGCCGTTTAGCACTATGCCTAACTCACATGAATCCGTTGATATAGGATAGAATTCAAAAGAGTCAGCTGTACAAATTTTATTATTCATGGCTTCTGAACAGTGAGTGAGTTTATCTAAGTCTTTAATGACTGTAAATGATTTCTTATCAGAAGAAATCAGTACATGCCCCGTCAAATTGGATATTACTGGATTTGAGTTATTCGTCATGAAAGTAGGAAACGGTGCTATTTTGTATGATTGCCAAGCATCGGAAGAATCAAAGGAATTGTTGGAATCATAATTTTCTATAATTTTCAACGCTGACTGATATTAGGCTATAATAGAAACTCTACTTTATGGGCGTCTAAATAAAGGAATATAACCTAGTTTTCTCCCGTCCGTTTTCCAAAGCTTAACGTCAGATCATTTAATAGGCATGAGGTGAGGATGGAATAACACACCCTTTGTGGCTAACTAATCGCTTCTACGTAATCTTTTGAACTTTTCAATAAAAGTGATATTTTCACACGGATATGATCTATTTTTCGAACTATAGTAAGCTAATGTAGCCAGCAAAATGTTGAACTTCCATGACCTGATCGATATTATTTGAATGTTCATTAACGATACTCATTTTTTTATTGATTGATCGAAGATAACTGGCTGCGAAAGTTCAGACAAAGCCAATTCGGTTTTTGTGTTGCAAAAAACTCAATTCTTTTTATTTTGATTATTTATCTTAAGGCGATTTGAAATTCCTAAACCTAGATTCGCAACTGATCCTAAGATGTTTAGTCCAGCCAGAATAAGCGGGTTGCGGGCGTTCGAGAGTATTGTGCCGCAACAGACCACATCAGCAGGTCACGAGCAAGTTCTTCTGCCTCAGCGGTTTTATTTTGTATGTCATAAGACAACATTTCCGCGACGCTTAGTGTTTGAGCTAGCGAAATCTCTGAGTTAGCATGAAAAATTACGTTTCGTGCATTTCCTTAAGCGAAATAGCAAACCTCATCAGGGGGGGGGGGGGGTCATTCTTTAAAGTTAAGGACGTCATCTTCAGGCAAGAAAATCGCATGCATATCTACTTCTATAACAAATATTACTTGACACGATGAATATAAAATCATCCGATTCTCTCGATAATCGAGCCATGATTAAATTTCTATTTCTTTCGTCCTAGCGCTCTTTCCCATACACAAAGGATGTCTGAATACACAATATCACTCCTAACAATAACAGATTCATTTTGAAACTTGCAATGAGTAAAACATATGTAATAAACCTCGCGTAAAAGAATAGGTTTACATACAATATGATTATAATATATATATATAAAATTATTATACAAGTTTCATAATACAACACATTTTTTCCCTCACTCCCATCTACCTTTCTTTAGATTCTGATATGTGCCAATGGGACTATTCTCACATCAGTGGGTTTGGATACATTTTTGAACCCTAACTCTATTGGCCGTTAAATTTTCTAAAATGTTAAACGGGCCTTCAAAACTTAGGTGTCAGTTTATAATTTAAAACCTTTACGTCAGTATACTTGTATGTATACTGATCGCCCCACGGCATATGTTCTAGTTGGCTTAGCTATTCTATCATGATTTTTTTTCATTGTTATTTGTGCTTCTTTTCTAGATTCTTACGAAGTATATTATATCGACTTATGCTTGCATCCATAACATCCTTTAGGATTGATAAATTAGTTTTGTAGGCGTTAAGATGTGGAAAGGTCGTTCTGGCCGGATACCCGTACAGTGCCTCGTCGGTGTCATTTTTATAGACACAATGATACGAGTGATTAAGTGTGCTTAAGTACCGCAGGTATGGCAATGTCCCAGTTGGGGTCTGCCCCCCTAAGGTGACCCTTAAAATGTTTAAAACCTTACGATTTGCCCTTTCCACTAGCCCATTAGATCTGGTGATAGATCATGGTATTGATTTCTTTATACAAAGGAATTCGCACAAGGAGTTAAGGAAATGATTATTGAACTCCGCCCGAGGTCTGAGATAATGATGTGTGGAATCCATGTTTACAAATGCAGCACTCGTAAAACTTCCTAGCGCACTCGACCGCGGAGGTTTTTGTTTTAAGCGCTATAAGTTCTGTATATCGAGTCAAAGCGTCTATAATTACTAGGAGGTGCTTATTTCCTCTGTCTGACTCTTAAAACTCCTGTTATAAATCTAAATGTACTCTTTCAAAGGGTTGATTGGGCACGGGGTAAGCCCCTAGGCTGACAGGTGTCTTCGTGTGCCCTTTGTATTCTTGACAAGTGCGACAATTTGCTATGTGCTTTTTTTTTATATCTGTAAGCATCGTATGCCAATAAAATAAGGATTTGGCTTTCTGTGACATCAAGGAAATAACCCCGGGTGTCCCCGTGCAGTGGATTTTCATGCAACCATTTTAAGACAGTGGGGTGAGTGAGATAGGCACCACCACCTGGTTGTTATTCAACTGCGGTGTGTTGCGGGTTTTCCTCGTCACGGATCTTACACAGGATATTGTCCTGTATGATATAATTCTGCTGCTTATACTTTAGGTAAATTCCTTTTCCTTCGGATTTCGTTTAACGCAATGATGATTTTTTCTATTTGCGGACTTTTCTTTGTTCTGTCTGTAATAGTTCAGCATCCAGCCCAGATCTTCCTGTTCAGATATAGTTTTAACAATGGGCGTGGAGGTTGAGATATCTATTAATTCAGCTAATGGCTTGGTACAAGATGAAGAGGGGTTGCGTGATAATGCGTCAGCAATGATATTTGCTTTCCCAGGTAAATACCCGATCCTCCGCGCCAAAGTCCCTGAATGATCATGTGCCACCGAGTTCGCTTGGGGCTGTGACTAAAGCCTTTAAAGAAGTCGGTTAGGGCTTATGATCAGTGAGACCTTGAGGGTATAACCGTATTATTATGAATTTAAAATGCACGAGTGAATTAACAATAGCGAGCCTCCTGTCTATTACTGCATATTTACTTTCGGAAGGTCTCAGTTTACGTGAATAAAAAGCTATAGGGTAAAAAAACTGTTTATCATATTGTTGAACAATACCCACCTACTCTAGGTCTGAGGCGTCTGTTGCTATGAAAAATTCCTTACCGAAGTCAGGAAATTTCAAGATAGGAGAAACTACACAGTTCTTTCAATTTAATCGAACACCTTTTTGATGCATTTCAGACCAATACGAAATCTACGCCCTTTTTTATAAGATCGGTTAGGGGAGCGGCTATGATTGAGTAGTTGCGTATAAAGCGGCGATAGTAGCCCACCGCTGCCACCACATTTAAGTCTCTTCGCTTGGCGATAGACTTTTTTTGTGTTCTCCTTACGACTGTCATTCGTAAGTATTTCTGGTTCCTCCCATCTCCTTGGGATATCTTAGTAGAGTGGTTCTTCTTAACTAAAGGAGATGATTCAAACAGACAAGTTGAACAAAGATAACAACTTTATTCTGTAACTCCATACTAGGAGATGCAGCTCGGTCGGAAGACCGATATGTTTGATGGTTGGCGCGGAACTGCCATTCTAAAGCATCGCGTCGATAGCGGAACATTAGCTATCTCAGCAATTCATATAAAAACATACGTAGTCCGCCGGCTCGGAAGTTACAAGTTTCCGGCGTAGGTTAACAGGTCAACCGCTTCCCATGGAAGTTGTTGTGCAAAGTTATCATAAACATAAAATGTTGACAAAGCTCTGAGCTAGACCAGGCTACTGCAGACAGCGCATAGCGTAATCTAGATCTGCTTTGGTCACGTAGGACCCTCCTAATGCCATGACCTCAGGTCATGGGTTTATATTTACAGATCCTGTAAATTTAATAAATGTATTTATTACATTATAATATATATATATATATATATATATATATATATATATATATATATATATATATATATTATATATATAATATATCGTTGGAAATTATAACTATAAGCCTGATACTGCTAACTTACCTTTTAACTTAAAAGGGCACAGCAATTACTTCTTCAAATTCTTCGCTCATATTGTCATGCTGAGGTGTATCCATCTTTCTTGATGATGATGCTCCTTCCGATGTATACATGGAGTCATTGAACAAGCTGAGCATTCTTTCAGTAACTTTGAAATTTTTGTAGCATTTACTACTGAAATGTAATTTGGGTTTCACTCCGATGATAGCTGCTAGCATACTTGTTGAAAGTTTATTCCTCAACTTTGTTTTCACGTTTATCACGTGGAAAAATATCCTTTCAACCACTGCATTACTTACAGGCAGACAGTATGCAGTAAGTGCAGAAAGTGCCAGTTCTTCAAAACAGTTTTCGTCTAAAGCATTTTTGTACTTCAGAACAACAGACCAGAATGCCACCGGGTCATTACCAGGGATACATTTATCATGAAATTCTTCAGACCAGTTGACATGTAAAAGCTTTCTATACTGATTAGCTACTCTTTCAAGATCAAATTTATGAACATCAGAGAACTTAAATGGTATGTTTTGAAAATCAATCCTCATCTGACTCTAGCATTTTTCTGGAGAAAGTTATTTACGCTCATGATAATGTCAATGTTTTCAGTCAGCCTTTTTTCTACCTGCGAGTTAGCTTCTACCAAAAATTCACGACACCTGACTTCATGTTCTGTATGACTTCTTGGCCTAGCTGTGTTTTCAAGCACTCTCTTTCAAAGGTCACTCCAAAGTCAAATTTTTCCAAAGGCAAGACAGCAGGAGAGGCTGATGAACTTGAGGCATATAACCTCACCACAAGTGTTATGCAGTTGTTTCAAATCTTCAAAAACTTTGGCAGGATTTGCACTGGAGGCTTGGAAAGCTGCATTAACCTTCTCAAAATCTTGAATGATCGGGAAAAAAATGTCAAGTACAAAAAGTTCTGTTGATCATGAAGCATTTCTTTCAAAACTCTAGCATGATAATTTCTTTGTTATTAATTACAGAAAAGTAGGCTTTAAGTTCATGCCATTGTGTGAGTATGGCATGTATGCATTTACCTTTCGCAAGCCACCTTGTTGTACTTGGTGTAATGAATCTGGATGGCTGAACATACTCTTCCTGCATGGTATTAAACACCTGTAAAAACTCTTCTCTCCTAAGAGTACTACATTTGAACCATCGTGCTATTTCAGATAGCAAGTATACTAAATTAGCAGGCAGCGTTTTGAATGCGTGTTCAGCACACAGAGCAAGACTGTGGCATGTGCATTTCATGAAAATAATTCCTTGTGATACTAATTTCAGCCGTGACAAAGACAGAATTGTGGGTACCACACATATTATTTGCACCATCTGATGAAAATCCTATGCAATTCGCTAAATCAACATTTATGTCCGCAAAATAATCGGGAATCACTTTAAAAAGGCTCTCTGCTGTAGCTGATGTTATCTGTATCAGTGATAGGAACTCTAGTTTTCACGATGTTCTCACGTGTAGAATAAAATTTCACACAGAGGCACAGAAGTTTGCAACACAGATACATCTGTAGACTCATCTATCAATAATGAAAATTTTACATTCCTCAGTTCCTCGATCAGGTCTTCGTAATATGACTTGGCAACAACATTAGTTATAAGTTTGGCACATTTTGTTCAGTGCAGTCTCACATTTCCAAGTGCACTTTTGTGGCCATATTCTTTAATCACCTCGGTCAAATGATCAACAGACCATAAAGCAGCGCGACAGGCAACAACAACACTATTTCAATTCAAATTCTTTAACATTTCCTTTTTCACAAGAGCTTCCACCAAAGTAGGTTTGAATTCCCCTTTTCGGCACTGCATCACAATTTTGCACTTGTTTTGGGCTTTTCTCATGTTGAACCAATGAACTTTTTTTCATTGTGTTTATTTCAGAGTTACAAACTTTGTAGTGACACACATTACCCCTTCATAAGCAGCCTTCCACTTTCCCATTTTGAATGAAAGAAATCACTGTCTAGGCTGAAAACACTTTTTTTCTTTACAGATATTGCTTAACTAGTTTAATGCGATAAATTGATAAAATTCACGAATAATTCAATTATGATTCAGAGATATGCTAAAGCCACATTTGATCAGTTAGTCTGAGATATTAAGCAATGGAGCAACTAGCCCACAAGGTAACAGTACAGATGTCCATCTAGGACTGGAAAAGTCGTTTGGCGACGATGGACACGGAAATCACGGAATATTTCCTTATTCTTAAATTTTAGTCTAGGTAGTCCACACGTGATTTGCTCTAGGGCAGATTACTGTGTCCTCCCATTCAGAGGAAACACACGAGAGTTGTCACCACAGGAAAAACCAAGTCTTAATGGGTGATATATAAAGACCAAATCTGAATGCACCCACTAAATGCATATGCTCTGGACTTGGGTCAACGGTCAGGGACGAGGATCACGGGGTAAGGTAGGGTGGGGGTTGACTGGCAGATAAGCACCCTTCTACTGGGTTTATTGAAAAGTTGCCAGAATTATTTCTAGTTTCCATAGAAAGTGGCTGAAAAGTTGCTAAATGCAAAATATAGCGACTTAAACACTGGAAAGTGACTAACAGCTTGAAAGCTTCTTTCTTATTCCAAACACATACGTCTTTGCTAAAAGCGGTGAAGTATCGTAGATGTGGCACAAACGTAGCCACGCACACATTCTGGTAGGTCACCGTTTAAAGAATTAATTCCTTTGGTGGTTGTTGTTGTTTTAAATTAAGCCAGCCTTGTGCCGACACTGGCCCTGGCTAAAACGGCCTGTAGCACCCACTAAGGAATATCCTCCGATAGTCAAATCCCGAAGCCCCAGATGTGATTTCAAGGTAAGATTTCAAAGGAGAAAGAAAATAAAACTATTTATTAATCTAATTTAATTTAATTTTTCGAAAATTTACCCTATATTTGCAGGGTTAGAACAAGCAGTCAAAATGACATACAAATTTTAAGGAACATTCATGGGCTGAATCGAGAAAATTGGGGAAGGGAACATTTTACAACTGCATTATAATACCCCATACGGCGAACGGTCAATATGCCAAATATAATGCCAAATGAATGCCAACCAAACCTCAAAAATGCCAAAATGGCATTAAAATGCCAGACCTGGCAGCCCTGAGTCCGACACCTGTGCCCTTGCAGTGGACTGCCCCAAATGCCAGTTAGTGTATATTACATATTTTTGTTGTTTTGTTTTCTCTTTTTATTTTTTTCACTTCCCTAATTGCTGTTAGTTATGCATATTATTTTGTTTGACACACTTGTGTTCGGCGGGGTCCTGGAGAATCCTTGTGGACATCGAAACTAAACGTTGCAAATTGGAGCAGCCTACCTCAAAACTGCGGCTAGCTGCGAATTTTGTTATGGGGTCTTTTTTATTTTTGCCTTTTTTTACCACTTTTTTATTATTTTTTTGCCTAATGCTAATTTTATGGCCCTTTTCATTATTACATAAATCACTAAGGAATAGGATCTAGTTGATGTAAAACATATAATAATAAATTTCATTTCAGTTCTCTAGTTGTTTCTTATCCCAGAAAAATGTGTCCGGAATCCCGGACAAGCCTGGTAGTAGGTACTATTTTGAACCCTGGTAATCTAGGGTTAAGGACACTACCTCAAATCACTTAGTACAGTTCAAATTCATTACTCCTCCATCAGTTCAAATCTACAAAAACATTATTGCAAATAAATAATGTTCTTCTGTAGGAAAACAAATGACGATATAGGGAAGTTTAACATTTTTTGCTTAACTTCATAAATAATTCTAACTCAAGGCGAAGGGATTGGAAAAAGGGGTAACCATCATCGGTAATAAAGTAGCAAGGCTCTCACCTTTCACTTTCCGTGGATGTTTCCGGGTTCGTCGATGATGAATCACATCATCAGGTTCCAGACCAAGCTGGTGCCCTGGGCACTTCTCGCCCGAAAGCAGTACCAACTTCCGGTAGGGTGGAGGGAATGTCGGAAGGTTCTCTTGAAGATATTAAGGTTTAAAAGATTCATTTAAAAGATGGCATCGTCTGGTTTTCTGCTCCCAAGTTTATCGGCTCCCAATTCCTGCCATGATCAGAGAGAGAGAGAGAGAGAGAGAGAGTTTAATGGTAACAAATATTGTACAGTGTTTTACCTTCTTCATAGAGAGAGAGAGAGAGAGAGAGAGAGAGAGAGAGAGAGAGAGAGAGAGAGAGAGAGAGAGAGAGAGAGAATATTCCATTTATTGCAGTTTGGACGCATGAAAGTACATGGAGAGACCAGCTAGCTGATGTGATTATACTACTTTAGCTACAAGAAATCAAATATAAGTTGGGCTGAGGGGTTTGCATGCATCATGCAAGCTATAAAAATACTAGTATTTAGACTCGAATGATAGTGTGGGCTATTATTTTGGCTATAAAAATGTGAGACCATGAAAATTACTTACTTAATTTAGATATGCTTTGCTAAATATAAGAAATAGAAGAGGTGAAAACTGAGGATTAATTTAGCTATTATAGACAAAGAAATAAAAATATCTGGAAATTAATTGATCTGGGATTCTAGAAGAGAACCTTTCGACACCTTTGCTAATCTGTGGAAATCAAAGGAAGAAAAATATCGATTAGCTTGTTTGTTCGTACATGGCTAACATGATGTTCTTGAAGATTAAGCTGGCCTTATGCCACCGCGGGCTCTTGCTCATAGAGCAGCCCGTAGGACTTACATGGAGAACGAAATAATGGTACCTGACCAATCATTTATTGTCATTAATATGATGCCACATTACCAAGATGGGAACCGACTAATCGTTGGCACTACAGCCGAAAGAAGTTTCTGTGCTATGCTCATCCCCACTAGGTCTTCAGTATTTTAATGCCAAAATACTGTTAATCCTAAATTATTTCTCCCAAACACTAAATGCCCAAGAAAGGAGAACTAATAAATAAATTATATCAAATCTTGTTCTACGCACACATTCCCAATACTAGCAGAATTTGTATTTTATTTTATTAATTTTTAAGTTCCAATAAAGTCACATGTAGATCAAAGGAATTTTTCCACCCTTTTACATAACTGCATTTCCAAAATATTAGCATTTACACTTCATTTCAGCCTTTCGTAGAAGGTACAACTCGCAGACACAATGTGGCGGGATGCACTAAAGCAACCCCCACACCCTTGATCCCCCTTACAGACAATAGTCTCCTCACTACACAACTTTCTACTTACGTTATCTGTAACCAGACTCTTAGATAAAAGGATATTTAAACCCCTCAAATACCTTAACACTATATTTCCTAACTTACTTAACACTAAACCAATAACAAAAATAAACCCATAACCTAACATAAACGACCCGACTAAGATTATATGATATATATTGGCTTTATAGGCGAATAGTGCCTGCAGCACTCTACACTAGTGGCACTTGAGCCACAGTACCGTGACCAACGGTACTCCCACGTCAATCGTACTATCCGTAGTCCAGATCAATCCAAATTCGTTCCAGTCGTCAACTAAGGAATATCTATCCTCCAAGGACGATTCCACTCTCAATTCCAAGGTCCACCCATAGTCGTCATCATCAATATCAATCTTATATCCTTGGTCACAATCTTCCACAATCAAGGTTCGTTCAGAGTTGTCAACATCAATATCAATCTTCCAAGAACAATCCAATCCGTAATCCAATTCCACGCAATAGTCTACAATCCAATGCAGTACCGGGAGATAAGGGGACACTTCCCTCTCTACAGCTTATGTGGGGAGTAATGTAGATAGAGGGAAGGTTAAGGAGGAACTGCAGTCTGTAAAGAAACGTCAATCATCACTATCATGCAAAACTAACTAAATAAACAAACAATTATAACCCAATCCTATCACTCACATCCACACTAAAAAACAAAAGTACTTACTGTCAAAATCAAGACAGATAATCCAAAAAATATAAATAGTCCAGGCAGCCGAAAACACATTCACCTCTGCTGCAGCCAGAATCAAAAAAAGCACTCACTCGAAACACTTGCAATCGTACTAAACTACAAAAACAAACAAAAAATAAACTACCACCTTAATTACACTCACAGTTGTTTCTATCACAAACTACCGTTCCACCAACCACCGCTTTCTCTCTCTCTCTCTCTCTCTCTCTCTCTCTCTCTCTCTCTCTCTCTCTCACTGAAGAATTTAGCAATACAGAAAATTCAATCCTCCACAACAACACATAGTATACACATGCGCGGGCGTAACTGATTTTACCGAGTGTGGATCTGCAGTGTTAAGTTCTGTGGTGTTCTGAAGCACTTGTTGGCAGGTTACTTCAGCCTCGTGTCTCCAGTCAATATTTACTTTTCCTATCAGTTGGTACCACACTCATGGAATTATTATTATTCAGATGATGAACCTATTCATATGGAACAAGCCCACCAAAGGGGTCATTAACTTGAAATTCAAGCTTCCAAAGAATATGGTGTTCATTAGGAAGAAGTAGGACGAGATTAAAGGGAAATATAGACAGAAGAGATACCATGTATTAAAAAAAATAAATCAACAAACTGATAAAATTGTATTCGAATGTAAGGAGAATAGCATTAGGGTAGTAATGTATTGCACCTTTGCTTGAACTTCTGAAGTTCCAATTGCACGGCTTCATCTGGGTGGCTGTTCCACAGTCAACAGGGCGAGGAGTAAAGGACCTTTGGAACTGAGAAGTTCGACAGTGAGGCACATTTACTACTATTGGTGCTACTGTTCAACGAATCTGGTTGCTCTCGGTAGATAAAGGGGATCAGGGATCAATTGTGAATGAGAAAGATCTCTATGGAAATACAACTTATGGAAAATTTACAAACAGAATCCATTCGTCTTTGGTCCAAGTCATAGCTACTATTAGGAAACGGACACCCACCACCACGAACCCTCCATCTAAAACATATATGTCTCTGACAGAAGTAGACATCCTTACTGTAGAACGGTATTCTAGTAAAAGGAGTACAAATGACCTAAAACAGGTTGCATAGTTTTTGTCACTGTTATAAATATACGAGGCCTTACGAACAATACCTAACTTTCGTGTGACATTTGCTGAAACTTTTATTAGACATTTCTCAAGAGTTAGATGTGAGTCAAAGGTTACACCTAGAATAGTTGAAGCTTCAGACTCGTTCAGCGAAGTTCCATCCAACTGAAGTGGAGGATGGGGTGAGAAATCTGTACGAGATCTGCTAATCAATAGTGCTTGTTTTTCTGGAGTCAGCTCATAACCCCACCGATAACTTCACCCTTATCCAGTCCATGTCCCGATTGTGGCTGAGGGCAGCTTCATTTCTCAAAAGTGGAGAGACTACTACACGCACAAGTGTTCCATCATCGGCATACTGAACAAACTTATTTTCCAGGCCAACAACCATGTCACTTGTATACATTAATAATAACAGTGGACCAAGATTACTTCCCTGTGGAACTCCAGACACAATAGGTCTTGGTTCACTAAAGATCGCTTCCACAGCAACTCACTGCTGCCTACCTATAAAGAAATCTTGAGGTAATCCTAAAACATATCCACCCACTCCAAGATTCTGAAGTTTATAAATAAGTGCCTTGTGATTTACTAAATCAAAAGCATCACTTAAAATCTATCTGAATTACTCTGCAAGGAAACCCTTACCAATGTTCCATTGCAAAGGCATGTCAAGTCTTAAAGAGCATCACAAGTATGTAGCTGCATCCTCTATGCATATTGACTATCAGCTAATAATCCTTTAGCTTCAGTATGTTTATATAGTTGCTTAATAAGTTTTTCAGCAACTTTGGAGAGCACAGGGAGAATAGAGATTGGCCTGTATTGACTCTATTAAACTTGGGAGGCTACCCACTAGAAACGTTTTTAAAAAAACAAAGGGAAAAAACCATCAAGGTCTTCTCCACCCCAACTATCAAGGCTATCCAGAATTTTCTTAACATCCCTGGAGCAAAATACAAATTTTGTAAGATGAGGTTCAGGATGTCAAGTATCAGGGAGAGGGACATCCTCAGGTGATTGCTTTGCTTCAAAAGCTTGATGAAGCAGTTCAACCTCTTCCCTAGGGCCAGTTCTCCCTAGGCCCAGTAACCAATCTATCATCATCTGTTAGTAGTGGTAGGATGGTGCGAATTTGGTCCACCACAAATGAGGCTGAGTAATTCCTTCAAGATTCCTCTTCAAGGAACTATTGTAATGTCTCTTGGCTGTATGGTAAGTTCTGTACGCAGCACTGTGGGACTGAACAAAATTGGTGTAATCTTCATTTGAACTATTTAATTTTCGTGCATTGAATTTGGTCTGTTTTTATCATCAAACCATGGTCATTTGTCCTAAATTTGATGCCCTTTCTAGAGACAAATCTCATTTACATAGCCATCAGAATTTCATATAACTTCGTCTTGGGATCAGGATGTAATATAGCATCTGTAATATTTAGTGCCTGAGATGTTTCAGTAATGTGATCCTAATTGACACCGGATTTCAACCAGACCATTACAAGATCCAAACCTGCCAGGACTGAAAAGTGTCTGATAATTTTATTCTAATCTTCTTAAAAATTGCACTATCAGCACATTCCAAAGCATAGGCCTCTTGTCTTGGAGTTGATCCAAGGTCATCAATATTTGGGGAATTTTTAGTCTCCAAGAAGGGTGCAGAGGTCGTCATCTTAGGGCCCCAGGGGTACTCAAATCTTCATTGCTACAACTCATAACGACCGAATAGAAAAAAAATAAGTAAAGCTGAAACCTTAAAACAGGGGATGGCACATCATGATAAGAGTGGCCTGCTTGCTAGGACCAAGGGTATTACAAGAATACAATCATCCCTACCTCAATCGTATTATGGGCAACCCGGATGGAATGCAGAGTCCTAGCCCCAGATCCAGACCCCTCTGGAATCTGTGGCCCAGCCCTGCAAAATAGTTCCACCCTTGAGCTTCAATCTGATATCTCTCAGGTCCAAACATTATCAGGTAGTTGATGATCCTACCATAGTTCCCACTATGCATTTTGCTTCTGATATAAATCTAGTCCCAGGTATATCTTTTCATTTTATCAGGCCCAGTAATTTTTACCAAAGGTGGAGAGTTTCACAATACTTACTCCAAATTAATATATTAAATATATATGAATTTCGGACTCAAACCCGGGAAAAAATTCCAGGGGTTCAAGAGCCCCCTCACCACGTCAAGGTAGTTCCATGTCAAGGGGTGCACTCACGAAGTGTAATCCCATTTATTTTTACTCCCACTTATTTCACAGGCTAGTGCACTGGATTATACTTAAAAAATAAACAATAGAATGCAAGGTTAAAATCGGTCTAGCTTAGAGTCCCTCACACTTGCTTAATGAATTGACTGCTGTGCTGGCTCACAGAGTGAAATTATGCTACTATGCGACTATGCTTTAGTCATATAACGGAAAATGTTGGGCTGGAGGGAGATTTTATATATATCTTTATTTCCACTATGGACTGAAAAAGGTGCGAAATTTTTGTTCAGTAACTTTATATTTCGGCAACAAGAATCAATGCACAAGTAGCCAGTAGCCGGATCAAGCCTGTCCTTGATTGTTTAAAAATGTCAGTAATCAAAACCCAAATGGGAACTGCATTAGGATGCCAAGAACTGCACTGTTTGTTCAGATATGAACTGTAGTCTACATAAGACTAAAGTTTCAACTACAAGCACAGGCACCTTCTGATGATGTAAGCACTGCACACCGCAATAATCTTACTATGATGGGCGTTATGTCTGTTCGTCCGTCTGTTGTTCAATCACGTCTGAATGGCTGGTCCAATAGGCATGAAACTTGGTAGGGTTATATTGGGGACCCGTAAAATGGTTTATAATGGGGTTTCATTCTACCCCCCATCCTAATTTGCTAGTATCCATAAAGGAAGGAAATGCACACTCAAACTCATTTACTAAATATCACCAAACTCTGCCTATAATTCAGAATAATTACCTTAAATATTTTTTCAAAGATTTTCAATATACAGGGATAATCATACCATTATTTCTACACGTTCTTTACTGCTGTAAGTACTGTCAGAACTCTAGTTCTGTCTTGGCTTTAATCTATGACCCATAATTGTCTCTGTTACAACTGTATTTTCTCTACAAAAAATCTATTTTTGATTGAAACTGCTTATAATGTGGTACCTTGATTCTAGACACTAGAAGAAAAAAAAAAACTAAAAACCAAAATGGACTAAAGAGATTCTGGAGGAAATGTTAAGGAACCTAAGGTCATAGCAGGTTAGATGTAATATGTACTGTACAGGATTACGGCCAGGTACTGTATTAATGTAAGAATTAGTAAGGTCTGTTTATGCTATATAGTTATTTACAACAACTTAGGTTAGGTTAGGTAAGGCAAGGTTGGTAAGGCTGAATAAATTTCCCTCAGCTGTAACATATTGGTAGTGAAAATTTTCAAGTTAATTAAAGACCTCATTTCTGTGCAGGTATGTCGTCCCATCTTGTTAATTATATCGATATTTCTTTTATATCACTTCCTTTTTAAATGAACATTTGCTGATAGTTGTATTAGTTCAATGAAATGATAATTTGTCAACCAACTATCTATCTAAATTGGTTTTTTGGATTGGTTAGTATTAAGCTTATGAAAATATCATGAATGCTTAAATTAAGTGAGTCCAGTGACCTGGTGGCAAAATGTAAAGTTACAAGTTGCCTTACGTAATCCAAACATGGATTGTCTTCCTGATGAGTTTTAATGTGAGTATTTGCTCAGCTATTTTACAGGAATATATTCTATACTAACCCAGCTTAGAGCCCAGATTCCTGTTATAACTTAACCTGAATTTGGGTTCATAGTTCTAACCAACCTGGAGCATGCCAAACTGAACTGGAAAGTTGCCAACAGTTTACAGCTGTATATTTATGAAGAAATCGAAACATACACAAAAAAACAAAACAAAACTGATGCAGGCAATTATGGGCAACTTAGAAGCAGTAAAGTAAAGTCTTAAAGCTGATAAAGTTTTGCATGAGGACAAAAAATATTCTATCCGGCACAATATTTTTTCCCAATAGCTTTGATCACGTTTTTAATCATTCATTTTATTTATAAACTACTTGTTGCTGAGTTTTACTTCTCGTTGTTTCCAGCAACCTCCTCCCACAACCTAGACAAAAATCTAAGAAACTGGACCCATGGATTTCTATTAGTCATTACAAAATATTGTTAAAAAGCTACAAAGCACAATAGAAACCATACTTCAAAACGGATACCATCTAACCTAACTTAGGCCTCAGGGTCCTAACTGAACCAGGAGAGATTCTCTTTCCAACTTAACCCTCAACCTAACCTGATCATGAGTGCAGTATATCATGCCCACAGACTATGCATGAACAAATTAAAATGATTTTGGGTAATTCTAAGCCCGCATTCCGCGGTACAGTAGACTATGGCAGTTGAAGTTTTCCTATGTTATCCCTTTAAAGTCCACCCTGGGTTTTATGGGAAACATTAAAAAATCCTCTTAGTATGTTGTAGTATTAGTAAATACAAGACTTTTTACTCTTGTGTACTTTTACAAAATTTCCAAAGTAAGCGAAATAATTGCATGCAATGAAGTATCCCGTATGGGTGCCTCGGGCGCTCTTAGGCGGACCACGCTCATCCCGTATGGGATCTATTGGGCCGTGCGGGCAACTTTTTCAAGTTTATAAATACTGTTAATTTGCCCATAAATCATGTGATTTTTATTATTTATTCATTTTTTTTGTTCCACAATGTATAATAGAAACACTTATATGGCTTTACAATTTAATTAATATAAAAAATAAATATACATTAGATACAAAAATAGTATAAAAATACAGAAAACTCTATAAAAAACTCTAATCAAAAAACAAACCTCTAATACAAAAAATTAGTAAAAAAATACCACAAAAACACTATAAACAACTATCATAACAAACAACTTACTTAGAAATCTTATGGAACAAAGCAAAACAATTCCTTTCTTCAGTAAGGCAAAGGGCAACATTGCAATCCTCACACTTCCAGCGGGAACTGTGGATGTGGCCTGCACCAGAACAGAACTTGCAGGTCTGCCTCATGGTGACACGCTTTGGCATGTGTAGGGCAGTGGCATTCTGGCGTGTCTCAATATTTTGCAAAACTGCCTGTTGGCCCTTCTTGGCAAAGCAAAATCTCTGGTGCCAAGAGAATTCCTGGCACCAGGCTTCTGATGAATGTAGTCGGGCGAGGGCATGGATATCAATGTTTTCTTTTTCTTCCATTCATCAGCACGAGACCTCTTAGGGTTAGGCTCAGGTTCCTCTTCCATAGGCATCGCTTGAGGGACAACATTGACCTTGTGATCTGAAACAAGAATAAAGTAACATTAGTGAAACAGTAAATGAATCGTGTGTGCATGCATGTGTGCTTGTGTGTGCATGCATGTGTGTGTGCATGTGTATGTCAAGTGAGTATGCATGTGCGTGTGCATGTGTGTGCATGCATGTGTGTGTGCATGTGTATGTCAAGTGAGTATGCATGTGTGTGCATGTGTTATGTCAAGTGAGTATGCATGTGCGTGTGATGTGTGTGCGTGTATGTCAGTGAGTATGCAAGTAAACAAATAAGTTTTTAAAAATACCCATTGTTTACAAACATTTAAAGGGCAACAAATTTAAATACCATTATAACAACGAGACATTTAAATACAATGTTTACAACACATTTCTCTCTCTCTCTCTCTCTCTCTCTCTCTCTCTCTCTCTCTCTCTCTCTCTCTCTCTCTCTCTAAGGATGTCTCATACTAACCTCTAGAGTTAGGAAGGTCAAAGGCACCGTCCTGAGTAAGGCCTTCGTCAGGAACGTAGGTAGGGTCGTCATCATCACTGTCAATGTCCAAAGGGCTCACGTCGATATCACTTGATTCAGCGTCGTCAGGGGCTACCCATGTTACACGTTCCTGAGTCTCCAATGCAGCATTGCGTTGCCAGAAAAACATACTGCTTTGTAACTGCAAAAATAAAAAAAACTATTTTAAAATCATGTAATGAAAAAAAACGTAACTTTCCCTAACAAAAACCTATCATTCAATCCCTTGTAAGGTAATCATTTATATGCACATGAGCCTAACATCTATAAAGCATCACAGTTATATCTAGAAATATTGTTAAAATTATTCACAAATGTCTAAAACAAGCACTAAAAAAAAAATTATTTTGACGTCGTATTCTACTGGCCGTTGTAACCGTTACGGTCCGATACATCCCTCATGGGATGAGCGTGGTCCGCCTAAGAACGACCGAAGTATCCCGCATGGGATCTATACTTTTGTTTTTAGTCACTACGCCATGTCAGTAACACTATATACAGCCCTTCAAACCAACATCAAAAGGTAAGCATATCACTAGGCTTCACTATCCCACAGTCACTGTGTACTTACCATGATTACGAAGTTCGGGGGGGAACTTGGAGGTTACTGCGACACGTCTTGACTGTTTTCCAACTTGCGCACGACTGAGGTGTCTGTCGAAGGCCCTCCAGCCTTTGTGCGAGGGCCTGGTGGCTTCTGATTGGTTGATTCGAAGAGCAGAGGAGTGTAGCTATGAGTTGCCAAAGCGTCAATTTCATACAAGCTCAAACTTGTTCACCACGACTACCCAAAAGTAGCTGTTTTAAAGATCCCAAATGGGATCTCTGGTCGTTAAAGGGTTATTTTACCTGCTGAACAAGAATTTAAAGTAATATTTATTCAGTTGACTGTAATTAAACCGTAATTTACCTCTGAAGACTACATGACAGTACAAGGGGTACGATGTACCAACTACAGAGTTCAAAGGTAAATAACAGATTAATTACAGTCGACCAGAAAAATATTACCTTAAACTCTTGTAAGCAAAATAACGTAGGAAAACGTCAATTGCCATAGTCCACTTCGGTAAATCTTATGGAGAGCTCTGTCTCTTGCTTGCAGAATATATATTTTTCCAATGTATTTTTTTATTATGCTTAAACTAAATATTAATATTCGTGGCATCAAGCAATTACACCCTTGTTCCCATCTAACAATCTTGGGGGACCCCAGTGGGAACCGGGGTTTTTGGGTTGGGGGGGGCAGGAGAAAAAGTGATTTCCAGGGCACTACCTAACCAAACAAACCACCTAACCTAACCTAGAGCGCCGTACCCCTACCTAGGCCTAGCGGGGGGCTGCGACCCCCCCTTAAGGGCACTACCTTCCCTGCACACTTCATGACAATTCCGAAAAATTTGAGCGGCCATTAGGCTAACTGAGAGACAATACTCCAGCATATTTCACACGATAATAAAATATTTCACACAATAATCAAAATATATACAGGATATTGCACAGAAAGGCTTTTTTGTTCAAGTCAAGAAGGCACTTTTCCTTACAAGTCGGGCAAATATGTTCACTCTTGATTAAACCGTGATTTTGGGCAAAAGTTACGAGCCTCTCTATGGGCCCATAATAATAGTTTGTGAAATCTCGATAATTCACGTAACAATTTTCACACACTATGGGGAAACTTTCCTGGGGAACAAAATTGGAGCGTGTAGCGTGTAAACGGTTGTGCTAATTCACTCATGGCGTTAGTGCAAGTAACGCTTTAATTGGAGAAAATAGGTGTATTTGCTGAAAAAATTTACGACTTGGTAACATTATATATAGTCATTGGCTGAAAACACTGTGCTTTCTTTTGTTTCAGAGAAAATTAAAACGTGCTTATTTACGATCGGATATTGTCTATAATGATGTCACTTTTTGGGTGGAGTTTTTTTCGTGACGTCATTCGGAAGGTGTGGTTTCCCCATGACAATTCGAAACTGCGCAGCACACAAACGAACGAACAGGAGCTCATTAAAATAGGTGATACAACAGAGACAACAACATGAAGGACTTTGTTTTTTCTGTAGGTACAAATGTTCAAAGATAAATTACACGTTAATTACAGCTGGCCGAAAAAAGATCTTAAATTCTTGTTCAGGCGGTAAAACTGTATAGAAAAACGTCAACTGGCATAGTCTAGTTCGCCACGGAATAAGGGCTTAGATCTAACCTGATTTTGATTCAAAGTTCACGAACGCCCGATTTAATCATTTGCAAGGATAATGAAAGGAAAACCTTCCTCAAAATGCTGTTGAATAACTATACCTATTGATATTCAAGACCTTGTGTTGGATGTACTAATAAAATTTTCCTATTTTCCCTGTAATGTACAATTGCCTAGTACAGAATGACTGTGTAGCTTGGTTATATCCACCATAGGCTACTAAGATTTAGTCAGAAATGGTAAGGTACAGTTGGTTAGGTATATGGTTTGTCTATCATAAGACATATTGTGGCGGAATCACAAGCTGCAGAATCCCCCCCACATATACCTAATCAGTCCAGCTGCCAAAATCCACCCTTAACCACACTTTCTTCATTACACAACAAATACAGCAGGACAATTGACCTACACCTATACAAAACCAAACAAAAACAAAACACATGTACCTACCAACACTATACAAAAACAAATGAAAAAACAAAACACATGTAGTACTTACCAATCAATCCAGTGACTCAGGGCTATCCTGTGCTGTCCGCTGTCGAGGTCACAGAGATATAAACAACAACAACACCAACAACAACAACCAAGAACCACAACACCATAACCCAGCACAACAACACCCAAGGACTACAACCCAACAACAACCAATGACAACAACAACACAAAACCACCAAAGAACAACCACAACTCAACAACAACACAACAACAACCAAGGAACACAACCACAAAACTACACAGCAAACAACCAAGAAACACAACCACAACCTAACAACACAGCAAACAACCAAAAACTCAACAACACAACAACAGAAAAGGAACAATCACAACCCAAGACCACTGCACAAACAACACAACCAACACACAAAAAAGCACAAAAGGCAACATACACACCCACTAACAACACCAAAGAATAACAACAAAGACAACAGCACAGGCACAACAACTCTAAAGCAAAAATACATTAACTCAACAACAAGCAAACAACAAATCAAATACACACAAAAACTTAACCGACTTTCAATGCTTTCAAAGAACTCTACCGACACTACTTACATCACCAGTTCTGACTAAAGACTAACTCAAAAACACTCAAAACACAGAACTCTAACAATCAACAGGACCAGCAGACAGCCCAGAACCTACCAACAACCAATTCAGTCATTAACTATCCATACAGCAATTACACCCTCTCTCTGTCTCTCTCACACACACACAGACGTTGTCAAATGGAACTTCATAACTCCTCCATAATATCCAAGGCCACAAGATATATCTTATGATATGGAGTCTGTGCCCTGCAAACATTGTGACTCAATTATGTTAGATCTACTCTGAGCTATTTTGGACATGTCAAAACTGAACTAAATCTCATATAATTCATGGAACACATTAATAAAGTTGGATTTGACATAATTATAATTAAAAAATCCGTATGAAGTTAGGCTAAATACATTCTCAAGAAATTGTAAAAATCTCCAATAAACCCTAGCCTAGAGTTAAAACCTTCAGGGTACTTCCATTTCAGGTACTTTAGATAAATATAAAGCATTTAGCGTTTCTATATTTCGTATAATAAATCCGTGAATACTCATAAAAACACACTTATGAAAAACACTTGCTGGAAGAGAAAAAATACCTGCATTGTCCAACGTTCAGAGTTATGAGAGCCGCCATTGTTATGTCTGGACTCTGGACTCTGGAAGTTCCTGGATTCATTCCTTGTTTAATATTTTTGTAAAATTTTTATTATATTTATAATATATATAATTATAGAAAACAACGTGATATGTCAAACCATATAAGATATGATGCTTTAATAAATTATCAAAATCAACTTTTGAAGGTAAGGGCACAATCATTTCATAGTTAATGAAAACGTTATCGTACATAACAGTTCCAAGTTCCACCGCGTTCGAATGCGTGGACGATATTTCATCCAAATATAAGCTTGCTCAAATGGGCTACAGGTTTGCAGGAGTAATTGCAATAAAAATATTTATTAATAAACTCTTTAGGTTTTTAGATATTTATATGCTATGCCATAAAAGTATATGATGCACTACATAAACAATATAAATCATGTCGAACGAATTTAGATAAATTTTGTTGAAGCTCTTTCCCTGGTAATTGGGATGTTAGCTGGACGTAATGAGGCTTCTAACTGTAGAGTTATTAGTATCATTTGTTGTCATTACTTTACTTACTTTACTTAATCTTCCCGCCACTGGCCAGCTCCTCTCCATCTGCCTCTATCCCGAGCCATTTCCCTCGCTCCCTCTAGGTTATGGATTTATTGTCATAAGAAAAATTAATGATTTTGTTTTCATATTGTGAATTGCCCTCTATCAAGTAACCGACAGACGAGAACTATGTTCTTTGTATCAATTACTCAATGTAAAATCCAAAAGTATTTGCTTGTTTATCAGCATTGGAGAAACAGGCACCACATCTACTCGAGAATGACACACTCATTATTCATATTTAGTTTTTCTATGACATGCTTGAGTCAATTCTGTATTCAGTAGCGAATAAATTAAATATAGATTAGAATAGAGTTTTATGGTATATTTGTGGATTGGACTATAGATTTTAGGCCAAAGACCAAGCACTGTGACCTACGAGGTCACTCAGCGCTGAAAGGGAAACTGATAGTAAAAGGCATGCAAGCTGTAACAGGAGGAAAACCTCAAAGCAGTTGCACTAAGAAACAAATGTTAGGAGAGGGTGGATAGCAAGATGGAAGAGAAAATATAAATGGAGGTACAGTAGAAGGAATGAAAGGGGTGGCAGCTGGGTGCCGAAGGGACGCTGCAAAGACCTTTTAGTAATGCCTACAGTGCACCATTTAATTCACTTCGTTTAACAAATGTGCCGAGGTTCCAGAATATTATGTTTTTAATTTATTTTTTATGATGAACTTAAGAATTACCTTAAAGCTTTTTTTTTTTTATGTCAATGTAAACTTTTTAAGTCAGTTCTGTCATCGCAATAATTGTTTGACCAGTCTCCTACCTCCAAAATAAAACTCGAATGCAGAGAGAAAGGAGCAGCTTTGGGCTATTTATTTTATTTTTTTAAATCTTTTTTAACAATTATGTGGTGTCGTATTGTGATATTTGTGCTACAGAAAGCGCGATAACCCTAATTCTTTGAACTCTGTAATTTTGATTAGTTTAGGGGCATTTGAGTTGTAACCTCGTTTCACTTATTTCTTATATAATTACTTGGTCGATAATGTTAACCTATAGTTATTCCATTAATTTCAAGTTTAAATTCAACACGTATTTTTCAAAGTCCTTCCATTTTATTTCATTTACCAACGATTTCAATTTTAGTGAAGGGTGAATATATTTGATTTAATAAATTTTGTGTTTTGTTCATACTCTGAAGTTAAGCGAGTTACTTATAGAAGAGAGAGAGAGAGAGAGAGAGAGAGAGAGAGAGAGAGAGAGAGAGAGAGAGAGAGAGAGGCGAGCAGCACCACTCGCAGCAACTGGTGATCTGAGTTCGTGTCTGGAGGGACTGCTCTGTAAGCGGAAGTTCTTAATTGTAGTACTATTCATTAATACTATTAATGCACTATCCATGTTAGTACCGAATTGGGTTGTGAGATATCTCCCAGTAATCTATTAACCGCAAAAGGGAGCTTTGTGGTGTTACGGAAGGCATTTTAGCGGTTTTTTGGCCAAGTAACAACATTAAGAAAATACAGTCCACTTTGTCCATCCAATTACTTCTTTGCCACACACGTTGTTTTGTTGATGTCTGTATATCAATCAAGGGTAAATAAATAATAAGAAATAAATTTATTTTGGAAATACGGCGTAATTCGTGTACTAGATCAAGAGTATGTTACAGCACGGAATATGTCAGGTACCAATAGAAGTTCACTGTTTTTTTTTTTTTTTTTTAATTTTGGATTTTTTCAAGAATGGACGACAGTTGGGAATTACAGGACAGCGCTCATTTCGAGCATCAACGAATATTTATTTGAATATCATAGTTAACGAATCTACAATGAATATCCAAATCAATGAATCTACAATGAATACTTGAATATTCAAGTTAACGAATCTACAATGAATATCCAAATCAATGGATCTACAATGAATAATTGAATATCCAAGTTAACGAATCCACAATGAATAATTGAATATCCAAGTTAACGAATTACAATGAATAATTGAATATCCTAGTTAACGAATCTACAATGAATAATTGAATATCCAAGTTAACGAATCTGCAATGATTAACTGGATGTCCAAGATAACGAATTTACAATGAATAATTGAATATCCAAGTTTACAAATCTACAATGAATAATTGAATATCTAAATCATTGAATTTACAATGAATAATTGAATATCCAAGTTAACGAATCTACAATGAATAACTGAATATCCAATTAACGAATCTACAATGAATAATTGAATATCCAAATCAATGAATCTACAATGAATAATTGAATATCCAAGTTTACGAATCTAGGTTCGCGATAGAGTTCTCTTTTGATATGATTTCTCAAAAATACTAATAGGCATAAATGTCCCACAGAATGTCTGCATAATGCATTCTGGAATGAGTGTACTCACTAGTATTTGTAATTTAGATGAAAATCATATAATCATATATGCAATAAAAGTAGTAAATTGACGAAAATATATGTATTTCTTAGGGTGACTTTTAAAAAAAATAATTGAAATATAGAAATGAAAATTTTACGTTGTGGAAAATAGTCAGGTGGTTCTGATAACTCTCGCTTTCCATACGTCCATCCACCAGGAGAGGTTGCTCGTTTTCCTTCGTGCCCCTGTATTTTACATCGAAGGGATTGATTAATTACTTAATTGTGATAAAACTTCATTAATAAACTAACTACTTAAAATTTCCTTAATGTCTTTTTCATCTTAGATTCAATGTCGTTCCCCTCATTAAAGAACATCTGTGCAGGTGAGAGCAGCCTTTTGGTCTAACTAATTCTTCGTCAAATCCCTGAGGTTGAGAGAAACAGAGAGCAATAGACAGAGCGGAGAAAGACGTTTGGTGTTCAGAGCCTTTGCCATAAAAACAGGAAATGTTCAGCAATAAGTGAAATCTAAATAATGTCCCAACAGACAGCCCATAGGTCTATTCTGATTGACCGTTTACGGTCGATTGTATTATAAGAATTTAGACGCATAGGCCTAAAGGTGCTACTTTAGTAATTTAAAACAGTCATACAATTGTTTGAGGAATAGTGTTCCATTGCTGTAGAATAGGTCTAAAGACTTCAAATTTCACGTGGTGAAGAAAGCAATAAAAAGAGCAGAGCTCTGGTCAAGTCTTCCGCTAAAATGTGGACGTGAAAATGTAGCTAAAAAGTAACCATTGCATTGAAATGCAGACATGAAAAATATATAGTACAGCCCTTTAACTGAATGGAAATTAATCTTTCTGAAATGGAGTTAGATGATTTTATAAGAATGTGAATAAGTCAAAAGTAGATCGTTTAAAATTGTATGAAAAAAAATTAGGTACTGGCAGCTTCTTGCAAACGTTGATTATTATCAAAAGAATGTTAGAGAATTAAGCAAAATGATGTCTGGTAACATCTGGAAACTGAAGCAATGCTAAACAGATCTTTGAATGGACAATTCGGTGGTGACGGTTCAGACCAGATTTAGTTTTCATAAAGATTAAGTATTTAGAAATTTAGGGTTACTGAAAAACTGGGACCTTTCAGTCAAACTAACTTCTAAAAGGTAGACGTAATTCAAAACGGGAAACAACTAGAGACTAGAGAGTAAATGCACTGACACGAAATCACCACAGTAACCTGAACTTCTGTTGAATATAAATTAATATTACTTAAAAATAATGTTTAATTCCATAATCACACGGCTGAATCAAAACTGGATCATTTAAAAAAATGCCTTACGTAAAATAAAGATAAACATTGTCACTTGCAGCCTCTTACAGATACGCTCGATGTTACGGTCAATGATTGAATCCAAGTAGCTTAGACCGATCGAAAATAGTTTTAGGTGTTCAAATCCTTAGTGTTAATAATGTTGGGTAGTATTAACTCAGAAATAAGGGAGTTATAGTCAGATATAGTATATCACTAAACACATTATATATAGATAATGTGTGCGTGTGGGTAGTTACAGCACTGTTTGAGCGAGGTCAATTTAGTGGGTGGGCAATTTATCCTTGTAAGTGGGTAGTCCCCTCCCCAGTTATCGTGTGAAGTTTAGGCCGCTATCATAGGGCATCGGAATAGACGATCGTAGGTTCGTGGAATTGTTCTTTGTCGTAACCAGGATACTTCCCCAAAAATATACTTCAATAGATTGGAATGCATATGACAATATAAACTGGAGTGAGAGTACTCACTACTGTATATAGCGTAGATGAAAATATTATAATTATATTATGTAATAAGTGCCATAATTTGAATAAGAATTATGTATTTCTTATGGCGATATTTTTAAGTTTATTAAAACATTATAAAAAAAAATTTAAAGTTATGGAAAATAATCAGGTGGTTTTGTCATTCGCATAGGACTCGATAATCTGATAACTCCTGCTCTCCAAGTTACACGTCCTTCCACAAGGGAAGGTTGATCGTTTTCCTTCGTGTCCTTCGAGCCTTGAATTCCGTCGAAGGGAGTCATTACCCAGAGAAACTAGAGTAATTAATAAAATAGATCTAACAGCTGAAACATTTCCTTGATGTCTTTTTCATCCTAGATATGAGGCAGCGTCGTTCTCCTAATTGAAGAACATCTGTGCAGGTGAGAGCAGTCATCGGGTCTGTCTAATTCTTTGTTAGTTTCCGAAGGTTGAGAGGAACAGAGAGCAATAGGCAGAACTGAGAGAGGCTTTAGGAGTCCAGAGCCTTTGTCATAAGAATAGGAAATTTTCAGCAATAAGTGAAATCTGAATAGTGACCCAACCGACAGTCCATAGGCCTATTCTTACTGGTCCGTTTATAGTCGATTGTACAGGGTGTCCATAAAGTCCCAGTACCATTTTGAACAATAAATACTTGTAATGGTACTGGGACTTTATGGACACCCTGTATTATTAGAATCTGGATACGTAGGCCTAAAGGTGCATCCTCGGTAACTTTAAACAAAGTTATACCATTGTATGAGGAATACGGTTCTGTTGCTGTAGGATAGGCCTAAAGGCTTCAAAGTTTCACTTGGCAAAGAAAGCTATATGGGTATTGCTGGTGATATGAAATCACTCTTATATATTACTAAACACATTATAGAATATATATATATATATATATATATATAATATATATATATATATATATATATATATATATATATATATATGTGTGTGTGTGTGTGTGTGTGTGTGTGTGTGTGTGTGTGTGTGTGTACACTCGGCAAGGAAAGTTAAGATACAGTTTTTTTTTAAATCTTTGGACATATTATGTTCAATAATGCCACACCTGGCAACTCTTAAAAGGGGGCCCTATAATCATTTATACTTGAATGTAGAAACAGGCTCTATATTATTCGTTAATGTTGGTTTGGTAACGTCAGTTCAGGGCAGAATATCGATCATCCTTTTTTAAAACCTAGTGTGAAACCTTATTTATAAGTAATGTTTGACACTAAACTGACGTAAAATTCATACGTAATTGAAGAAGGATCTTAAACAATGAGAGAAAGGGTTTTAAAATTTGAGCAGGAACAATAGAGTAAAGAAGGAAATATTATGACGATAGAGAGAGAGCGCGCAACCGTAGGCCTATCGATAGAGATACTTAATTCATTATATTTACTTTGAGAGATTAAGTGATAATATTTTTTCAAATGTTTCAAAATTGGGGGAGGAGGGATTAGAAGAGAGACGAGCGGAGAGAGAGAGAGAGAGAGCGCAAGCATAGGCCCATCTATAGATATACTTAATTCATTACATTTACTTTGAGAGATTGAGTGATAATATTTTTTCAAATGTGTTTTAAAAGTGGGGAGAGAGAGAGAGAGAGAGAGAGAGAGAGAGAGAGAGAAAATCTGCTCATGTGAAAGCTTAGGCCTATTTATAACTACTCAGTTTCATTATATTTTCTTTGGGAGATTGAGTGGTAATATACCTATTTTTTAATTATGTTTTAGAAGTGGAGAGAGAGAGAGAGAGAGAGAGAGAGAGAGAGAGAGAGAGAGAGAGAGAGAGAGAATTATAGTACTGGTGACGGACTTGTGACGGGGAAAGGCAGAAGATAATAGAATGAATTAAATATCTCTATCGATAGGCCTATGCTTGCGCGATATGATATGACTGCCAAGATCGTGCTGCACTATGCTAGATAAAATTTGAAGGATCATAATATTCAAGTTAATTCTCTAAGAAATTCATACCCTAATCTTGATTACGTTCGACAGTTGCCGTAATATTCAAAGATTGTAAAAAGACGTGAAAATTTTTAGACACAGGGTGCGGTTATTCTTACTCTCTTGATATAGTCTTTACTTTTGAAAATCGGGTTTCATCCACAAATCATTCACGAAAAAAGCTGTGTTAAGTAAAAATATTTATTACCACAAATAACTCAATTTGTATTGCACAGGCAATTGAAGTTTTATATCGTGGGAGATCTTTCAGCCTCGCGGCAAAGAAATGCAGTCGTGTAGGGCTGTAGGCTACTACGAACTGCTTTGTAATGGGAGCATATAGCCAGAAAATCTATGAGCTGACATGCTTCTTTAACCTTGATTAAGATTTATGTTTAAAGACAGTAGCTTTGTAAACAGCAACTAGCATTCGATCCATGTCAACGTCAAAGTAATCAAAGTGTGAAATCCGTTACGTTAGCCAGTATCCAGTGACTTGCGCTTTCCCGCTCGAAGTTCTAGGGCTCCTCCTCATATCACAGAAAACGCCCTTGTAGATGCAACTAGATCTGTTCAGCCTACCTTAGCCGTCGCAACATTGAGTGCCATTGACGTAAGCTAACTTTAATCGCTTTGGAATACAAACATAAGTTTGTAGAAACTAAAATAATTGCATTCACCACTTACGATGATGCAATATATCCCCGTTTATGTAGCAAAAAGAGTAAATATTGTCGTCGTGATACATAGTACTAAAATCAGAAATTCACATTCTGTCTACCAGATCTCTATGAACGAATCCATCTGAGAAATTCCAATTACTTCGGACATATATCGTGTTTTTAAGTGTCTTAACGGTTTTATTTTGCAGTTTTAACTTATATGATATAATCTGCAGTATATTTTCATATTCTAGAGTAAATTTAGCGATATTATGTCTTTTCAGTAAAAGCAAATGGGAAATTGGATGAACGAAAGCTAATGAAAACTGTATCTTCAGTTTTCTTGTCGTGTACATATTAATCTATGTATATGAGTTTGTGTGTGTGTGTGTTTGTGTGAGAGAGAGACAGACAGACAGACAGACAGAACCTCACTTGATTGGTAGTGTAAAACACACACACACACACACACACACACACACACACACACACACCACATATATATATATATATATATATATATAATATATATATGTATATATCTATATATATATATATATATCTATATATATAGTATATAATGTGTTTAGTAATATTTATCAGATTTTTTTTTTCAGTTAACGAACCTGAAACACATTATAAGAGTGATTTCATATCAGAAATAATAATAATAATGTCCGGGTTAAGAGAATCCTCTTCGTTCAGATATATGTTAATATGCTTAGTTATTAAAACCATATTGAGCTTTGTGTCATTTATACTAAATAGATTTGTTAAAAGTTCCATTGATACTTTATTGTACCTAGGACTTGCTACAGCTAAAACGTCCTATGAAGTGGTCTATTGGCTCAGGATAGGTGAGTTTTACCAGATATCAGGGAATTTAAGCTAACTTTGGATTACATTTCTTAGGCAAGTTTAGCTGTTATGAGTAAGTCAGCTGGCATAAGAAAACTACCTTCTGAATCGTAAACGTGGCCAAAAATAACAATACCTTGTGAATCATTGTACACATGTGGCCAAAAAGGACAATACCGTTTGAATCATCGTACACATGTAGCCAAAAATGACAATATCTTTTGAATCATCGTACACACGTGGCCAAAAATGACAATACCTTTTTAATCTTTATACATCTGGCAATAAGGACAATACTTGTTGAATCATTGTCCACATGTGGCCAAAAATTACAATATCTTTCGAATCATTGTACACATGTGGCCAAAAATGACAATACCTTCTGAATGTTTGTACACAATACCTTTGGAATCATTGTACATGTGGCCAAAAAAAGACAATATATACCTTTTGAATCACTGTACACATGTGGCCAAAAATGACAATACTTTTTAAATCATTGTACTTTTGGCCAAAAATGACAATACCTTTTAAATCATTGTACTTATAGCCAAAAATGACAATACCTTTTAAATCATTGTACATGTGGCCATAAATGACGAAACATAAGAACAGAATAAAGGCAAACGCTGAATTCAGCAACGAAGGGTGAATAATAGGTCTATTACAGAGACGATAAACGAACATAATTTCTTTCCGTTGACTTCCTTCGAGAATTTACGAGGCAGAGTTCGTAAATATTACATCGTGATATCGACGACTGTTCTCCTATCTTTACCTCTCACTTTCTCTTTCATCTTTAATTCTCCGGCGTTCTGCAGTAGTTCCCTTTCTCTCCTTTTTCTTTAATTCTTTTTATTTTCTGGAGTTATTCTTTTGTCCGTGTTTACTTCCGTTAGAAGTTTTTCCTTAATTCTCAGCCGTTCACTAGTTCCCCCTTGCTCTCCTTTTTCCATAAATTTATTTTTCTGAAGTTATTCTTTTTTCCGTGTTCACCTTCTTTAGTCTTTTTTCCTTTATTATTGTTAATTATAGTCACAGGAATGAAAGTCATAAGAAAAAAGTCACAATTTCGGCTTTAAAAAGAAACGGAAAAAAGTAACTTTAATTTAATTGGCCGGTAATGAAATCACAGAAAAAAAGTCAACTTTGGCTAGGAAAAAAACCACGGGAAATAACGTCACCTACTTCATGGTGGCTGGTGTTGAAGTCAAAGTAAAAAATATAACAATTTTGGCCAGGAAAAAGCCACAGGAAATAAAGTCACCTACTTTATGGTGGCCGGTAATGAGGTCACAGGAAAAAAAGTAAATTTTGGCTCGGAAAAAGTTACAGGAAATAGTCACAGAAAAGTCACAATTTTTGCTACGAAAATATCACAGGAAATAAAGTGACCTACTTTATGGTGGCCGGGAACAGAATCACAGGAATAAAATTCATATGGAAAAAGTAACAATTTCGACTATAAAGAAATGAAAAAGTAACTTTAATTTATGATGGCCGGTAATAAAGTCACAGAAAAAAAAACACGGGAAATACAGTAACTTTCATTGTAGTGGCCAGTAATAAAGTTAGAAACAATTCAGAAAAATAAGACACAATTTTGGCTAGGAAAAAAGGCACAGGAAATAAAGTCACATAATTGATGATGACCGGAAATAGTCACAAGGGAGAAATTCAAAATTGCAACGGGCGGTTGTTTATACAGTTACGATGGAGTTGCCAGATAGCGCCAGATGTCACAATTACAGGCTGTTGTCCGAAAATATTTAAAGTATATTGTAATAATTTTCTGAGTAAGTGTACCACAAGGACCAAAACTCCTTAAATCTCATATTGGCCACAGGAAGAGGTCTAGTCTAGGTACTCCATTTCGATAGATTTATCTAATAAAATATTTTTTTATCTAATTGTAAGAGACAGAGAAAAAAAAAATCCACTATTTGATCATTTACGCAATAATTTATTCAGAGCCGTTAAGAATGTACTTCCGGAGCCTTATAGGGAAAGAAATATGGAGGACCTTTTAATTTGGGGTTTAACCCAATACAAAAATAGCAACGAAGAACAAATTACACATTCACAGTAACAGCCATATAACAAATAAGACTACTCACAACTATTCGTGAGATAAATGGGAAGGTTGTAATAATATATGTAATAAATGTCATTCGCCTGATAAAATATATGCATTTCTTATCTGATATTTTTTATCTATTAAAATATTCAAAATCAGTGAAAATCATTTCACAACTTGGAAACTTCCTACGGTCTCCCCTCCACCACGAGAGGTTGCTCGTTTTCCATTGCGTCTAACATTGAAATCCATCGAAGAGATTCATTGCCCAGAGATATTCGAGAAATTTTATCATAAGCATCAGTGCTTATGATAATTTCCTCTTCATGTTATTGGAACAATTGCATTTATCAATAATGCAATATGAATTTCAATGAAAATCAATTTCATACTCATCTGACTCGCAAAATGTGTGTGTGAGAGAGAGAGAGAGAGAGAGAGAGGAGTGGGGCGGAGATGGTTTTGGGGCGGGGGGGTTTTTGGAGGGGGGGGTTTGTGAGGAGAGAGTGAGAGGAGAGAGAGAATGTTTGCATTTACCTCATGAAAATCATTTATTTCATACTCATCTGCCTCTCTTCGACGTAAAGAGAGAGAGAGAGAGAGAGAGAGAGAGAGAGAGAGAGAGAGAGAGGAGGAGCAAAATCTGCTCATGTGAAAGCTTAGGCCTATTTATAACTACTCAATTTCATTATATTTTCTTTGGGAGATTGAGTGGTAATATACATATTTTTAAAGTATGTTTTAGTAGTGGAGAGAGAGAGAGAGAGAGAGAGAGAGAGAGAGAGAGAGAGAGAGAGAGAGAGAGAGAGAGAGAGAATTATAGTACTGGTGACGGACTTGTGACGGGGAAAGGCAGAAGATAATATAATGAATTAAATATCTCTATCGATAGGCCTATGCTTGCGCGATATGATATGACTGCCAAGATCGTGCTGCACTATGCTAGATAAAATTTAAAGGATCATAATATTCAAGTTAATTCACTAAAAAATTCATACCCTAATCTTGATTACCTTCGACAGTTGCCGAAGCATTCAAAGATTGTAAAAAGGCGTGAAAAATTTTAGATACAGGGTGCGGTTATTCTTACTCTCTTGATATAGTCTTTACTTTTGAAAATCGGGTTTCATCCACAAATCATTCACGAAAAAAGCTGTGTTAAGTAAAAAAATTTATTACCACAAATAACTCAATTTGTATTGCACAGGCAATTGAAGTTTATATCGTGGGAGATCTTTCAGCCTCGCGGCAAAGAAATGCAGTCGTGTAGGGCTGTAGGCTACTACGAACTGCTTTGTAATGGGAGCATATAGCCAGAAAATCTATGAGCTGACATGCTTCTTTAACCTTGATTAAGATTTATGTTTAAAGACAGTAGCTTTGTAAACAGCAACTAGCATTCGATCCATATCAATGTCAAAGTAATCAAAGTGTGAAATCCGTTACGTTAGCCAGTATCCAGTGACTTGCGCTTTCCCGCTCGTAGTTCTAGGGCTCCTCCTCATATCACAAAAAACGCCCTTGTAGATGCAACTAGATTTGTTCAGCCTACCTTAGCCGTCGCAACATTGAGTGCCATTGACGTAAGCTAACTTTAATCGCTTTGGAATACAAACATAAGTTTGTAGAAACTAAAATAATTGCATTCACCACTTACGATGATGCAATATATCCCCGTTCATGAGGCAAAAAGAGTAAATATTGTCGTCGTGATACATCGTACTAAATCAGAAATTCACATTCTGTCTACCAGATCTCTATGAACGAATCCATCTGAGAAATTCACATTCTTGTCTACCATTCTCTATGCGATCCATCTTAGAATTCCAATTACTTCGGACATATATCGTGTTTTTAAGTGTCTTAACGGTTTTATTTTGCAGTTTTAACTTATATGATATAATCTGCAGTATATTTTCATATTCTAGAGTAAATTTAGCGATATTATGTCTTTTCAGTAAAAGCAAATTGGAAATTGGATGAACGAAAGCTAATGAAAACTGTATCTTCAGTTTTCTTGTCGAGTGTAGATATTAATCTATGTATATGAGTTTGTGTGTATGTGTGTGTGTGTGTGTGTGTGTGAGAGAGAGAGAGAGAGAGAGAGAGAGAGAGAGAGAGAGAGACAGACAGACAGACAGAACCTCACTTGATTGGTTGTCTAAAACACACACACGCATACACACACACATATATATAATATATATATATATATATATATATATATATATATGTATATATATATAAGAATGTATATTGTATATATACATATATATATATATATAGATATATATATATATATATATATATATATGTATATATATAATATAATGTGTTTAGTAATATATATCGGATTTTTTTTTTCAGTAAACGAACCTGAAACACATTATCAGAGTGATTTCATATCAGAAATGATTTATGATAAATTCATAAAGTAACTAAGTCTACATGCATAACCAGCCCCATTTCACGGGTAGAACCAGCTCCGTTTCAGGGAATCCCTTCTCATCTCCCCACCCCCTTCGGAGGAAGTGAGTGGGGAGGGAAGGTAGGTAAGATGGAACCCCATAATAAACCATCTTAGGGGTTCTGCCAAGTTTCATGCCCATCGGACCAGCCGTTTGGCCGAGACTGGATGACAGATGGACGGACAGACATTACGCCCATTATAGTAAGACTTTATCTTGATCTTAACAAACAGCTAGATGTGTGTTTTATAACAGACTGTAAAATGAAGACGGCGTGTTTTTTTTTCTTTTTTTTTATTATTCACCGTATTTCACCTGTACTTCAAGGGGAAATCCTTTTCCCTCTTCTTTCATCATTACCAGACTGCATGAGGCAATGGCATTATTGAGAGAGAGCATCCAGATCTTGGAACATTTAAAAAAAGGACTTGCCCCTTTGATCTTTCTGATAACTTCTTATCTTGACTTTTAAAAGTTAACCTCAAAGACGCTCACGCTTCGTTGACTTAGCAGTTCCTTAAGAAATTTGATGATCACTGGACGATGAGAGATTTGGAATATTTCAGGCCAAATCCTCTTGCATTGCATTAAATGGAAACCTCAGGATTAAGCACCAAAATTGCTCTTGCCTTTACACACTGGGTAAGAAACAACATCTCTAGTTATAGTAAGAAATTAACTGCTCTTATTCAGAAACTAGGCTTGGCATGCTGTTTTGTTTTATTCTGTCCTCTTGCCTCTGTTCTGTCTTCTTGCAGTTCTCCCTCACTTTCACTTATGCTTGATTAGGTTTCTTCATTCTGGGATGAATTCCTTAAGGGGAGCTGTCTGAGGGTCTACAAATGTGACCCATTGTTATCAATGAATAATAATAATCTTACTATAATGGGCGTAATGTCTGCCCATCGTTCTGTATAATCACGTGCCAAACGGCTGCTCCGATGGACATGAAACTTGGCAGGGTTATAGTGGGGCCCCCTAAGATGGTTTATAATGGGGTTTCATTCTACCTTCCTGGCCCCCTTCCTCCAAGGGGATGGGGAGGTGAGAAGGGATTCCCTGAAACGGAGCTGGTTCTGCCGGTGAAACAGGGCTGGTTATGCCCGTAGACTTAGTTACTTTACGAGTTTATCATACACAATTTCTGTATACATATGTTTTCTAATAATAATAATAATAATAATTTCCGGGTTAAGAGAATCCTCTTTGTTCAGATATATGTTAATATGCTTAGTTATTAAAACCATATTGAGCTTTGTTCCATTCATACTAAATAGATTTATTAAAAGTTCCATTGATATTTTATTGTACGTAGGACTTTTTACAGCTAAAACGTCTTATGATATGGTCTATTGGCTCAGGATAGGTAATGTTTACCAGCTATTAGGAAATTTAAGTTAACTTTGGATTACATTTCTTAGGCAAGATTCAGGTGTAATGAGTAAGTTAGTTGGCATAAGAAAACTACCTTTTGAATCGTGCACGTGGCCAAAAATAACAATACCTTGTGAATCATTGTGCACATGTGGCCAAAAATGACAATACCTTTTGAATCATCGTACACATGTGGCCAAAAATGACAATACCTTTTTAATCTTTATACATATGACAATAAGAACAATTCTTGTTGAATCATTGTCCACATGTGGCCAAAAATGACAATATCTTTCAAATCTTTGTACACATGTGGCCAAAAATGACAATACCGTCTGAATCTTTGTACACAATACCTTTGGAATCATTGTATATGTGGCCAAAAAAAGACAATATATACCTTTTGAATCACTGTACACATGTGGCCAAAAGTGACAATACCTTTTAAATCATTGTACTTTTGGCCAAAAATGACAATACCTTTTAAATCATTGTACTTATAGCCAAAAATGACAATACCTTTTAAATCATTGTACATGTGGCCATAAATGACGAAACATAAGAACAGAATAAAGGCAAACGCTGAATTCAGCAACGAAGGGTGAATAATAGGTCTATTACAGAGACGATAAACGAACATAATTTCTTTCCGTTGACTTCCTTCGAGAATTTACGAGGCAGAGTTCGTAAATATTACATCGTGATATCGACGACTGTTCTCCTATCTTTACTTCTCACTTTCTCTTTCATCTTTAATTCTCCGGCGTTCTGCAGTAGTTCCCTTTCTCTCCTTTTTCTTTAATTCTTTTTATTTTCTGGAGTTATTCTTTTGTCCGTGTTTACTTCCGTTAGAAGTTTTTCCTTAATTCTCAGCCGTTCACTAGTTCCCCCTTTCTCTCCTTTTTCCATAAATTTATTTTTCTGTAGTTATTATTTTTTTTGTGTTTACCTTCTTTAGTCTTTTTTCCTTTGTTATTGTTAATTATAAATATGATTTTCCCCAGAGCGAATCCCATGAAAACCAGGTGCAAATTAGATTTAGATTTGGTTTATTACTCCTATATATATATATATTTAGATATGCGAATTTTAATGCTGAATAACTGGAAATATGAGAGTAATTAAAATATTTTGTTTTAATGGTATTTTTTAATCAGGATTGACAAAATGAGTTTGCCATGGACGACTTTGTCCCCCCGCCCCCCAACCCTCCCTTTTTTATGCCAGCCGAGGTATGTGAAACATAAAGCCAAATATTTTGGTTTTATGGTTAATACTGATCTCTGTAATATAAGAGAGGGTCGGTTTTTTTTTTACTTCACATGAATTGTAATGATTACTATTAGACATAAATCGATGTCTGGTGCCATATTTTTTAAAGCGAGGAAATAACTCATAATAATACGGTCCAATTGCCAATATACTTATTTTTGGGGATGAAACAAAAATATTCTATGGCGACGAACTGAGTCTTATCTTCGTCCATCCCAGCACAGTCTCTCTCTGACCACTGCCCTCATGAAGGAATGCAGTTTGGGAATTGATCTCCTGACCCTCTCTTACATTACCGAAAATTTGGAATATTTGTATTTGTTTGCTCGTCGAGTCATTCGCTTGCTACCACGATGCGCCTGTGGTCGGGAATAAAGTCACAGGAATGAAAGTCATAAGGAAAAAAGTCACAATTTCGGCTTTAAAAAGAAACGGAAAAAAGTAACTTTAATTTTCTGGTGGCCGGTAATGAAATCACAGAAAAAAGTCAATTTTGGCTAGGAAAAAAGCACAGGAAATAACGTCACCTACTTCATGGTGGCTGGTAGTCAAAGAAAAAATATCACAATTTTGGCCAGGGAAAAAGCCACAGGAAATAAAGTCACCTACTGTATGGTGGCCGGTAATGAGGTCACAGGAAAAAAAGTAAATTTGGGCTCGGAAAAAGTTACAGGAAATAGTCATAGAAAACAGTCACAATTTTTCCTAGGAAAAAGTCACAGGAAATAAAGTCACCTACTTTATGGTGGACGGGAACAGAGTCACAGGAATAAAATTCATAGGAAAAAAGTAACAATTTCGACTATAAAGAAAGGAAAAAGTAACTTTAATTTATGGTGGACGGTAATAAAGTCACAGAAAAAAAACCACGGGAAATAAAGTAACTTTAATTATAGTGGCCAGTAATAAAGTTAGAAACAATTCAGTAAAATAAGACACAATTTTGGCTAGGAAAAAAAGGCACAGGAAATAAAGTCACATAATTGATGATGACCGGAAATAGTGACAAGGGAGAAATTCAAATTAGCAACGGGAGGTTGTTTATACAGTTACGATGGAGTTGCCAGATAGCGCCAGATGTCACAATTACAGGCTGTTGTCCGAAAATCTTTATTCTTTAAAATATATTGTAATAATTTTCTGAGTAAGTGTACCACAAGGACCAAAACTCCTTAAATCTCATATTGGCCACAGAAAGCGGTCTAGTCTAGGTACTCCATTTCGGTAGATTTATTTAATAAAATATTCTTTTATCTAATTGTAAGAGAGAGAGAAAAAAATCCGCTATTTGATCATTTACGCAATAATTTATTCAGAGCCGTTAAGATTGTACTTCCGGAGCCTTATAGGGAAAGAAATATAGAGGACATTTTAATTTGGGGTTTAACCCAATCCAAAAATAGCAACGAAGAACAAATTATAGAATCACAGTAACAGTCATACAACAAATAAGACTACTCAACTATTCGTGAGATAAATGGAAAGGTTGTAATAATATATGTAATAAATGTCATTCGCCTGATAAAATATATGCATTTCTTATCTGATATTTTTTATCTATTAAAATATTCAAAATTAGTGAAAATCATTTCACAACTTGGTAACTTTTCTACGGTCTCTCCTCCACCACAAGAGGTTGCTCGTTTTCCATTGCGTCTACATTGAAATCCATCGGAGAGATTCATTCCTCTGAGAAATTCGAGAAATTGTGATGGCATAAACTTCACAAAGCAAATTGCTGAATTATTTTCCTTATGTATATTTCATCTTAGATTCGAGACAACGGACTTAAAGAATTCCTGTGCTGATGGAAGCAGTCTTCGGGTCTCACTAACTAATTCTTTGTCAATTTCCAAAGGTTGAGAGGAATAGAGAGTAATAGACAGAGCAGAAAAAGCCTTTTGGTGCTCAAAGACTTTGCGATAAGAATAATGCACGATAGGAAATGGTCAGTAATGAGTGAAATATGAATAGTGACCCAACAAGCATTCCATAGGCCTATTCTTATTGCCTTTTCGTTGTCGAGTTTATTATTAGAATTTGAAGGTGTAGGCCTAAAGGTTGCATCATCTGTAGCTTACAACTGAGTTTTGCCATTGTTTTAAAGGTCTGGCTCTATTGAACACCAAAAGCTGTCTCGGCTCGGTCTACTTTTGTTGGTTCTGTTCGACCTTTAGAATTTTAAAGAAAACTTCACACAACATTCCTGGTTAGAACTTAGAATCCTAAACCACAGCACTAAAATGGAATAGTGAAATTGGCGCAATTTGGTAACTCCGACGTAAGGCACATAGACATAGAAAAGATTAATGTGACTTTTTATTTCCTGTGACTTCTGTGATTTTTCCTGTGACTTTATTATTTATTTATTTCTTGTACTTTTTTTTACCTGGATTCGACTTCAAGCTGCAAACTATTCTAATTACGCTGCAGGCCCTTCCTGGGACTACTCGTATGCTCAGACAAGCGGAATCCTCTCTTGCCAGAGAGAGAGAGAGAGAGAGAGAGAGAGAGAGAGAGAGAGAGTTTCCCACAGTTGAATATCATAAAAGCAATACTGAAACCCGCATGCCTTTAAATGCACCATATTTCTGAACAGTTTCCATCTCGTACTGACTTAAATGTAAGGGAATGGTCCTTTTTGTGTGTGCGTGTGTGTGTGACAACTCAAGAAGTTTAAAATATTCGCTATATATTTATGTCCCTTTCAAGAAAAGAAAGAAGGCATGACCCAACCTACAGCTTGCTCGAGATGCATGCAAGAGTTTCTCCTTCACAATATGTTGTAAGCATTATATTCCTAACTTTTAATGTAAATTGAAACGTACTAAAATGTATGGTCAAATAGAGCTTTGTTTCACCAACGAAAATTAAAATAAATTCTACTTTATTTTATAAAAATAATTGTTCTGTACTGTTTAAAATGCACATTATTTATTTGCTTTTATACTTTCACTCTAATAGATTAATCATAGATATCCTATCGTAAAATTCCTGCATCTTCAACTCAACGCGAAACCTTTTTCAGACCATTTTCAGGCTTTCCCGCAGTGCTTATGATAATTTCCTCATCATGTTATTGGAACAATTGCATTTATCAATAATGCAATATGAATTTCAATGAAAATCATATTTCATACTCATCTGACTCGCAAAAGGCGAGAGAGAGAGAGAGAGAGAGAGAGAGAGAGAGAGAGAGAGAGAGAGAGAGAGAGAGAGAGAGAGAGAGATGTTGCATTTACCTCAATGAAAATCATATTTCATACTCATCTGACTCTCTTCGATGTAAAGAGAGAGAGAGAGAGAGAGAGAGAGAGAGAGAGAGAGGATGGTGGATTATCTCGATGAAAATCATATTTCATACTAATCTGACTTTCTTCGAGAAAGAGAGAGAGAGAGAGAGAGAGAGAGAGAGAGAGAGAGAGAGAGAGAGAAATGGTGGATTTATCTCAATGAAAATCATATTTCCTACTCATCTGACTCTCTTCGATGTAAATAGAGAGAGAGAGAGAGAGAGAGAGAGAGAAGAGAGAGAGATGATCGAGAGAGGAGAGAGAGAAATGGTGATTTATCTCGAAAGTGGAAAATCATATTTCATATCATCTGGACTTTCTCTTCGATGTAAAGAGGAGAGGAGAGAGAGAGAGATGGATGTAGATGAGAGAGAGAGAGAGAGAATGGGTGGATTATCTCGATGAAAATCAATATTTCATACTCATCTGACCTTTCTTCGATGTAAAGAGAGAGATTGAGAGATGACGAGAGAGCGAGAGATAGAGAGAGAGAGGAGAGAGAGAGAGAGAGAAATTGGTGGAAAATTTATCTTAATGAAAATCATATTCTACTATCTGACTCTCTTCGATTGTAAAAGAGAGAGAGAGAGAGAGACGCCGAGATTGACGCGAGAGAGAGAGAGAGAGAGAGAGAGAGAGAGAGAGAGAGAGAAATGGTGGATTTATCTCGATGAAAATCATATTTCATACTCATCTGACTTTCTTCGATGTAAAGAGAGAGAGAGGAGAGAGAGAGAGAGAGAGAGAGAGATGAGACGAGAAATGGTAGGATTTATCCTCGATGAAAATCATATTTCATACCATCTGACTTTCTTCCATGTAAGAGAGGAGAGAGAGAGAAGAGGAGGATGAGAGAGAGACGAGAGAGAGAGAGAGAGAGAGAGAGAGAGTTAAAATATGTAGCATTACTTGCATCTTTTGCAAACGCGGATGAGGTACTAGCTTTCGCTTGAATCATAAAGGAATTTCAAAACAAAATTCTAAATGGGCCCCTAATTGATGAGAGAACTAAATTAATGACTGAATTAATAAACTTCTCAAAGGGTGTGTCACCTTTTTTGGATTTTGTGCATCTTAATCGTGTAGCCATATTCATGTGACTTGACGAACCTTCCAAAAATATTATTTTAATTCAGCAATATATCATTATGTGTTATTTGTAATAATGACTGTTTTTCCCTTAAAAGTCCCTCAATAAACCACTGAAGTTTTTAAATGTTGCAGTTTGTAAACTAGTAAAATGTCTTTAGGGTAAACCTCGGTGGCTCAATTTATACGAAAAAAGACCCAGTTCATGGTTAGAGATAGAAAAAATATTGATTTCTGTGCTCGATTCTCTGTGCATACTAAAAGGCACTGTATTGTCGTCGAAAATAACAATTTATTATTATTTTTATTATTGTTTTCATTATTATTTTTTTTCTTCTATCACAGTCCTCTAATTCGACTGGGTGGTATTTATGGTGTGGGGTTTCGGGTTGCATCCTGCATCATTTTTCTTACTATGTACGCCGTTTCTAGGAACACACTCTTCTGCATCCGTCCTGGAGCTACTTCAGCCTCTAGTTTTTCCAGATTCCTTTTCAGCGATTTTGGGATCGTGCCTAGTGTTCCTATGATTATAGGTACAATTTCCACTGGCATACTATTATTATTATTGTTATTATTATATTATTATTATTATTATTATAATCAACTAAAAATAACATAAAAAGCACAACACAGTGCCACCATCTGTACGTTGAATGGATCGGTCCTGTCTGATTTTTTTGTTTGCATAAATCATCCCTGCCTTTTATTTTTCCCGCTAATAAAATTCAAGTCTCATAAATCACCCGATGCTATTTTTCATCAGCATTGCCCCTCCCGTCACGATGTAAAATGTTCCTTTCTTCACCCTTCAAGAAAGGTGAAATAATAATCCATCACTCATCTTCAATACCGACCTTACAAAGGTTGACAGCTAACATCATGACTCTTTCGGGAACAGAATTCCTCCATATTGAAGTCACGTATTTATGGTCTTCATCTAAGCAGGGGCATTTAATTTATCTTACGAGACAAGACATTAATATTCTCTCTCTCTCTCTCTCTCTCATTTGCATCAGCGTGGGTGCGCATTTATTAGTAAGCTCAAGATAATCGTGACGGTCGGTGTTTTGTGAGATCGAAAGATACAATAATATAATTAATTTTTCTACGAAATGTGTTCCTTTTTTTATACTCTACATAAATTGCACTCTTGTCAATTACATCGATAACAAGAGCAAGGCCATGCATTGCAACAGAAAAATTAGGCACATGTTCCCTCAGTTTAAGCCAAAAGTTGTCCAATGCTATTTTTTTGCAACGCCATCTATTTCTGTCAGTTGCTCTGCCGTTTTTGAATACGAAGGGCGAACGAAATCTTATACTTTATAAATAATGTGATTAAGGAGTAAATAACTGCACTCATTTATCAGAGAAGCAACTCATTTGTAACTCAAGTCCACGCATATGTATCTCCTTGGAAATGTTACCTTTTTTTTTCTTTCCTTGAGCAGCATCAAAATCCATCCTCTTGAATAGTGAGGATTTCACACATAAATAATGAACTTTTTTCACTGTCATGTAAATATGACGCACTTCAGTTACTCAGCAAAAGATGGAGATGCTTATACTTCCTCGGAATCACTCGATCATGAAATAAATTAGGATTAGAACATGGCGTCATTTCATTAAACATTGACTCAAATCGTACAATCGGACAGGATTATTAATGTATATGACAATTTAATTTGAAGGTGAATCATCTTAAGCCTTAATGATAAGTGATTCATCTCAGACACGGCGCGACTTCTGCCGAGACCCCAGTCATTTGCATGATGACGGTCCACTAGATGCCTCATCCTGTATTTGTTACGGCATCTGAGAGAGGTCCGCTTCAGGTTCGATATGAAATAAATAAAAAAAAATATTTCAACACCAACAGTTGAAACTGGGGATACGAATATAGAAAGAAACACTAACACAACAAAGGTTTATTTACAAGCTTACTAACAAAGGTAAATGCAGAATGGTATCTCCTATTTACATAAAAAGGCAAAATCTTACACTGCATGAACTGGGAGAACAGCGAGCGAGGTAAATCAAATACTTGCTGGCCGGTTTAGTGACTCGAAGCGATGGCTTCACAGGAGATCGGCGATTGCAGACGTCCTCTTGACTCCGTATTGCAGAAAATAAAGTCTACACTTGATACTTGAAAGGCAGGAACTCTCCAAAACCTCTAGTAGGACATTTTCTTCTTTGAAGTCTGCTCAACGTCGGGATAACTCGGTCATCCACTCCTGAAGATGACTAAACCAAAATCCAACCAACTCTCGAGCAACTTTTCTTCTGATCCTTCGTCGGTCCCTTTTTCTCTCATCTCTCTCGGATAATCTCTGCTGCTGCTGATCTCTCACTGATAATCTGATCTGTGACTCTTACTGAGGTTATCTCTCTGCGACTAACTGGTGATCTCGCTCTCTGACGATCTCTGCTTCGTCCGTCGTATTTATACGGCACTCTGGGGGCGGAGCGTACGGCGAACGTCATCAGGCTACCCGAGATTACTAGAACTTCTTAAAGAAGACTCGACAGAATATTGCATCATGTTTCGCTGCGTTTCTCCCGACACTTAGGCACGTGTTGCGCTCCACAACCCGCCCGACGATTCCAGAACAACCGCGAGAACAGGCGCGAAAGCCTCCTTGCTGCCGAACTTCTCGAAAATGCGTTTTCCTTTCCTTTATCTTTCTTTGCTATGAAGCAATTACCATCACACACCCCCCCAAAAGAGAAAAAAAAATGAAATCAACTGATTTTATTTTTTTTCAAGAGAAACAAGAATTAAATAGTGGGGAAACAATTCTGCATAAAGCTTTAATACTTCTTCATTCACTCAACCACTCGTGCCAAAATAGAAAACGGTCATTAGGCTACTCATTCTGAAAACTCTAGAGAGGCTATTAGCTATCACATTATCCTTCTCTCTTACTTTTTCCGTTTTCTGAACTCTGCTTAAAACTTTGAAGGACTAAGACACTTCTTGCGTCTTTCTCAAAACTAATTTCTCTTTCTGGGACACAATTACCAAGGACGGGCGGGGCCACGGTACGGGGGTTCGTTCTTTTATAATCTGAAGCAAATTTACATTTCATTTGCCTTGCTCTAATCTTACCCACATTAATTCTATAATGTATATTTCCCCTCTTCTCTAAAATTGAAAAAGGACCTTCAAACTTATAAGGTAAAAAGGGACTTTCTCTTGAGACTAGTACTAAAACTTTATCTCTTACACACAAACTTCTCTCTTTTGCTCTAAGATCGTGTTTTCCTTCAGTCCCCCCTTGACTTCCGTTCGGGCTTCCGTTCTCCTCCGCTAGTTGCCAACCAACTTTTAAGTTGTTTTCATAATACTCAAGATTAGTTATGCAATCATCTCTACCCTTACTTCTAGCAAAGTTCCCAACATATTTATAAATACATTCTCAAGAGATTTGCCTACTGAAGGAATATTATGCAACTGAACTCTGGGAATAACTTGAATCGGTTTCCCAGAAATTGATATTCATGACAGTTTAAAGCATACCTCTTCACGTCATTTTTCATCTTAGGCCAAAAGTACGCCCTACTAATAGACTTTAAAGTTTTATTTACTCCCAAATGTCCTTGCTCATCATGTACTAACTTCAAAACTAGCTCACGAAGCTTCCTAGGAACCACTAATTGTTCTGTGACTTCCCCTTTACTACTTGACTTAGGACTAACATAACGACACAAAACTTTGTCCTTTAAACAAAAAGGTTCCTTACACACATCGAGATCATCATCCAGCTCACATTCAAATATTCGGGTTAGTGTCTCATCCTCTCTCTGCAACTTGACTAGCTCATCCTTATCCAAAACGTTAGAGCCTAATTCATCACTGTAACTAGGACTAGATACTGGTACATTTACTACGTTACTCTTGACAGCTACGCCTTCGGTTTGGCTATCACTGTCAATGATAGAGTTAGGTTTCTCCGCCACGCCTATGCCAAGATCCATCTCGCTACCTCTATCACACTCGTTTGAATCCACGAACTTACTCACATTCGAATCCACGAACTCACACTCGTTCGAATCCACGAACTTACTCTCGTTCGAATCCACGAAATTACTCTCGTTCGAATCCACGCACTTACTCACGTTCGAATCCATGAACTTACTTTCGTTCGAATCCACGAACTTATTATGACCGTAGTCTACATCTGTATCTAAACCCGACCTAGTCACTACCATTTCAGGCACTGGAATATTCCTCACAACAGGATTCACATTCTTGGATAAAGCTAAGTCATTACTGATAATAATGTCAACACCTTCGACGGGCAAACTGTCCACAACTGCCAAAGAACACAAGTGTTAGGAAATCCACCTTATACGACTTTCTCTTCCATATTGATTTCTGCCCTGTTCGGCACACACTCCCTCCTAATCAGTAAAACAGCAGCTCCTGTGTCTCGAAGCAAGACTACTTCTCTCGAATCTACTCCTCCAAGAGAGGAAACTATGCCTTCGGACAGAAATTCACCAAAAATTTTCCTAGTTTCTCTCATCACATCATTCCTACTTGACGAAAGGTTAACTAGGGACACTGGTTTCTTACCGTCCTTCCTTTCCACTACACAATTTCTCGCTAAATGCCCTTTCCCATTACATTGGAAACAAGTTAATTCTGAGCCACTAGATGCCATTTTACTCTTACAAACCTTAGATGTATGACCAAGTTTTCCGCATGTATAACAGGAATAGTCACTTTTACTCGCATTGCTATTACTAGGACTGAAACCTTTACTGCTTTGTACTCTACCAGTACTTCTTGCCTATCCTCTATATAAAGCTTAATCTGAGGGGATACGTTATCTTTGAAGTTTTCTAACAACACTAAGTTCTTCAAACCATCAAAATCCTCAACTTTAGCAGAAGTTAACCAATAAAAAAACAGCCTCTCTAACTTCTTACCGTATTCTACATACGTAATATTTTCATCCTTTCTCAAATTTCTAAATTTTTTACTGTATGCCTCCGGTACTAGCCTATACGCGCTAAGAACAGTTTCTTTCTCAATATCGTAATTATCACATTCCTCCTTAGACATGCAACTATACACAGCAAGCGCCCTACCACTCAAAACTGACTCCAAATATAAAGTCCACGTTTCTTTAGGAGAACCTACTCGTTCCATTAACTTCTAAAAACACATGAAACATGTCGTAACATCTTCCTCATCAAACTTTGGTACTAATTTTAGCACTGCACTCATACCTAACCTATCAGTTTCGCCTGTCTGACTGTTACGAGCATTTTGCCTTAACCGAGCAATTTCCAACTCATGCATACGTTCTTTCTCTCTCTCTTCCTACTGCATTACCAACATTTCTCTCTCTTGCTGCATTTTCATGACTTCTCGCTCTTTCTCTTGCTGCATTTTCATTGCTTCTCTCTCTTTCTCTTGCTGCATTATCATTGCTTCTCTCGCTTGGTGCACTTCCCTCTCAGCTGCTCTTTCCTCTCTCTCAGCCGCTCTTTCCTCTCTCTCAGCCAGTCTTTCATCTCTCTCATACTTTTCTCTTTCTTTCTTTTCAACATACTCGTGGAGATCATTCCCCTCTAGACCCAGGAGCTTACCTGACTCAATAAACTCTTTCACCATCTCACTCATTCTGGCTCTTTCTATATCCTCCCTGTTTCAAACCGTTAAACTGTTGATAGCCTAAGCAAGGTGGCCACAATGTTACGGCCTCTGAGAGAGGTCCACTTCAGATTCGATATGAAATAAATAAAAAAAAATATTTCAACACCAACAGTTGAAACTGGGGATACGAATATAGAAAGAAACACTAACACAATGCAGAATGGTATCTCCTATTTACATAAAAAGGCAAAATCTTACACTGCATGAACTGGGGGAACAGCGAGGTAATTCAAATACTTGCTAGTCAGTTTAGTGACTCGAAGCGATGGCTTCACAGAAGGAGATCGGCGATTGCAGACGTCCTCTTGACTCTGTATTGCAGAAAATAAAGTCTACACTTGATACTTGAAAGGCAGGAACTCTCCAAAACCTCTAGTAGGACATTTTCTTCTTTGAAGTCTGCTCAACGTCGGGATAACTCGGTCATCCACTCCTGAAGATGACTAGACCAAAATCCAACCAACTCT